>NW_026779303.1:0-313750 GCF_030144855.1 Hypanus sabinus | reverse complement strand
AACTAAATTTAATCTTCTGTCCACTCAATCTGTCGAACGCCAACTTCTTGAAAGTAAGAGTCGTTTTTATATTCATGGTGACAAATCTGGTAAATTTCTAGCCAATCAGCTGAGGCATTCCACAGCCAAGCAACATATTACAAAGATCCGGAAGGAGAATGGAGACCTTACATCGGATCACTTAGAAATCAATGACGCATTTAAAAAATTCTATTCTCGACTTTATTCCTCTGAATCATTAAATGACAATATCTCTATCGATCATTTTTTAAATAATCTGAATATTCCTTCACTTTCATCCGATTTTAAAGCCAAACTTAATGCACCTATATCATTAGAAGAAATATCTTCTGCAATTTCTGCATTGTCCTCAGGGAAATCTCCAGGACCTGATGGGTTCCCCATAGAATTTTATAAATCATTCTCTTCACTTCTCTCCCCTCAGTTACTTTCAGTATTATCTGACTCGTTTAACTACAGCAAATTGCCACCCTCTTTCAATGAGGCTTCTATTATTCTTTTATTTAGAAAGGGTAAAGACACAACAGAGTGTTCCTCGTATAGGCCGATTTCATTGCTTAATGTTGATGTTAAAATCTTGGCCAAAGTTTTGGCATAGATTAGAAACTGTTATTCCCTCTATTGTTTCTGATGATCAAACTGGTTTTATTAAAAACCGTCTTCCTTTTTTTTTAACATTCGGCGTTTATTTAACATTTTATATTCACCTCCAACTGGGATTCCTGAATGTGTTATTTCCCTTGATGCGGAGAAAGCATTTGATCGTATAGAGTGGAACTACCATTTTGCAGTTTTAGAAAAAATTTGACTTCGGTCAAAGTTTTATCTCTTGGATCAAATTGCTGTATTTGTGTCCGACTGCCTCTGTTTTAACTAAATCTCAGAAATCCCAGTTATTTAACCTCAAACGTGGCACCCGTCAGGGATGGATGCCCTTTAAGTCCCTTTCTCTTTGAATTGGCTATAGAACCTTTGGCGATAGCTTTTCGAAATTGTCCTGAACTGACCGGGATTTGGAGATGGGGTGTTGAGCATAAAGTTTCTCTTTATGTTGATGACTTATTACTTTTTCTTTCAAATCGGTCTACATCCTTACCTCCAATGTTTTCACTTCTTGACCAGTTTAGCCAGTTCTCTGGATATAAACTTAATTTACATAAGAGCGAACTTTCCCCAATTAATAAAAAAGCACAAGAATTAACATTTCGTGATCTCCCCTTTAAAGTAGTCCACGATCAATTTACTTATCTTGGGATTATATTCACAAGGAAGTTTAAAGATCTCTTTCGTGAAAATTTTGCCAATCTTTCATATACTATAAAACAGAGTCTGTTACATTGGTCACCTCTATCTATGTCTTTGGTAGGTCGTATTAATGTTGTTAAAATGTATGTTCTCCCTAAACTTTTATATTTATTTCAATCAATCCCAATTTTTATTCCTAAATCCTTATTTGATTCCTTAGACTCTGTTATTTTGTCATATCTGTGGAAGAATAAGCGCTCTAGAATTAACAAAGTTTATCTCCAAAAATCTAAAGAAGATGGTGGCATGGCTTTACCTAACTTTTGTTTATATTATTGGGCAGCCAATATATGTTGTGCTACCTTCTGGTCTTTTTTCCATGGCCAACCCGAGTGCCCTAAATAGGTGGCAATGGAGTTGAGCTCCACTAAAGAATTATCTATCTCTGCACTTCTCGGCACCGTAATCCCTAGTAGTTTGTCCAGATTAATAGTTAATCCTCTTGTCAGACACACTTTGCGTATATGGGCTCAGTTTAGGAAACTTTATGGGTTCCATGGTATTTCCTTTTCTAGCCCTATCTTACATAATCACCTTTTTTTTTTACCTACTGCATATGACTCAGACTTCCATGATTGGTATAGGAAGGGCATTAGACATTTTGAAGATTTTTTTATTGATAATCGCTTTGCCTCTTTTCAACAGCTCTCTGCTAAGTTTAATCTGCCTAATGCTCATTTTTTTAGATATCTCCAAATTAGACACTTTATTACTCCTTTAATCCCTAACTTCCCTGAAATGCCTGAGAAATATGTTATGGACTTATTTCTTTCTATTAATCCACTAGGTAAAGTTTTAATATCATTTATTCGTGATAAATTAGCAGCCCTACGACGTGCCCTTGTGGATAAACTTAAAATGGCATGGGAGGATGATTTAAATACCTCTTTATCCGATGAGACTTGGAACTCGAATCTCAAATCGGTTAACCCAACCTCGCTGTGTGCTCGCCATTGCCTTTTATAGTTTAAGATTGTTCATAGAGCCCATATGTCTAAATCCAAATGATCTCGGTTTTACTGTAACATCAGTCCGCTTTGTGATAAATGCAAAAGGGGCGAGGCCTCTCTCATTCATATGTAATGGCTTTGTCCTAGCTTGGAGAAATTTTGGAAAGATGTCTTCATAACGTTATCGTATATTCTGAATCACCACCTAGAACCTAACCCTTTAATTGCTTTGTTTGGTTTCGGGGGTGAGACAGATTTACGTCTGAGTTTGACGAAGTGTCGAATATTATCTTTTGCCTCTCTCCTGGCTAGGCGTTTAATCTTCCTTAGATGGAGAGATGTTGCCCCGCCCACACATGCTCAATGGCTTAACGATATCATGGCCTGCTTAGACCTTGAAAAAATTCATTATTCAGTCCTTAATTCGGATTTGAAGTTCCATAAGGTCTGGGGACCTTTTATTGAGTACTTTCATAACCTTCCTCTTGACTAAGGTTTTTTTTCGGTCCCTTGCTTTCAGCTCCTTTTTTTTGGTAGTAGGCATTAAAACCTTCTATTGCTAAGTGTATTCACAGTTCGGGGGTTTGATTGTCCTGATTTATATTCTCTATATTGTGTTGTGGTTGGTCTGGAGTTTTTTTTTGTTGCGGGGCTTGGGGAGGACACTAATTTTACATGTCTTCAATTTGGCTGCTTTCTCAATTATCTTTCTTCGTATCATATTATTATTGTATGTTTATTTTTGCACTGTATCAATGTTCTTCATTTTGATCCGGGCTTTTTTTTTATCTGTAGCTATGTAGAAAATGTATAAAAAAACTAATAAAAAAACTCTGTGTTTGGTACTTAGTGAATTTATAACACAACTGGTGTACTCAGGCCTGCTGAACCCGGCCAGTGAATCTGTTCCACATCCGTCCATCTGAATCCTCCCCTGTTGTTTCCCTTGAATTCTCTGCAGACTGAGGAAGTCGAGATGACTGCAGTTCTAATCTCTGGGCTGATGAAGAATGACATTGTTCGTTAACCTCCTTAATCACAACTCATTTCCACATTATGACTCATTTTCCCTGCTTTTAAAGGGTTGTTGGAAACGCCACTGTCCTCTAAAGACTTAAATTGGAATGGGAACCCATAAGTTGGATGTTCGAAGGAGCAGGGTCAGAAACCAGAGGTGGGTCTGCACAGGGCAGAGTTTGGGACTCTGGGCGATGGATGGACTAAGAACGTATGATGAGGAAAAAGGACTCAACAGTGGGGCGTGGCAATGGATGACAGAGTAGCAACATTTGGGCGCTAATTGGCAGACGAAATAACTTGGTTACCTGACTGACGAAAAATGCCTGTGGTGAGGGGCCCCATTGGTCGAGGCACATGTGTGTGTTGAGAATGGTTATACCTACTGCTTGTTTATCCTGTAATATTATATCTGAATGGTTATTTGAGATGATCCTATCTGAAACAATGTATTGATTGTCATATAAATTGTGAGATTATGTCCTTAACTGAATCAGGCTTGAAGTCATTGTGCCTTAATGAAGTTACCGTGGTCATTCATCAGTTTGTGTTTTAAAGCAAGATTTTGGTGAATGATTTTTGCCACTTGATTTTACCTGCATAAGTAATCAGATTGAGTTCAACTACTGCAGGATCCTGGAATGTGTTGGATTGTGTCTGGATTCTCGTGGCATTTTCTGCGTTTAGTGTCTTGTTTGCTTGTATTGCATGTATTTCAGATTTTTTTCTTTTTCTTAAACACCTTGTCCTGTATTTCCGCAAGGAACTCCTCTGTTTCTGGGAAGAGATCTCCAACTCTCAGTCAGGTGCTCGGTGCTTCCTTGTCACCATCTAGTCTGCTCAGATCGTTGGGATGTCTCCCGTGGAGGGGTCATGCTCATTCCACTGGTTCATGTTTTCTTCCAGAGTGATGATTCATTTTTCTGAGTTGACCTCTCATTTAAGTTTTCTGCTCTGTATTTCTTATCACGATTGCATATACACACATGGAGTGCTGAATCCAGTTCATTTTTGATGAAAATACATATAACTAGAAGTTTAATCTGACTGTTGTGTGATTTCGTTTTATTTCATGTGTGTTATTTCTCTTCCTGCTCCTGTCCAAGGTAGTGTTAATCTAAGTGGGTTTGAGTGTAAATGGTCTTTTCTAAAGCTTTCTTAAGTTCTTGTTTATCATTCTAATTTTTACTGATTGAAATGGGACAATGATATTTTTATTTAAAAAAATTCAATGTCGGTATTGATGAAAATGTTTATTGCCTGTATTGTATTTGTTAATTATTGAGCTCTATTTGGTAGTTTTTTTTAAAGCCTTGGACTAAATTTTGTCAAAGGTTTTCCCTATTCCGCACTACTTTCTATTTTCTTTGGTTGTTGATATTCCAGATACGTGGCTATCAAGAGTCCCGGTGAAGGGTCTTGACCCGAAATGTTGATTCCCATCCATAGATGCTGCCTGACATGCTGAGCTCCTCCAGCACTTTGTGTGTAGTTCTCTAGATTTCTAGCATCTGCAGGTCCTCTTGTTTCCCAGATACTTATGTTTCTTGAAAGAACAAGCCAAGAACAAGCGAGTAGTGGGGTTGTGTGGCTCTGTTGGTGAAATATTAAATAAAATCATTAGCAAGAGGAAGTAAAGGGTTGAAAGGTGTAGAATCTGTGGGTAGCATTAAGGAACAGCAAATGTTATGAAAAACCCTGATGGGAATTGTGCAGAGACTTCCAAACAATAGTAAGAATGAGGTCCACAAATTACAATGGGAAATAGAAAATGTGTGCCATACGGGCGATGTTACCAGAGTCATGGGGGATTGTCATTCAGGTGATTAGCAAAACTTAGGATGGTATTGGTCTCAAGAGGAGGAATTCCTGGAATGCCTACGAGATGGTTTTTTAGAGCAGCTCGTGGTTGAGCCCGCTTGGGGATCAGATATACTGGATCATTGTAATGAACTGGAATTAATTAGGTCACTTAAGTCCAAAGAACCCTTAGGGGTAAGTGCTCTTAATATGATCAAATTCACCCCGACATTAGAGAAGGAGAAGCTAAAGTCAGATATGGAATAAAGAGTATTAGAGAGGCATGAGATTAAAAATTGGTCAAAATTGATTTTAAAAGAACATGGGCAGGGACGAAAACAGAACAGCAATGGCTGGAATTTCTGGAAGCAATTTGGAAGGCACAGGATATATACAGTGGCATACAAGTTTGGGCACCCCGGTCAAAATTTCTATTCCTGTGAATAGCTAAGCGAGTAAAAGATGACCTGATTACAAAAGGCATAAAGTTAAAGATGACACATTTCTTTAATATTTTAAGCAAGATTACATTTTTAGTTCCATCTTTTACAATCTCAAAATAATAAACAAGAAAAAAGGCCAGAAGCAAAAGTTTGTGTACCCTGCATTGTCAGTACTGAGTAACACCCCCTTTGGCAAGTATCCCAGCTTGTAAACACTTTCTGTAGCAAGCCAAGAGTCTTTCGGTTCTTGTTTGGGTAAATGTCTGTGTTCAGTCATAAGTAGCAAAGTACTGACTATGGAAATTACAAATCAGAATATTATTAGAGTCACAGAGAGCAGCAGCTCAGAAACAGGCCGCTCGGCCTTTCTAGTCCATGCCGACCTGTTTTTGTTGTTGCTGCCCAGTTCCAGCTACCTGCAGCAGAGCCTCCATACACCTCCCATCCACGTCCTCACACAAATTCCTTTTTAGTGTCTAAATCAAACCCAGATCCTCCACTTCCACTGGCAGCTCATTCCACACTCTCACCAACCTCTAAGTGAAGAATTCCCCTTCAGATTCCCCAAAAATAATTCACTTTCACCCTGAACGAATGTAAGGGGAGGGGGTGGTCAAATGCAGAGAGGGAAAGTTCAGAGCAGAAAGTTTACACTGAATATCGTTCAGAAATAGTAATTGAACTTGCTGCAAACCTACTCTCCATATCCTGTACATTCTTAACCAAATTATTGATCTAGATGACAATAATGGTTGATGTTCAAAGTAAATGTTATTATCAGAGTACATATATGTCACCACGTACAACCCTGAGATTGTTTTTCCTACTGGAATGCTTAGCAAATCTATAGAATAGTAACAGGATCAATGAAAGTTCAAGTGGAGCATAGAATTCAACAAACTGCAAATGCAAATATAATTAAATATCAATGAATAATGAGAGCAATGGGGTGTAACCCTGGGGAGCCTCACTAGGCAGGGGCCTCGAGTCCAATAAACAGCCTCCCACCATCACTCTCTGCTTCCTACCATCAAGACAACTGTGCATCCAGTTATCCAGCTTCCCTGGATCCCATGTGGTCTGACTTTCCTCAGCAACTTACCATGTGAACCTTATCAAAGGCCTCACTGATGCCCACATTGGCCACGATCCTGGGACAGAGGTGTCACCGATCAGAGGGCACAGATTTAAGCAGAGGATGAAGAGGTTTAGAGGGATCTGAGGAGAAGATTTCTCACTCAGAGGGTAGCTGAAATCTGGAACTCACTGCCCGAGGTGGTGGTGGAGGCAGGTCCCTTCACAACATTTACGAAGAGGATGAGCATTGAAACTGCCGAGATACAGTCGGCTATGAACCAAGTGCTGATAAATGGGACCAGTGTAGACAGTGAGTGGATGGTCAGAACAGGTATGGCCGGCCAAAGGCCTGTTTCCGTGCTGTGTGATCCACCGCTCCGGACATGCTAAATTAACGATGGTGGCACCGCGAGGCATTGATTTTAAACCTCCACACCCCCCTCCAACCTGAAATGAGCCAGACTGCACCCCTTTCTCACCACTGTGAGTATCTTTTTCTGTCAAGGTAACATCGAGATTGATCACTTCTGCTAAACAACTGGCAATTGATGAAGTTCCTGTGTCTTCTGCCATTACTGTTGCTGCCTGACAGCAAAACTAATCCTCTCACTGTGTCAGAATCAGTGATTAAATCCGGCCCCAAACACTGTGATTTCACCCCTGCACATTGTACCTTGAACTATCTCACTGTTGGTCTGATGGAGACACAACCCCTGCGGTCTTCACAAGTGATCACATCTCCCCTGCTTCTGACATTTCAAATACCCTCAGAATGGTTTTCTGATTCAGTCTGAAGGTTATGGTACATTCAGCTCGTCGTCAGACCTGACAAACCGTGTCTTCCCACAGCTGGTTCCACCTGTTGGTGTGTCCTCTTTCCTCCACCTCCAGGGAAGCTGCATCACCAAACAAATCCCTCATTTGAGACGGCAGTCTGTACCCGTGACACGGGAAATCACATCTCTGTCACTCTCCTGATACCGTGTCTGACCTGCTCACCTCCGGGTATCCTCCATCAGCAAGCTTCTTCCTCAGTCACCGTCTGTGAGATTATATAAAAACACAATTACTGTAAAACGATCTATCAGACAGCTCCTGTATCCCTCCACCGCGGACGACGGTTTGCTGATTAAAACTCTCTCTCCTCAGCCCCTTCGCTATTCCCTTTCCCTTTAGAAAACTCCAGATATGCCAGCTGATCCGAATCCACTGTGAGGACATTTATATCTCACAGGAGGATGTAGAAACCTGTGTTGTTCTCTGATACAGAGGTCACTGACACCCCACCGCCATCACAATCTGTATCAACAGCCCATGACGGTGACAGCTCTTCCAGACACTGGGGATTTGTAACAAACACAATGTTAACAGCAAGATTAAACAGCGATTCGTTTGAAGAGAGAATTGCTGCTTCCTGAAAGGACACGCGAGCGTCCGATACAACGGAACAGATCCTCCCCAGTTTACAACTTTATTTGATCCGGGTCACGGAACGTTCGATCATCCCACTTTCTCACAACAGCAACCCCACTCACCCCCGTCCCACACCTTCCATGCACTCACCCCACGGCCAAGTACACACACAACCTCTACCCACGCACACACAGACAGATCCCCTTCACCCCAATCCCCCTCCAAGCCCGGGAACCACAACTAACTGATCCCACAGCTCGGACTCGGGTGCAAAGCTAAAACCGGGGCTGCGGGATCGGGGGAGCCCGGAGCCTCCAGCCGTCCGGCAGAGCTCGTTCCCGACACTTTTCATAGAAACATGGAAAACCGACAGCACAATACAGGCCCTTCGGCCCACAAAGTTGAAATTCCACGCCAACCGGCCCCGATTTCCACAAACCCAAAATCAGACCCTTCTTCAGCACCAGCCGTGGTCGGAGGCGGGAGGGACAACGGAGAGTTAAGTCACAAACACGACAAAGTCGTGATGCTGGAAATTCAGAGCAACACAAACAAAATGCTGGCGGAACTCAGCAGGCCGGGCAGCATCTATCAGAGAGAAAAATCACACACTTATCCCACCCCCCGCATAAAAAAACGGCATTGCGATCATCAACCCCCAGACCCACCCCTCCCGCACAAAAGGGAATATTATCATCGATCCCCCGCCCCCATAAAAAAACCTACCCCGCACAACTGCGGAGGAGCCGGTGTCACCAGTGTCGAGGCGGCCGCATCGGGAGCAGCGGACACAATGGGCGACCCCGGAAGATTCACAGGTGAAGTGTCGCCTCAGCTGGAAGGATGCTTGGACAACGGAGAGAGTTCGGCCGTCCGGCCCTTTCACTGTGACACCCCGAACTCCACATCAAATCCGTCCAAACGAATCTGGGTGATCTTTAATGACCAATAAATATAATTCCTGTCAGCGATCAGCTGTCTGAATGATCCCCTGACTCTGAGAGGAAGGAGTATCTATGGTCCACACTGTCAGGGTGTTGAGTTTACCAGGAGACAAAGACTGCACGGACGAGAGGTTTTCTGTTGACTAATACACTGTGTGTGGACCCCGTTGGCAATTCAGGTGTTGTGACCCGAATCGGGACAAACACCACGCTGCCCACTCCACCAACAACACGGCACAGCCGGACACATAACAGGGGACTTTATATCCCACAACCCTGGATTCAGTGATGAAACCCGTGATTAATGTTGTCCCACCGAAATCATAAGAAACGTCCATTAATGTGCTTTAAATACGAGCGCTCTTCCGCAGGTGACGTCGGACACACCCCACACGCGTCTGACGTCACACACGGGCTCCCCACAGCGGGATCTGCCCTCAGGTGCGCGGTGCCTTACGTCATCCCGCGGAGGGAGGGAGGGGGGGATTTTATTGAAAGGATGAAGATGCTGAGAGAGGGGGCGGACAGGATGTTTGTCCCGGTGCGGACGTGGAGGGCTCATCTGTTGAAATGTCTGAGCCCAAGGGATTCACCACTTTGGGGGCAAACACCAGCCGACTGTTGCCCTCCAAGCGGGGCTGATGGTCAGGACAAAGTGACAATTATTTGTGCTTTGTTGAGATTGTACCTGGAATATGGTGTAACATCCCGCTCCCCATACTAACACGGGTTATACAGACCAAAGAACAAACTGCCGGAGGAACTCAGTGGGTCGGACAGCATCTGTGGAGGGAAATGGACCGTCAACATTTCGGGCCGAGACCCTCCCTCTGAAGTGAGAGTGGACGGGAAATAGTCAGAGAAAAGAGGTGAGGGGTGGGGATTGGGCAAGAGCTGGGGAGTGAGGGGGATCCAGGTGAGGGGGGAGGTGGGAAGGTGGAAATAGTGACAGGGGTGGGAGGTGAGGGGTTGGGGCAACACGGGACTGCAGAGGATGGAAATTAATTCCATAGAGGATTAACAAAGAGGTTAGAGAGTATTTGTTATAGAGAGGGCAATGAAGATTCACCAGACTGATCCCTGCAGTGGTGGGGTCATCATACGAAGAAAGATCAAATGTGATAACCCTTTCATTTAGAGAATCGAGGACTGAGAGGAGAACACATTGAAATGCACAACATCATTACCGGTTGAACCAGGGATCCCAGTCTCTGAAACAGGGATGGACTGTCCGGGACTGAGATGAGGGGAAATGTCTCCACTCCGAGGGTGGTGAATGTCTGCAAATCCTATTGAGAAATATACCTGACATAATCACAATATATACCTGAAATATAATCACTATGTAGTAGCTATTTACTATACAATGTAATCACTCTTGTGTACCGAATATTACTATGTATTATTTTACTAGACACATTTTGCTGTGTATTTTTTACCAGATACCTTGTATTCTCTTAGCTACTTACTGTGGCAGTTAAAGAACACCTGTTTCGCATTAGCAACACTAATGAGCAGAAATGTACATATATCCAACAGCATGGCTTCTGAAGAGATAACAGGGAGGATGGTATGAGCAGGAAATGTGAGGGAGGTTAAGGGAGGCTGACTGAGAAACAACCGTGGCCAGGAATGAGGCACAAGATGTGAACTGGAAAGAAATACTGGTGGCGCACCGAGAGCTGGGCAAGAGCGTTTGATTAGTTCATGTATAGATGATATGCAACTAAAAATTGATTGGGTATGGTGATGAAACCGAAATGTAACTGAGATAAGAAATGACTATAAAGAATGCTGTACACCGGAGCTCGGCGGGCTTTCGGTGACAAGATCATTGATTGCCTCAGCCTTTGTTTTCAAATAAAGGTTTAAACTTCTCGAAGAATTGTCTGCGTCTCCTGTTCATATCATGTAACCACAACAATCCCCACCACAGAGAGCGGTGGAGACTCAGTGATCGTCCTCACGTACAAAAGAGGCCGGCAGATGTGTGGAGACCGAAGGGATCGAGGAAATGACGATCGGGCAGAAACATGTGGCTGAGATGGAAGAGCAGCCGCCATCTTGCTGACGGTTAGAGGGGCTGAGTGGCCACATCCTGCTGTTTCTCACTTGATGTTTCAGTGTTCCTGTCCAATGAAGCCAGAGGAATGTAAATAGAAATAACTGTTTATGAACATAGACTGATTTAAATGAAACCCGCACATTTCCGGGGTGGTTCTGAATTGTGTGTCGGGACGGGATGGGAATCGAAATTATAACTCTGAGAACTCTATGACCTGGGGGTGGCTGAAAAGGGATCGGGGAAGATATGGAGGGAAAAACTAAATACTTGTCTAATGGAAATAATATAGGGAAATAATGAAATATTTTGGGAAATGCGGCGGTGGGTAGGGCAATATGTGAAGGGGGAAGAAACAGTCACCGAGTCACGTGATCATGTTTCACCGCAGATCGGTAGCATCTGCGGGTTTGATTCCGATGCTCCGCCCAACGCCCGTGACGCAATGAGCACAATGCGCATGCTCACAGTCCCGGGAAAGGCAGTGTTGTTTTTTCGTTCTTTGTGAAAGTTGGTTGGCGGTGTGTTCGGGATTGGGAGGGGGTTCTCGCCCCTTTGGACGGGGAGCCGGAGGCGGATTATTCTCTGTGGGGCAACACCAACAATTTTCCTTCGGTGAGTATTGAAGCCGGTTCCGAGCGGGGAGGTCTGACGGTGGGTAGTGAGTTAACTTTCCAGAACTCAAGCAAGATAAAGCCTGCAGATGTTGGGAATGGGAGCAAAGCGCACAAAATGCTGGAGGAACTCAGCAGGCCGGGCAGCATCTAGGGGAAGAATACAGTCGGCATTAGCAGCCGAAACCCTTCGGCTGGACTGGAGAATAAAAGGTGGGGGTGGGGAGGGAGAGAGAAACACAAGGTGATCGGTGCAACCTGATGGGGGAGGGGATGAACTTTCCCGAACTGGCGGCCTCGCCTCGCTTCCTTCACAGAATCTGCCGGGGTCGGTCCGGGTTGTGAGACCTTCTCACCGAACCGTCTGAGATGAGCCGCCGCTCAGCCCCTGTTCTGGTCCTATTAGCAGGATGAAGTAAAACATGCTTCCATATTGTTACTGACAGAGAATTGTACAATTTACGTTCCGTGTGTTTTCTGAATGTACTTGCCTGTGATGCTGCCACAAGTCAGTGTTTCTTTGTACCTGTACCTTCCCGTACTTGTGCACTTGGCAATAGATTCAACAGGACCTGAGAAATCTCAGTGAGATTTGATTCGTGATGATCATCTTGGCAGCTCGGTAGGTTAAATGTATGACAGTACACTGTAAAATGCAAAACCCTGAACAGTGTCGATGATCAGAGGGATCTTAGACTCCAAGTTCATCGCTTCCTGAAAGAGACTGCACAGATTGATCGGGTGGTTAAGAAGGCAAATGGCATGGTTGTCTTTATTAGTTGAAGCACTGAGTTCAAAAGTTGGGAAGTTGTGTTGCGGCTTTATAAAACTAGTTAGAGCACATCTGGAGTGTTTCATACAGTTCTGGTCGCCCCCATTCTCGGAAGGATGTCGGGGCTTTGGAGAGAGCGCAGAAGAGGTTTACCAGGATAGTGTCTGGATTAGAGGGCATGAGCTGTAACGGGAGGTTGGACAATCTCATGTTGTTTTCTCTGGATAGATGTTTATATGATTACCAGAGGATTAGAAGCAGTGTCTCAGAAGGCAGCGTCCATTGTTAAGGAACTCCAGCACCCAGGGCTGCCCTTTTCTCAATTTTACCATCAGATAGCGAGGTACAGAAGCCTAAAGGCACACACTCAGTGATTCAGAAACAGTTTCTTCCCCTCTGCCATCTGATTGCCAAATGGACATTGAACCCTTGAACACGACCTATGCCTCTTATAATCTTATACACCTCTATCAGGTTACCTCTTATCCTCCATCACTCCAAGAAGGAATGGCCGAGTTCACTCCACCTATTCTCATAAGGCATGCTCCCCAATCTAGGCAACATCCTTGTAAACCTCCTTTGCACTCTTTCGAAGGTTTCCACATTCTTCCTGTAGTAAGGTGACCAGAATTGAGCACAGTGGTGTGTGACCAGGGTCCTGTATGGCTGCAACATTACCTCTCGCTTCTAAACGCATTCCCACGATTAATAAAGGTCAATGCAATATACATAGTCTTAAACAGAGAGTCAACCTGCGTCGCAGCTTTGAGTGTCCTATGGACTCGGACCCCAAGATCCCACGGATCCTCCACACTGCCATGAGCCTTACCATTAATGCTATATTCTGCTATCACATTTGACCAAACAAAATGAACAACTTCAAACTTATCGGGGTTGAACTCCAATTGCGACCCCTCAGCCTGGTTTTGCATGCTTTCGGTGCCCGCTGTAAGTGCTAACACTTTCCACACTATCCACTATCCACTATCCACAACACCCCCAAGCTTTGTGCCATCAGCAAATTTACTAACATATCCCTTCACTTCCTCATCCAGGTCATTTTATAAAAATCACAATGAGCAATGTTCCCAGATATATGGATACTGTAATTGATTTAGTTATTTATTTTTAGGATTATTTTTCTTCTATATTGCGTATTGCATTGAACTGCTGCTGCAAAGTTAACAAATTTCATGATGCACGCCAGTGATAATAAAACTGAATCTGAGTGGACAGATGATATATTTTTCCTGGGGGTTGAAATGTCTAATACACTTAAGGTGAGAGGAGATGTAAGTGGCAAGTTTGGCTCTTTTCACAGAAGTGGTTGGCAGCTGGACTCTCTGCCTGGGGTAGGAGATCCCACCAGCCACGTGATCCCGTTTGCCCCCCCATTTAACCACAGATGTAACAATCCCTTCGCTCATGCTCACAGACTCCGGGTGGGCGGTGTTTTCCTTTCTGCTCCGTACTGAAGAGGAATGTCTGTGGGATCGGGGAAGGTGTCCTCGCCTCCTGGGTCGGGGAGCCAGAGGTCATATCACAGTCTGTGGGCCAAAGATATTGCTGTCCCATCGGTGAGTACTGCGACCGATCCCGAGTGGGGAGATCCAATGTGGGCCGTGAGCCTCGAACTGAGAGCCAATTACTCATTTATTTTCCGATTATCTGGGCTGGTCAAAAATGTGTCCCCTTCACTTAATCTGCATTGAACGATCCAAACCAGGAGCACAGGCTGTCTATTTCTGCAGAGTTGAAATGGGTGACCCACAGACAGGTCACATACGGCTTTTTCTTGCAGAACTCTCCCGCCCTCCAGTTTGTGATGCAAGATCACATGTTGTGTTGGGGAAATCTGATGTTGGCCACTGAGTCCCGTTAACTTTCCCCAAGTCGCCAAGCTTGCTGAGGCTCCTCACATTTGTCCGTGAGCTTTGTGGCTATTGTCTTCTCCCGGACTGGGGTGGGTGAGAAAGGAGAATGTCCCAGGTTGTGTGGATCTTTGATTTCACTGCCTGCTTTACCGAGGGACTGGGAAGTCTAGGGGAAGAGTGGTTTCTGTGATGTGCTGATCTGGATCCAAAAGTCTCTGCAGATCCTCACAGTCAGAGGCAGAGTAGTTACCATAAAAAGCATGAAGTGTCCGGATGGAAAGCTTGTTGATAAAACTACGGTGAGGATCAAAGTATATCTGGCAATGTTTTTACTGCTTGTTCTAACTTTGTCATTTTGGAATCCTTTATACAGTAGTATGTACCATTAATTCAGTATATGCATATTGCTGGAGAACCATCAGTGATTGTCCTTGATCTCTTCTCCCATCTGGTTACATCTGCTCATTCCTTGCCCATCTTGTTCAACCTCTGTCCAGTCTCTCTGACCCCAGCTTCAGTGATATGCATCAACTATCTGGGTCAGCCTTGGTCCGCCCTGTATCACACCTTTTCAGTGATATATATCAGCAATCCTTCTAACCATAGTCTTCATTGTGAACTATTCTTTTACACCTTTGACCTCACTGAGTTATTTCCAAAATCACTTTTTGTTAGCTGGAATGCCAGAGGGTCATCAGGTCCCATTTCTGTTGTGCATTGGTGTGGAGGGTCTAGTTTTTGAACTGTGACTGGCTGACACATTTCATTGTATTACAGTCAGCAAAGAGTACTGGGAGAGTTGGTGCTTGGACCCTAGTCCTGTGATGGCTTTGACTTCAGTTAGTGCTTCTACAGAAGGGGCTGGATGGTCCTCCTTCTGCAATGAAGCAGAAATTTTGAGCAGCTGCACATTGGTTGTGGGGAAATCCCGGACTGCACTACCCAGTGTGAGATCTGTGAGGTTGGGTCCTGGGATATTACAGTTTTCGATCCAGGTAAATGGTCCCAGGAATCGAGCTGCTTGGGCTTATGGGGTGTTGAGCAAGTACTTCTGTTGTAGGATCAGATGTTAGTTTCTGGAGTTCCTTTGGAAGCATTGACTGCTAATCTGAGGAGTGGCTATGAGTAAATGGGCTGTTCTGTGTTTACAACAGGAAAAATAGACCTGCGAGTTTGGTGTTCAAACTGTGTTTAGAAATCCCCCCCACTCACTGTCATCTGTTGGCCACTCGGTGCAAGTCAAGCAGAATCTCAAGTTGCTGGAGATCTGCACTAAAAACTGAAAACGTTTGAAGTCATTCTGATGAAACGTTATTAACCTGAATTGTAGAGTTTGTTCCTCTCCCCACAGCTGTTCCTTACCTGCTGAGCGTTTCTGGTAAATCCAGCTTCTTTATATTACATTCATCCTGGACTGGTTTATATTTCCTGAAATTGACCTGATTTAACCTGGGAATGGAAATGGCTCTTTCTGTGCTGGTACAACAGTGAAGAAAGCACAACTTTCCCTATCAATTAACCTGGTACCAATTTGTCTATTTTTCCTGGAAATGTGTTCAGTGCAGTTGTTGCCAACAAGGTTCACATGAATAATCTCAGGAATGATCGGCTTTATGTATGAGGAGCATTTGATGGTTCTGGACCTGTGCTCAATGGAGTTCAGAAAGACAGTGGGAGTGGTGGGGGATGTATGGTTAAGTAAAACTACAGAATGCTGAAAAGCCTGGATACAGTGGACATGCAGAGGATGTTTCCATTAGACAGAGAGTCTGTGATCTCACAGCATCGTCTCAGAATAAAGATGTTTCCCTTTAAAACTGAGAAAAACGTATTGTCCAAAAGATGTCTGATCTGTGGAATTTGTTGCAGCAGAGGTTGGTTGAGGTATATTGATGACAGAGATTAATGTATTCCAGATTGCTAAGTAGCTGCAGGGTTACAGGAGGAAGGCAGGAATATGTTGTTGGAATAAAAATCAACCATGGTTGAATGGTGGGCAGACCAGATGGATTGAATCATCTACTTCTGTTCCTGACTGAATGATTGCTCCTTATCCCATATCATTTTGTGACGTGTGAGGGACAATAAAAGATTGTTTACTGAGATCATTATATCTGCATTCAACTTCTAACTTTCAGTGAGTTTTGTTCTTAGTAACATTAAGCAGAAATGTTTGCTTCTCCGTTTTATTGTTAATGTGCTTTATTTTCTCTCTGGTTAAAGTTCAACCTGCGGTGAAAGGTCTATTGGAAGAAATACCCCAACTGGAAGCAAACCACAGCTGAAGACGGGAACAGCAACAAGTGAACCAGCCCGAGGACTGAGAGCATCAACTAGAGAGAACGCTCCTGACTCAGAGTTTCCATTGATTCAGTCAGGAGAAAGTTTGGTGAGTCTCATTTAGTCAAACATTGAGGTCATGGTTGAGCATGGTACGATGAATGTGCTGAGCTGTGTATATCACAATGCAAGGAGCATCGTAGGAAAGCCCAATGAGCTCAGGAAAGGGAATTATGATATTGTAGACATTATTGGAACTTGTTTACACCCAATAGTCTTAGGGATTTAGAGGAACAAATTTGTAGACAGATTGGAGACCATGCCAAGAAACAAAAGTTGATTCAATAAGCGATTTTGACTTTCCATATACAGGCAGTCCCCAGGTTACACATGAGTTCCGTTCCTGAGTCCGTCTTTAAGGCAGATTTGTACGTATGTTGGAACAAGTACATCCGGTATTATTTAGTGTCAGTTAGTCAAACGTTTGTCTTAGTATATAGTATATATTTTACTTTTCTATGTATATAAAACACTTATAAGTATGTATTCCAATAATTAAACTATTGTGTTGCTTAGTAATAATTGTAGCTTTCATCAGGGCAGGGACTTTCACATCCTCCATTATTCTCACTTTATCCATTATCATTTAAAATTGTTACAATAGTTGACCGACTGCAGCCTAATGCTTTTCCAGTGACGGATGGCATTTCACCTCTTTCCAAATGCTTTCTTATTCACACTTTATTTTCAAGTGCGATTGCTTCCTGTCAGTGGAACAGAAACACTGCAGGCGGTGGGTGCCGACCTCTGCCAGCTCCAAAGCTCCACTGGGTCCAAAGAACTGCAACACTAAATTCCCCAGGTCCTAAACTGTACACTGAGACAGGTTAAATGGGACAAGTGGGGGCTGTGCTCGGTTTGGGTATTTGATCCTCCACAATATTCTGTGTGGGAATTTAAACTGGAGGTGGCGGTGTTTTATTTACTAGGTCGAGTTGCGAGCTTGACATCAACCCTGCATGGAGGGTACGGGAGTCACTGGATCGACATCAACCTGGCACGGGAGCAGTCTGTCACAAAAACAAACTCGAGAACCTCCGTTCTCTAGCCCAGTGCTGAGCTGACTGCGCCACCAGCTGACAGGAATGGTGGGAGGGGTTTGTGGTGTCAGGGTAAATCTTACTAAGAAAAATTTAAGCCCAATACAAAGTTAAACACTCAACACAGTAGAGGCAATGACTTAAAGTGGTGGACTGCGTTCTCCTTCCTCGGTTCGTAAGAACAAGTTGCTCGTAAGTCGGACATTTGTAACTCAGGGACTACCTGTATTGATTGGGACTCGAATAGTGTAAAAGGGGTAGATGGGGTAGAGTTTCTCAAATGTGCCCTTAATCAGTATGTAAAATTCCTGACGCAGAAGTGTGCAATAAGCTGTTAGGAAATGATCAGGGCTTGTGACAGAAATTAGTGATCATAATGCCATGAAATTCAAAATAAAGATAGAGAAAGAGAGGTCTGGACCACGGGTTGAGATTCTAAATTGGAGAAAAGTCAATTTTGATGGTATCAGGAAGGATCTGACAAGTGTGGCTTGGGACAGTCTGTTTCCTGGCAAAGGAGTACTTGGTAAGTGGGAGGCATTGAGAAGTGAAATTTTGAGAGTGTAGAGTTTGTATGTGCCTAAAAACATAAAAGTTGAAACGTAACCAGTGCAGGGAACCTTGATTTTCAGGAAATATTGAGGCCCCGGATATTTTGTTCCTCTAAATGCCTCAGACTGTTGGGTGCTGCCAAGACTCATTAATGACTACAATATCATAATTCCACTTCCTGCGCTCATCTGACTTTTTTTTAGTTGTCTTCTGTTAGGTTCTAAAAGCTTCCAAATAATGTTTGCTCTTTTGTTTTCCCCTCTCTTTGGCTTTTATGTTGTCTTTGGCTTCTCATTTCAGCCACGGTTGTGTCCTCCTGCCTTTCCAATGCTTCCACTTCTTTGGGATGCATCGATGACTCAGCTTCCAAAATGCTCCCAGAAACTCCAGCCATTGCTGCTCCGTTGTCACTCCTACCTTTTCCCTTCCAAACAAGTTTGGCCAGCTTCTCTGACATAGAAACATGGAGAAGTTCAGTACAGAAATAGGCTATTTGGCCCATCTAGTCAATGCTGAAAAAAACATTTAAGCTGTGCAACTACCTGCACCAGGACCATCGCCCTCCATACCCCTACCATCCACACTCCCATCCAAACTTCTTTTAAATGGTGAAACCGAGCTCATATTTACCACTTGTGCTGACATCTCATTCCACCCTCTCACAACCATTTCAGTAAAGAGCTTTTCCAAATGTTCCCATTAAATTTTCACCTTCTCCACTTACCTATGACTTCTGGTTATCATTGTACCCAACCTCAGTGGAAAATCCTCCTTCCATTTACCCTATCTTTACCCTCATAATGTTGTATACTTCTGACAAATACTCAAAGCAATGTATAATTTAATTGTTTATGTTTAGAGCATTTTTAGGTGTATAAGCTGATGAGGGGTATTGATCATGTGGATATCCACAGGTTTATTCCCAGGGCTGAAATCACTAACACGAGGGGACATAGTTTTAAGGTGCTTGGAAATATATACCGAGGGGATGTCAGGGGTAAGTTTTTTTACACAGAGAGTGGTGGGTGCGTGGAATGCACTGCCGGCTATTTGTGTGAGAGTGTTTCAGTTACTGTGGGGGAGGAACCCATGCAGCTCAGTGGGAACAGGGAATAATACCAATCGAGAGAGTCAAACTGAGCCAGGTCACAGATTGGAGATGGCAGAGATGACCCATTCTTATAGAGACAGGAAGAGCATCAGAGAGTTTAATGGTCATTCCAGATACCAGCACTGTGCCCAGTTAGAAGGTGATTTCTCTCTCCAAATTGGGTTAAACTTCACTGTAACAGTGTGATGTCAGAACACACCTTGACAACTCAAGTGATCTCAGCTGAAATGTTGTTCTGCACCAATTGATGGATTTTGTAAATCTTTTCACAGGTTAAAAATGACAAGGAATTTGTCTATGGGAATGTCTAACACAACACACATGTTTTGCTGTCTCTTTTGATATTTAAGAAGTGGAGCAAGGGATTCACTCGATTATCCTTCCTGCTCAGACTGTGGCGAGGGATTTACTCGGTCATTTCAATTGAAGGTACATCAGCAAGTTCACACCGGGACAAGGCCATTCACCTGTTCTGTTTGTGAGAAAGGATTCAGTCGTCTTCCCACCTGTGGACACACTAGTCAGATCACACTGGGCAGAAGCTCTTCATCTGCTGAATTTGTGGGGAAAGATTCATTTTGTCATCTAACCTAATGGCTCACCAGCGAGTTCACACCAGAGAGCGGCCATTCACCTGCTCAGACTGTGGGAAGAGATTCACTCAGTCATCCCAACTGAAGGCACATCAGAGAGTTCACACTGGAGAGAGACCATTCACTTGCTCAGAATGTGGGAAGGGATTCACTCAGTCATCCGACCTACTCACACACCAGTCAGTTCACACTGGCGAAAGGCCATTCACCTGCTCAGACTGTGGGAAGGGATTCACTCAGTCGTCCGCCCTAATGGCACACCGACGAGTTCACACTGGGGAGCGGCCGTTCACCTGCTCGAACTGTGGGAAGAGATTCACTCGGTCATCCCAACTGAAGGTACATCAGCGAATTCACACCGGGGAGAGGCCACTCACTTGCTCAGACTGTGGGAAGGGATTCACTCGGTCATCTAACCTAATGGCACACCAGCAAATTCACACCGGGGAGAGGCCGTTCACCTGTTCAGACTGTGGGAAGGGATTCACCTGCTCATCCCAACTGAAGGTGCATCAGCGAGTTCACACTGGAGAGAGACCATTCACTTGCTCAGAATGTGGGAAGGGATTCACTCAGTCATCCGACCTACTCACACACCAGTCAGTTCACACTGGCGAAAGGCCATTCACCTGCTCAGACTGTGGGAAGGGATTCACTCAGTCGTCCGCCCTAATGGCACACCGACGAGTTCACACTGGGGAGCGGCCGTTCACCTGCTCGAACTGTGGGAAGAGATTCACTCGGTCATCCCAACTGAAGGTACATCAGCGAATTCACACCGGGGAGAGGCCATTCACTTGCTCAGACTGTGGGAAGGGATTCACTCGGTCATCTAACCTAATGGCACACCAGCAAATTCACACCGGGGAGAGGCCGTTCACCTGTTCAGACTGTGGGAAGGGATTCACCTGCTCATCCCAACTGAAGGTGCATCAGCGAGTTCACACTGGGGAGAGGCCGTTCACCTGCTCAGAATGTGGGAAGAGATTCACTTGGTCATCCCAAATGAAGGTACATCAGAGAGTTCACACTGGAGAGAGGCCGTTCATCTGCTCGGACTGTGGGAAGGGATTCATTTGCTCATCCCAGCTGAAGGTACACCAGTCAGTTCACACTGGGGAGAGGCTGTACACTTGCTCAGTCTGTGGGAAGGGATTCACCCGGTCATCTCAGTTACTGAGACACCAGTCAGTTCACACTGGTGAGTGGCTGTTCACCTGCTCAGACTGTGGGAAGGGATTCACTGAATCATCTCAACTGAAGGTACATCAGAGAGTTCACACTGTAGAGAGGCCATTCACCTGCTCAGACTGTGGGAAGGGATTCACTCGGTCATCCGACCTACTGGCACACCAACGAGTCCACACCGGGGAGCGGCCATTCACCTGCTCAGACTGTGGGAAGGGATTCACTCGGTCATCCGACCTACTGGCACACCAGCGAATTCACACCG
The DNA here is from genome assembly GCF_030144855.1 of Hypanus sabinus. Lineage (NCBI taxonomy): Eukaryota > Metazoa > Chordata > Chondrichthyes > Myliobatiformes > Dasyatidae > Hypanus > Hypanus sabinus. The sequence goes on along the minus strand of NW_026779303.1, from coordinate 292,369 downwards.
GGGAGCGGCCATTCACCTGCTCAGACTGTGGGAAGGGATTCACTCGGTCATCTAAGCTGAAGGTACATCAGCGAATTCACACTGGGTAGAGGCTGATCACCTGCTCAGACTTCGGGAAAAGATTTTCTCAGCCAAATCAACCAAGTAGGCATCATTGAGTTCTTACCGGGGAGTGTCCGTTCACCTGCTGTGAATGTGGTAAGCAATTAACTCAGTAATCAGACACAGACATACTTTATTATTCCTGAGGGAAATTGGGTTTCGTGACAGTCGCACCAACCAAGAACGGGAAATATAGCAATATGAAACCATAAATAATTAAATAATACTAAGTCAAGTATGCTGTTACGTACCCAGTAACTGGGTTAACAGACCAGCAGAAATGGAAGGATATGTTGGTGTCTGGTGGTTCTTTAACTAAAGGTGTTTATTCGTAAAATAAACCAAAGAGTATCAATAATGCAAATATACATATAAAACAGGTTAGCAATAATAAACAAGCTCTATCAATATCTAGGGGTAAATGAATAGTCATAAGAGAATATAAAGTTCAGTTCAGTTCGTCCATGCTGAGGTAGCTGTTGCTGTGCTGCAATTGGAGAGAGAGAGAGGGGGGCAGAAAGCGACCAAGAGATTGGGCAGCTGCAGCAAGCAAACCTTCTGTTGTCTTCTTATTCCGTTGTACCATTGTGGTCATTCGGTTATGACCCCTCCGTTCTCAGCTAGACTGTTCTTCAGTGGTGGACTCATCACCCTGGCATGACTGGACACACACACAAGTCCCCACCAGCCCTGCCGTCACACTGTGAGCCTTTGTGACCGATCTTCTGATTCGGTCCTCTAAGCCCCCACCTTCCTGTGGGTGCACAACACTCGGTCAGTGTCCACTGGTGTGTTTGAAGAGTGTCTCCCCAGACCCGTCTTTTATCCCCACTGACGGGGTATCAGCCATCCATCAACTCAATATGTCTATGTCCATCAAGCTAGGCCACTCCTGCTGTCTCTTCAGGAATGTTAACGAGCAAAGAAGTGTCCCGGCAGCAAAAGGTTTCGTTTACCTGTCCATCAGTGAAGCAGCCATAATACCTAAATCAGTCGTCTCTCTCTTATCTGTAGCAGATATCTCTACCTCTGTTCTTCATCTCTCTCTCACTCTCATTAGCTGCATAGTCCTCAAAGGGGGGGGGGGGGGGGGAAGGGTCAGCTCTGGACCCCATTTCCATCAGGTCTGTTCAGCACACATAACACCCCCACCCTTCAAAGAATCTTCACCGGGTTGAAAATTCACTAGTAAAGCACATTACAGAGTCTAATCTAATACAGAAGTGGTCTTTAACTACAAGGATAACACAGGTATACTTTCAAATTAACACCTGGATAAACAATCAGCAATTACATTGTCATTTCCCTTTACATTTTGTATTTTAATATCAAATTCTTGTAACAACAGACTCCAACTAAATAACCATGTATTTTTATTCTTCATGTTTGTCAAAAATACCAAGGGGTTGTGATCAGTATAGACTATCACTGGTTTCTACACTGGACAAATGTCGACCTCAAATTGCTGTAATGCCAGGGTAAGTGACAGTAATTCTTTTTCTACAGTGGAGTTAATTCTTAGCTTAGGTGTATATCATAAAGAGTGAACCAATACATGTGTGATTATAATGTAGTACATTACAGAAGTTTGTGCAAATAGTAATCTCTGGTTTACTGCTAAACCTCACTTTCAGTCAACCTGCTATGATATCATCTTTAACTTTCACAAGCTTCGTCCAGAAAAACAAAGCTGATCACCAAATAAACTAAGCCCATTTTCTGAACTTCCACACCCACTCATTAATTTTAAGCAGGTCATTAATTTTATCTTCAGGATATTTAATTTGATTAGTTTCCTTGATGACACTAGCAGATGGTCTCTCTGGGCCAAAACAACACTTTAAGTTCTGCCTCTCCAAATCACATACTTGAGCAACATCACCAAGTTGTTTATCCTTAAATTTCAAAACAAACATCTTGTTAACAAACCATTGTTTAGTTAACGGTCTCTTCCCTTTGCACAACAGTCCTGGAACCAAACCCGAATTTACATTTACTTTATTCAAAAGTCGAGTAACACTTTTTCCCTCAGTATCTTCAATAACATCCATCTCACCAGCTTTTATCTCATCACTGACTTTTAATACACGTGACTGAGAATCCTCACTCTCTACTGGTGCCAAGGTTAACCCTTTCTTCATGGAACCAAGTCCATTTGACCCAAAAGGATTGCATTCCTTTTTAACCAAATCAGACATTTCAGACCTTTCCTGAGTCTCCACACAAGGTTCAGTAACCTGAACACAGGCCAATGGGACAACTGCCTCTTCTAGGCTTTCAATACCAGTCCCAGTTTCAAATTCCAAGTTCCCCTTATCCTCCCAGTTACTCTCTGGGCAACACCCATCTGGAGTAAACTCAACCTTGCAGGTTAAAACAACCTCGTCTGCTAACCCAGCGGACTCCCTCAAGGTAGCGGCATCCTTTTCATCTCGGAAAGCCTTTGCATTATTGAGAACACACTTAAATTCTTCAACTACAACCAGCTCTGTCAATCCAGAAACATCATCCGTGTCCAACCCTGGACCTTCTAACTGCCACATCTGTTCCTCATCTTGGCTCTGTGCCTCCATAAATTCCTTGCTCACTCCAAAATGTCCACCCAGGGGTATCTTATGGGCCAATTTCAAGATTCTGTTCCTTGACAACACTGACTCTGCTTTGTCTCCCTTACTTTCTTTAGCCCCACTATTCTCCGTTTTACCATCCTCCAACCTCTCCTGGTACGGGGCTGGTAAAAACGTCTCAGCTAAATCAAGGTTGGACTCGGCTAAATCAGGGGTTGTCTTAACAGCTTTCCTCGACATTCTTCTGGTGACTGCACCTGCGGGATTAAATTCAGGAACTATGGGCGGGGGCTCAGTCCTGGCAGGCTTACTCGTGAGCTGAACTGCAGAGAACACATCCCCCCCGGCCAGGTCATTCCCGAGTAAGACATCTACATGGGGTATCGGGAGTGCAGCCCGTACCCCTGTCATGACTGGTCCAGATACCAGGTCACTCTTCAGAAATACTTTATGTAACGGTATGGCCTCAGTTCCTTTTCCAACCCCTTCTATCACGTTCACGTCACCAGTATCTGCCTCACTATTGAATTCCAATGCTCTGCTTAGGATTAAGGACTAAAAAGCCCCAGTGTCTCTCTAGATTCTTACTGGCACTGGGGGTGACCCCTCCCTCACAGGTACCAACCCGGTTGAAAGGGATTTCTCACATCCCTCCTGAACTCGGTTTAGCTCCTCTTTTAACGGCATTTCAACCGGCTTAACACAGCCCGTCGGCGCGGTCGCCTTTCCTTTCCCCGTCTCCTTCTTTGGAGCAAAGCACTTAGATGCTATGTGGCCAGATTTCCCACTGTTATAACACACACCGCTAGGAGACCTGCCAGACGGCTTTTCCTCCTTGTCTTTTCCGGTAGACCCCGGCTTAGTCTCAGACTTAGCCGTTAGGCTTTCTCTACCACCCCTACTACTCCTGTGGTAGCACTTATTTGGGGAAAATTTCATTTGATGGGTTAAGGCGTATTCATCTGCTAGCTTGGCAGATTCTGATATGGACTTATTCTTCTTCTCATTCAGGTATCTCCGGACATTATCCGGAACACAATCTTTTAATTCTTCAATCAGGATCATCTTTCGTAGGCAGTAGAAATCCTCCTCAACCCCTTCTGCAGCGCACCAACGGTCAAAGTACACACACTTGTCGTATGTAACCTCTGTGAACATCTGATTCCACTGCTTCCTTAAGTCCCTGAACTCTTGTCTATAGGCTTCAGGTGCCAGCTCATAGGCCTGAAGGATAGCCAGTTTTGCTTCCTCATAATCCTCTGCAGCCTCCATAGACAACACTGCATATGCACGTTGAGCCTTCCTTTTAAGTACACTTTGTAACAACACCACCCACTTATCTCTAGGCCACTTCTGGTTCACGGCCACTTTTTCCCTACAGGAAAGTGTTCTAACAACTCTGCCTTGAATATCTGCATCGTGACATAATGTTCAGCTATCTTACGTTGCATCTCTGCCATCATCATCCCTTTCTTAACCTCCTTGAATTCCAAGGACTCCACCATTTCCCAAAACTCAGACTTTTTAGCCTTCTTTAATGCCACAAAGTCTGGACTTAACAGAAACTCGTCAACATCCATTTCTGCTGCCTGTCTTTCTGGTTTCTCACACAACCAGATCAGATAAGGGAAATCTATCATTTTAGCTAAAGGCGTTTATTAGTAAAATAAGCAAAACAGTATCAATAATACAAATACACATATAAAGCAGGTTAACAAAAATAAACATAGAAGTGTAGGAATAATAATCAATAATAAGAAACAAGCTCTATCAATGTCTAGGGTTAAGTGGAAACCAGTCCAAGACCAGCCTATTGGCTCAGGGTGTCTGAAACTCTGAGGGAGGAGTTGTAAAGTTTGATGGCCACAGGCAGGAATGACTTCCTATGACGCTCAGGTTTACATCTCAGTGGAATGAGTCTCTGGCTGAGTGTACTCCTATGCCTAACCAGTACTTTATGGAGTGGATGGGAGACATTGTCCAAGATGGCATGCAACTTGGACAACATCCCCTTTTCAGACACCACCGTCAGAGAGTCCAGTTCCACCCCCACAACATCACTGGCCTTACGAATGAGTTTGTTGTTTCAGTTGGTGTCTGCTACCCTCAGCCTGCTGCCCCAGCACACAACAGCAAACACGATAGCACTGGGCACCACAGACTCATAGAACATCCTCAGCATCGTCCGGCAGATGTTAAAGGACCTCAGGAAATAGAGACGGCTCTGACCCGTCTTGTAGACAGCCCCAGTGTTCTTTAATCTAACCACATGTAACTCTCGCTTTGGCCCTCAGCTTAATATGGGGGGTGATAGACCCGCAGCCCGGCCAAACTAAAGAAATCTCGTTTTGGTGGATGCTGTGTGCCGTGTCCCCTGTAGTAAATCAGTACCCTGAAATACAAAACAGTACACAATATGTGATTAAATGATTGAGCTTTATAATTCTTACTTTGACCCCAGGGTTAGTAAAGAAAACAAAAAAAAAAGAAAAAGGGTCCAGTCTCTCCATTCACGTCTTCTCATCTCTCCCCAGCAAAAGAGCACAAAATCTCTCTTCCAAACTCACAAGAAAGAACATTTCTCTCATTGGATAGCCTCGCACTGTCACCTCTAGTCATAACCTAAACATTGTTATACTTGTGACAGACTACCAGTTTCACACTGGGGAGAAAGTTTCAATAGGCTGCATGCTGGATATTTGTCCATCACTGTTGCTGAATGCAAGTTCGAGACTGACTGTCGGTGCTGAACTCTGCAATTATTGCTGCTGCTCACCACACCCAGTCCTGCACCCTGGTCACTGGGCATGGGAGGAGTTTTTTCTGCAGCACATTCACCTTTAATGGGACGGGAGTTTAATATTCTGGGTCTAAGACAAATAAATCAGTTCTATGTTAAACTCTGTCTTGGTGAATTTACAACACACCTAGTGTACAGTAGAGAGTCAACTCGGGCCAGCTGGACCCAGTGATTCTGTCCACAACAGTCCTTGTAAATCCTCCGGTTTTCCCCCTCTCACTCTCCCTGTGGTGATGGGTTCCTAACAGTCACCACTCTGTGGGTGAAAAGGTTTCCCTTGAATTTTCTGCTGACTGAAGAAGTCGAGCTGACTGCAGTTCTGTCTGAGATGTTCTTCAGTTAAACTCCTTAATCACATCTCATTTCCACATTATGGGTCACTTTCCCTGCTTCTAAAGTGTTGTTAGAGAACACCACTGTTCTCTAAAAACTGAAAGCAGAATGGGAAACGATTAGTTGAATGCTCAATGAAGCAGGGTCGGAAACCAGAGGCGAGTCTGCACAGGGCAGAGTTTGGGGGTCTGGATGATATTTGACGTAAGAACATATGATGAGAAGGGGATCAGCAGCAGAATGAGGCAATGAATGACAGAGTAGCAACATTTGGAAGCTGATTGACAGAGAAAATAATTTGGTTGTCCGATGACACAAACAATACCTGGGGTGCGGTGCTCCACTGGTTGAGGAACACGTGTGTGTTGGGAATGGTTTTATCTGTTGGGGGAGTTGTTCCTGTTTGTTTATCCTGTAATATTATATCTGGATGGTTCTTATGGATTGTCCTATCTGAAATAATGTATTGATTATCATCTAATTTGCAAGATTTTGACACTAAAACTGTATTGGGCTTGAATTTATTGTACCTTTATGAAGTGATGGAGGGCATTCATGAGTTTGTATTTTAAAGCAAGATTTTAGTGAATGATATTTGCCATTTCTTTGTAACTTTGTAAGTAATCAGATTGAGTAAATCTGCTGCAGGATCCTGGAATGTGTTGGATTGTGTCTGATTTCTCTGGCATTTTCTGCACTAACTTCCTCATTTGTTAATATTTCATGTATTTTTGATGTTTCCCCCCTTTTGTCAAACAACTTGTCCTGTATTTCTGCAAGGAACTCCTTTGTTTTTTAGGGGGAGAGGTCTCCAACTCTCAGTCAGGTGCTCAAGGCTTCCTTGTCACCACCTAGTCTACTCAGATCATTGGGATGTCTCCCATGGAGGGTCATACTCATTCCACTGGTTAAAGTTTTCTTCCGGAGTGATGATTGATTGTTCTGAGTTGGCCTCTCATGTACGTGTTCTGGTCTGTATTTCTTATCACGATTGCAAATACACACATGGAGTGCTGAATCCTGTTCATTTTTGATGAAAATATATACTTAAAAGTATTATCTGACTGTTTTTTCGTTTTTTTTATTGAAGTTCATCATAAAACAAAAATTTCCAGAAGATGTATTTCAGACATTGTAAATATATATCATATAATCATATATGCCACAAATCCCCACATAGAATTTATCTGAGGTATACACTTCTATAAGTGTGAAAGAAAAAACAAGCAAAAGGAAAAAAAAAACTATGTACAAGTAGGGAGTGATCTTTTTTTATAACATATTCATTGATTTGTGAGAATAAAAGCAGGCCTAGAGGGATTATGTAGTTAAACCATTTTTCCCAGTATGAATCAATTTGTTCCAGATTATGATTATCTTCTCCATCTTGTCCATTGTAATTTCCATCCATGCATTTAAAGTTGGGCTCTCCTGTGATAACCATTTCCTAGTAACAGTCTTTTTACCAGCTGCCAACAATATATTCATTAAATATTTATCTTTTTTCAACCATTGAGGTATACATCCAAAATATATGGTCTTACTCCCCAAGGGTATTTCATATCTAACGATGCCATGTAGGGCATTGTGTATCCCCCTCCAATAGCTTTTGATAACAGGGCAGTCACAAAAAATATAATAATGATTTGCATTTCAATGTCCACAGTTTCTCCAGCAAACAGTGATGTTACTATCATAATGGGATTTCTGGGAGGGTGTAATGAAATATCTTATCAAGTTTTTCCATCCGAACTCCCTCCATTTCTGAGAACTGGTACACTTCCATTGATACCTCCATATTATTGTCCATTCTTCCTCAGATATAATTATCCCTCCTTCCTTCTCCCATTTTGTTTTAATGTTTGAAGTCAAATATGTTTTAAGATTTGACAAACTCTTATACATGCTTGTAATAATTCTACTACCGTTATCTGAATTATATGCTTTTCTAAATAGCTCTATCATGCATGTGCTTGCCTTGGATACAATTTTAAGCATCCTATTTACATACTGTCACAGTATTCCTTCTTTCATTATGTTGCAAAGAACTGTTATTCCTTTAGCTGTCCAGTCCTTAAATCTAGCATCCAATTTATTTGGTGTAAAATCTGAGTTATATGCACACCATTGAAGAATTGCAGTATCTCCCTCGAGATTATATTCTTTTATAATAGTTTTCCATATTAAGAGTCAATTTCACCCATGGATTATCAATAGTATTTATGTACCTTTGCAAGTTATTATCAGCCAAAACTGCTTGTATGGGGATGGGAAGTACCCGCTCCTCAATGTTTTTCCATTGAGCGTCATACGATGGGTTGCTCCAGCATATCACAGCTCTCAACTGTGCTGCAAAATAATAACCTCGAAGAGAAGTTAGGCCGCATCCACCCTTTTCCTTTGCTAATTGCAAAGTTTTGAGATGAACTCTAGGCCTTTTACCTTGCCAAATATACCTTGATAACATCTTGTTCCATTCATTCAATTGATTTTGATTAATCTCTATTGGTAGGGTCTGAAAGAGCTATATCAGTCTGGGCAGTGTATTCATTATAATAGACTCACTCCTTGAACAGAAACTAAAAGAAAGGAATCAGGTTCCATCTTGCTATATATTCCTTAATGTTCTTTTTATATAAAGGCTGATAATTACATTCTGATAATGTTGCCTAATCTTTTAGCATAATGATGCCCAAATATTTGAAAGACTCTGTTTGCCAAGCCCGGGGTTATCTACTTTCAATTTCTCTTGCTGGGCTGTAGTAATATGAAAGTAATTGGGTTTTATCTATGTTGATCTTGTATCCTGATAATTGACCATATTGTTCAAAGGATTGCATCAATCAGGTAAAGAGTATGTTGGTTGCCCTAGATAGATCAAAATGTCATCCACGTAACAAGCCAATTTATGCTCTGTCCCTTTACTAGTAATTCCCCACTTTGTCTGATGTATTGAGCTAATGGCTCCAGATATAATGCGAAGAGTAGTGCTGACCATGCAAAACCCTGTCTCGTGCCCCTTTCTAGGGTAAGACTATTTGATTAAATATCCATTGATTTTAATCCTAGCGGTAGGGTTGTCATATCGTGCCTGTATAGTTTTAATAATTGTTATGGAAACCAAATCTATGTAAAACTCTGTAAAGAAAATTCCAATTAACCGAATCAAATGCCTTTTCAGCATCCACGCTTATCACTATTGCTTTGATTTTATTTTTTTGTGTACATGATCCATAATGTGAAGTATCCTTCGAATATTGTGCAAACACGAGGAAATCTGCAGATGCTGGAAATTCAAGCAACACACACAAAATGCTGGTGGAACACAGCAGGCCAGGCAGCATCTATAGGGAGAAGCACTGTCAACGTCTCTGGCCAAGACCCTTCATCAGAACTAACAGAAAGGAAAGATACTAAGAGATTTGAAAGCAGTTGGGGGAGGGGGAAATGCGAAATGATAGGAGAGGACCGGAGGGGGTGGAGTGAAGCTGAAAGCTGGACAGGTGATTGGCAAAAGTGATACAGCGCTGGAGAAGGGAAAGGATCATGGGACAGGAGGCCTAGGGAGGAAGAAAGGTGGAGGGGAGCACCAGAGGGAGATCGAGAACAAGTGGAGTGATGGGCAACTAAGCATGTCAGGGATGAGGTAAGAAGGGGAGGAGGGGCATTAACGGAAGTTACAGAAGTCAATATTCATGCCTTTCTTTCTCCCTTATCACTATTGCTTTGATTTTTTTTTGTATATGAATTTGTATACAAGTTCCCTCTCTTCAGCAAGAGTCATTACTTTGCCGCCCGGCTGGCAGTTTCCGCAGCCGCAACCCCCGCATTTTTGCTCGCATGCTGCGCCAATACTATCCCACTTCCGATTTCCACACTCCATTTCCATAGCGGTTTTCTAGAACACAGAAGATGTCATCTGTAGTTTTATAAGTTTTGAGGCGAAGGTCTCTTCTGACTTTGTCGTCAACACTGTCCAACAGTTGAACCTTTTCCACCTCTCTTGAACCGGTTGGCTCTCTCTGCCTCTGGAGTGCTTCCCAGTCCTTTCTCCACCTGTGAAAATGCTGCCAGTAAACTTGGGAAGGGCCGTCGGTTTCAGTCTGATGGCTGGCGTGGAAAAATTGGAGGAAAAGCCCAATGCCGTCGGTGTTAGTCTTTCAGCATCCTCCTTTCTCCTTGCCTGTATGAAGTGGGCCTTCTTGGAAACCAGCTTGGGGATTTGGAGTTCGAGCCCCTTTAGGCGACTCTGAAGGTGCTTCCGATCCCCTGGCCGGTTCCATCGTTCCCACCTCCTTCGCTGTCTTTACCAGTCCTTGCAGGTGGGTAAGCATGAAGCCGTCCGCCTCCTGGTGGCCATCAGGTTGTACAGCAGTGACGTCTTCACATTCATCCTCTGCTGCTTGTAGTGCTATGAGCAACTCAACATTTCCAAAGTTGGTCCAAAGAGTCTCCAGGATCAGCCTTCTGATTTCCTTCAGTTTCAACTCACACTCATTTGCCGTCTTTGCCAGCTCGGCTTTTTGCTGTTCAGTTAACACAGCTACTTTCTCTGTGTTCAGCTCCACCTCCCGTTCTGCAGTGAGTCCGGCCTCCGCATCATCATTGGCTTTCATGACTTCCTCGGCTTCTATTGTGAGTTTATTGAAACTCACTCTGAGCTCCTCTTCAGACATGTCTTCGTAGGTCCTGGTAATACTGTTGGCCAGATGAGAAAACAATCTTTTTGCTGTCATTCTCTCTAGCTTGAGTTGCTCAACTGATTTCCCAATAGCTTGATCAGCCATGTCTGATTCCCTCTGCAGGTGAAAGTACAACTTTTTAGTGATGCTTTGATGTTTTTTTTTATCTCAACTTGATTTCCTTCCTTTTTCAGGACTCCAGGTTATTGCTCTTGCTGTTCCAGCTCAAAGCTCCCAGATTTCTGTTTCCTGGTCAAACAGTTTTGTCAAGTCTGAGCAGGTGAACGGCCTCTACCCAGTGTGAACCTGCTGGTGTATTTCGAGACCAGATGACCGAGTGAATCCCTTCCCACAGACTGAGCAGGAGAATGGCTTCTCCCCAGTGTGAACTCGCTGATGTACCAGTAGGGTAGATGACTGAGTGAATCCCTTCCCACATTCTGAGCAGGAGAATGGCTTCTCCCCAGTGTGAACTCGCAGGTGTTCAAGTAGGTGGGATGACCGAGTGAATCTCTTCCCACATTCTGAGCAGGTGAACGGCTTCTCCCCAGTGTGAACTCGCTGATGTACCAGTAGGGTAGATGACTGAGTGAATCCCTTCCCACAGACTGAGCAGGTGAACGGCTTCTCCCCAGTGTGAACTCGCTGATGACTCTGTAGTTTGGATGACTGAGTGAATCCCTTCCCACAGACTGAGCAGGTGAACAGCCTCTCACCAGTGTGAACTCGCTGATGTACCTTCAGATTAGATGTGTAAGTGAATCCCTTCCCACAGTCTGAGCAGGTGAACAGCCGCTGCCTGGTATGAACTCGCTGATGTTTCAGTCTGCTGGATGAATCAGTGAATCCTTCCCCACATTGTAAGCAGGTGAACGGCTTCTCCCCAGTGTGAACTCGCTGATGTCTCTGCAGGTTGGATAACTGAGTGAATCCCTTCCCACATTCGGAGCAGGAGAATGGCTTCTCCCCAGTGTGAACTCGCAGGTGTTCAAGTAGGTGGGATGACCGAGTGAATCCCTTCCCACATTCTGAGCAGGTGAACGGCTTCTCCCCAGTGTGAACTCGCTGATGTCTCTGTAGGCTGGATAACTGAGTGAATCCCTTCCCACATTCTGAGCAGGTGAACGGCCGCTCCCCGGTGTGAACTCGCTGATGAGCCATTAGGTCAGATGACCGAGTCAATCCTTCCCCACAAATTCAGCAGATAACCAGCCTCTGCCCAGGGTGAACTGCCTGGTGTGTCCACAGGCGGGAAGACCGACTGAACCCCTTCCCACACACAGAATAGTTGAATGGCCTTGCCCAGTGTGTAGCTTCAGTTGAGATTACTGAGTGAATCCATTCCCACTGTCTGAGCAGGAGAACGGTCTCTCCCCTGTGTAAAATGACGGACGTGTCAGTTGGTCAGATGACCGAGTGAATCTCTCCCCACAGTCTGAGCAGGAAGGATGGTTGATTGAATCTCTTGCTCCTTAAATATCTAAACAGAGACAGCACAACTGGTGTGTTGTGTTTGAATTCCCATAGACAAATTCCTTGTCGTTTTTAACCTGTAAAAAAATTTAAAATCCATCAGTGGGTGAAGGACAACATTTGATATGAGATCACTTGAGTTGCCAAGGTTTGATTTGGTATCACACTGTTACAGTGAAGTTCAACACAAGTTGGAGAGCGAAATCATCTTCGAACCGGGCACAGTGCTGGTATCTGGAAAAACCCACAAACTCTCTGATGCTCTATAAGGGTGGGGTACTTCTGCCATCTCCAATATGTGACGGCTCAGTTTGACTCTCTTCAATGGTATTATTCCCTGTTCCCACTGAGCTGAAAGGGTATCAGGCCCCACAGTAACAGAAACCCTCTCATGGCGCATCAGCGCCAGACTTTGAGATGAAAGGTCCTGAGTTCGAATCCGGCCGGCTCCCCTGCACGCATTCCATCCGTGCTGGGTTATGAGCTGGTGATCTCTTTGGCCCCTCACCCAGCAGAAGGTAATGGCAAACCACTGCAGTAACTTGCCTCAACGTTAGAGAGACATGGAGAAACTCTGGAATTGAGGATTTCTCCTACTCAGATATATGGTTGGTCTGCACAGCTCTTAAAGGAATTCGAGTGAATGATAGTATTATTTATGGTTCTTGTCATGGAAAAGTACAACACAGAAACAGGCCCAGTTTGTGTTGAACTATTTAAACTTTCTACTCCCATACCCCTTTCATCCAAGTACCTATGCAAACCTCTTAAATTTTGAAATTGAGCTCGCATGCACCACTTCTGCTGGCTGCTCATCCCACACCCGGATCTGTGTGAAGAATTTTCCCCTCATGTTCCAATTAACCTTTCACCTTTCACCCTTAACCCATGGCTTCTGGTTGTAGTCCCACCCCATCTCAGTGGAGAAAGCCAGCTTGCATTTACCCCATCTATAACCCTCATAATTGTGGTATACCTCCATCAAATCTCCCCTCAATCTTCTACATTCCAAGGAATAAAGTCCTGACCTGTTTCAGTCTCTCCTTATAACCCAAGTCCTCCAGACCTGGCATTTCTCTGAAATCTCTGAACCCCTTTTACATCTTTCCTGTAGGTTGATGACCAAAACTGCACTCAATACTCCAGATTAGGCATCACCAATGTCTTGTACAAAGTCAACATAACATACCATCCAGTACTTTGGTTTATGAAGGACTATGTGCCAAAATCTTTCTTTCCGTCCCTATCGAACTGTGACACCACTTTTAGTGAAACATAGACCTGTATTCCCAGATCCCTTTCATCAACAACACTCCTCCATGTCCGACCAGTCACTGTGTAAGACCCACCCTGGTAGGTCCTACCAACATGCAACATCTCGCACTTCTCTGCATTGAATTCCATTTTCCATTTCTCAAGCCATATTTCCACCTGGTCCAGTTCGCACTACAAGCCATGATAGTCTTATCACAGTCCGCTGAATCCCCAGTCTCTGTTTCATCCTCCAATTTGCTGATCCCTAACCATCTTATCATCCAGATTACTGATATAGATGACAAACAACAACAGATCCAGCACTGATCCCTGTGGCTCACCACCAGTCACAGGTTCCAGTCAGAGAGGCAACCATCTGCTACCATACTGGCTTCTCCCACAGACAGTGTCTCATCCAATTTACTGTCTCATCTTGAATGCTGAATGACTGAACCTAATTGACCAACCTCCCATATGAGACTTTGTCAAGTGCCTTGCTAAAGTCCATGTAGGCAACATCCACTGCCTTGCCCTCAGCCACATTCCTGATAACTTCCTCGAGAGACTCTGTAAGACTGGTTAGACATGACCCACCATGCACAAAACCATGCTGTCTATCCTTAATCAGTCCACATCTATCCAAATACTTATATATCCGGTTCCTGCACATATGTTCTAATAACTTTCCCACTACTGATGTCACGCTCACTAACGTAACATTTTCTCGTTTCTCCTTACAGCCCCTCTCGAACAGTGGAACAACATTGTCTGTCCTCCAATCCTCCAGTACCTCACCTGGCACTAAGGATTATTTCAATATCTTTGCTTGGACCCCAAAAATTTCTGCACTTGTGTTCCGCAGGGTCCTTGGGAACAACTAGTCAGGCTCTGGGGATTTATCCATGCTAATTTGCCTTAAGACAGCAAACACCTCCACCTCTGTAATCTGTCCATGCTCTCTGAATTTGATGCTGCCTTGCCTCACCTCTATCGACTCTGTGTCCATCTCCTGAGTAAATACGGATGCAAAACTACTATTTAAAACCACCCCTATCTATTTTGTCTCCCGTACAGATTACCATTCTGATCGGCCAGAGTGGGCATGTTTCTGTTCTGACCTTCTCCATGTTTCTGTGACAGAGAAGCTGGCCAAACCTGACTGGAAGGGGAGTCTGGTAGGAAGGACGATGGAGCAGCAATGGCTGGAGTTTCTGGGAGCAACTCGGGAGCTGAGTGATAGACACATCCCAAAGAAGTGGAAACATTGGAAAGGCAGGAGGACACAACTGTGCCTGAAATGAGATGCAAAAGCCAACATAAAAGCCAAAGAGAGGGCAAATAATAGAGCAAAAAACATTGGGAAGCTTTAAGAAACCAACAGAAGGCAACTAAAGCAAGTCAGATGAGCTCAGGGTGTGGGAGTATGATATTGTAGTCATTAATGTGTCTTGGTAGCACCCAACAGCCTGAGGAATTTAGAGGAACAAAATATCCGGGGCCTCGATATCAGTTGAAAACAAAGGTTCCCTGCACCAGTTACCTTTCAACATTTATTTTGGTAGGTGCATACAAACTCTGCACCCTCAAAATTTCACTTCTGAAGAACCCCCACTTACCAAGTACTCCTTTGCAGAAAACAGCCTGTCCCAGTCCACACTTTTCAAATCCTTGCAAATACCATAAACATTGATCTTTCTCCAATTTAGAATCTCAAGAGAGGTCCAGACCTCTGTTTTTCCGTACTTACTTGGAATCTCATGGCATTATGATGACTATACACAAAGTGTTCCCATTCACTAATTTTTGTCACCAGCCCTAGATCGTTTCCCAACAGCTTATTGCACAATTCTACGCCGGATGTTTTACGTACTGATTAAGGAGCATTTGACAAGCTCTACCCCAGCTAGTCCTTTTACAGTATGGGAGTCCCAGTCAATATATGGAAAGTTAAAATCACTTACTATATCAACTTTTTTTTCTTGGTATAGTCTGTGAATTCTCTACAAATTTGTTCCTCCAGATTCCTCAGACTGTTGGGTGCAACCAATTCCCAGTAATGCCTACGATATCACAATTCCATGCCCTGGGCTCATCTGGCTTTCCTACGATGCTTCTTGCATTGTGATTTCCACAGCTCAACACATCCATCGCACCAGGCTCAAGCATTTGATGCTGACTCTGTCTGAGCTCTGAACAACATCTGTCTGGTGTCAAGAAAACAACCTCTCCCTCAATGTCAGAAAAACCTCTGATGCTGAATTTTGTGATGAGGACGCAGGAAAGGTTTTCTTCTGATGACTCTTCCATGAAGGTCATGTTTGTGCAGGTGTCGCTGTACAGTAGAACAGTGCACCACCAGTTCAGAGTCTGCTAAATCTTCCTGAATGTTTTTTACAGTCAAACGGGGGTTTTGATTTGCCTTTCTAGCAATCCTACGAGTAGCTCTTTCGGAAACTTTTCTTGGCCTTCCAGACATCAACTTGACCTCCACCGTTCCTGTTAACTGCCAGTTCTTAATTACATTATGTACTGAGGAAACAGCTACCTGAAAACGCTTTGCTATCTTCTTATAGCCTACTCCTGCTTTGTGGGCATCATTTTTTTTAACTTTCAGAGTGCTCAGCGGCTGCTTAGAGGAGCCCATGGCTGCTGATTGTTGGGACAAGGTTTGAGGAGTCAGGATATTTATAAAGCTTTGCAATTTGTACAGCCTGGCCTGTCCTAATGATGATTGCAAACAAGCCATAGCCCTAACAAGCTAATTCAGGTCTGAGACCTTGGTAAAATTTAACTGAGAGCTCAAATCTCTTAGGGTGCCCGAACTTTTCCTTGGTGCTCCTTTCCCTTTTTTCTCCCACTCTAAAATTGTACAAAACAGAAATAATACACTAAACTCCTGATGAAGGGTTTCGGCCTGAAACTTCGTTACTACCTCCTCCCATAGATGCTGTCTGGCCAGCTGAGTTCTGCCAGCATTTTGTGTTTTTAATAATACACTAATCTTGCTTAAAATGTTGAATATTTTGTCTTTAATTTTGAGACTTTTGGAGACCAGTTCACCTTCTACTCACTGAACTATTCACAGTAACAGGAAGTTTGACCACTGGTGCCCAGCCGTTTGCATACCACTGTATGGGATGGGGTGGAGAGTGCGGGGTGTGACGGGAGAAAGGGGGAGGAGAAGGAGGACTGACAGGGAGTGAAGAGGGAGAACGCGTGGGGTGAGTGGTAGATTTAGAGGATGAGAAAGAGGGGAAGACAATGTGGGATACGGGAGACAGCAGGGAGTGTTTGAGAGAGGGGAGAGGGTGGGATGTAGGGAGAGAGAGAGAGAGGTTGAGAGCTGGAAATGGAGGTGGTTACAGAGTGGCGGAGGTGAGTGAGTGAGAGACAAGTTTGATTGAGGTGCGTGAGAGAGGAGGAGATGTAGAGGGGAAGACAGAGGGCGACTGATATTGAGAGTGGGATGGCGGGTGATAGGGGTAGGGACAGGGATTGTGGAATGGGAGAGAGAATGGAAGAGAAACAGATGGAGAGACGGATAGAAGGGGAGAGAGTGAGAGAGAAATGAAAAGAGGCATGACAGAGTGAGGAGATGAAGAGAAACAAGAGAGGAGTACGATTTATTACTAGAGGGGTAGAGAGAGTGACAAAAAAGGAGAGCGCGAGGAAAGGGGTGAAAGAGAGTGGGAGGCTGGTCAAGTAGCAGTGTAACTGAGAGGGATAGGGAAGAGAGAAGCGGGAGGGAGAGAGGCGGTGAGGAAGCACGGATGATTGAGAGGGGTGATGATAAGGAAGGGGTGAGGGAGAGTTGAGAGTGAGGGAGAGAGGGAGCAGGAAGGGAGGGCTGGAGTAGAGGGCCCTATGAGGAAGACGGACTGTGAGGAGGGTGTGGAGAGGGAAATGGGGTAAGTAGCTCGGGGTGAGGGAGAAAGGCAAGGAGATTGGTGTGTATGATCTGAATTGTTAGATTAACTATTTATCCAGTCCCCAGTTGCAGGGTCATTAATCACGTATGTTCACAAGTCACCGAACAAATCCATCATGGGATTACGGTTCCATGCTGGGAATTATGAGTGTGAGGGCAGCTTGCTGTTCTCGGTGTCGGATGTGGGAGGTCCTGGAGTTTCCTAGCATCCCGGACGTTAACATCTGCGCCGGGTGAGCCGAGCTGCAGTTCCTAAGGGACTGTGCCAGGGAACTGGAGCTGCAGCTCGATGACCTTCGTCTGGTCAGGGAGAGCGAGGAGTTGATAGAGAGGAGTTACAGGCAGGTGGTCACACCGGGGCCATGGGAGGTAGACAAGTGGGTCACGGTTAGGAGGGGAAGGGGAAGAGTCAGGTACTAGAGAGTACCCCAGTGGCTGTACCCCTTGACAATAAGTACTCCTGTTTGAGTACTGTTGGGGGGGGGTCAGCCTATCTGGGGGAAGCAACAGCGGCCGTGCCTCTGGCACAGAGTCCGGCCCTGTAATTCAGAAGGGTAGAGAAAGAGAAGGCAGTAGCAATAGGGGACTCAACAGTTAGGGAGTCAGACAAGCGATTCCGTGGATGCAGTCAGGAGACGCGGATGGTAGTTTGCCTCCCTGGTGCCGGGTCTGGGATACTTCTGATCGCGTCCAAGATATCCTGAAGTGGGATGGTGAGGAGCCAGAGGTCGTGGTAGATATAAGTACCAATTACATAGGTAGGAAAAGGGAAGAGGTCCTGAAAGGAGAATATAGGGAGTTAGGAAGGGATTTGAGAAGAAGGTCCGCAA
This sequence comes from Hypanus sabinus, assembly GCF_030144855.1. Taxonomy (NCBI): domain Eukaryota; kingdom Metazoa; phylum Chordata; class Chondrichthyes; order Myliobatiformes; family Dasyatidae; genus Hypanus; species Hypanus sabinus. The sequence continues at coordinate 274,400 of NW_026779303.1, read as the reverse complement.
AGGTAGTAATCTCGGGATTACTGCCTGTGCCACGTGGCAGTGACAGCAGTCATGGAATGAGGTGGAGGATAAATGTGTGGCTGAGGGATTGAAGCAGGGGGCAGGGATTCAAGTTTTTGGATCATTGGGACCTCTTTTGGGACAGGTGTGACCTGTACAAAAAGAACGGGTTGCACTTGAAAGCTAGGGGGACCAATATCCTGGCGGGGAGATCTGTGGAGGCTACTGGGGAGACTTTAAACTAGAATGGTTGGGGGGGTGGGAATCAGATTGAAGAGACTAGGAGAGAAGAGGTTAGTTCACAAATAGAGAAAGCTTGTAGACAGTGTGAGGAAATCTAGGAATAATGGTGCATATTTCCCTGAAGGAGGAAGCTCATGTGGTGATGAAGAAAGCTTTTGGTATGCTGACCTTTGAGCATTGAGTACAGGAGTTAGGATGTAATGTTAAAATTGTACAAGGCATTGGTGAGGCCAGATTTGGAGCATTATATACAGTTCTGGTCACCAAATTATACGTAAGATGTCAACAGAGAACAGAGATTTACTAGAATGTTACCTGGGTTTCAGCACCTAAGTTACAGAGAAAGGTTGAACAAGTTAGGTCTTTATTCTTTGGAGCGTAGAAGGTTGAGGGGGGACTTGATAGAAGTATTTAAAATTATGCGGGGATTGATAGAGTTGATGTGGATAGGCTTTTTCCATTGAGTGTAGGGGAGATTCAAACAAGAGGACATGAGTTGAGAGTTAAGGGGCAAAAGGTTAGGGGTAACATGAGGGGTAACTTCTTTACTCAGAGAGTGGTAACTGTGTGGAACGAGCCTCCAGTGGAAGTGGTAGAGGCAGGTTCAATTTTTTCATTAAAAAAAATTGTATAGGTATATGGACAGGAAAGGAATGGAGGATTATGGGCTGAGTGCAGGTCAGTGGGACTAGGTGAGAGTAAGTGTTCGGCACGCACTAGGAATGCCGAGATGGCCTGTTTCCGTGCTGTAATTGTTATGTGGTTTTACCGCTTACGATTCTGGTCTCCATATCCGATAGCGGGGAGTTTTAACTCATATGGGGACCAACTGCAGCTCAACCCCAGCTGATGCGGGTGTTTCCCCTGTTCAGGTGGGGGTGAGGAAGGGGTTAATCTCGGGTTTGTGTAAATCGAGGGCCGGTTGCAGTGGGAAAGGGCCGGGACCGAGCCGGACAGCTGGAGGCTCCAGGCTCGCCAGTCTTGCATCCCTGGTTTTAGTTTTGCACTGTGTCGGGATCGCGGGATCAGTTTGTTGTGGTTCCCCAAGCTGGGAGGGTGGACGTGGGTGAAGGGGGCCTGTCTATGTGTCGGTGTGGGATGAATGGTCAGAAGGGTCTGGGGCCACTGGCGGGACGGAGAGTGGTTGGGGTACTGTGGGTGATCGGAAGTAACATGACCTGGGTGGATGGGCAAGGGGTAAATTACGTTGTCAACGAGGGTGGAACTGGTCCAGTGAATCAGTCAGCTCAGCTCGCGTGTCCTTTCAGGAGGCCACAATTCTCTCATCATCTTAATCACTGATTAATCTTCCTGTTAACATTGAGTTTGTTACAGAGCCCCAGGGTCTGGGAATGGCTGGGTGGTAGGAGGCAGAGGGTGATGGTGAGAGGCAGTTTCTTGGACTCGAGTTCCATGCTTAGTGACGTTCCCTGGGGTTACACCCATTGCTACTTGTAATCTATGTCAATAATTTGGTTGAGAAAGTACAGGGTATGGGTAGAGAGTCTGCAGCAAGTTCAAACAAATACTGTTTTTGAAAGACAGTCAGTATAAACACTCCCCTCTCTTTCCCTCTCCCCACTCAGATCTGACCAAAAGCTACTTCAGAGGATGCAAGATCTTTTACTGAGTAACCACTGTGAGGGAATGGGAGTGGTTTCAAAGGGCTGGGCTGCTGGAAGCACATTACCAGACCTGGAGTGATTGCAACTGGGTCTGACAGAGGCATAACTGGTTCTTCTGGGCACATTCAGTCTCACTCCCAACTATTTCCTCCCTTCCTTTGTACAGGTATGTAATGTCTAAAGGACCAGTGTTTGAGTAAATGAGACTCACCAAACTTTCTCCTGACTGAATCACCGGAATCTCCGAGTCAGATGGGTTCTCTCCAGTCGGTGCTCTCAGTCCTCGGGTTGGTTCATTTGTTGCTGTTCCCACGTCATCAGTCGTGGTTTGCCTCCAGTTGGGGTTTTTCTTCAAATAAATCTCTCACCACAGGTCGAACTTTAAACAGAGAGACAATGAAGCACATTAATAATGAAAAGGAGAACCAAACATTTCTGTGTAATGTTACTAAGAACAAAACTCACTGAAATTTAAACACTGAAGGCAGATGTAATGATCTCAGTGAAGAATCTTTTATTGTCCCTCACATGTCACAGACGATATGGGATAAGAAGGAGCCATCATTCAGTCATGGTAAGACATAAGACACAGGAACAGAATTAGGTGATTCGATACATCTGGTCTGCTCCACCATTCAACCAGGGCTGATTTTTATTCCAACACCACATTCCTGCCTTCCTCCTGTAACCCTGAGCTGCTCAGCAATCATCAATATGTTAATCTCTGTCATATGTATACCCAAATGGCAGCTTCAGCCACCCTCTGTGGCAACAAATTCCAAAGATCAGACATCTTCTGGCCATAAAATGTTTCTCATCTGAGTTTTAAGGGGAAGCATCTTTATTCTGAGACTGCACTGTCAGATCACAGTCTAATGGAAACATCCTCTCCATGTCATTTGTATCCAGGCTTTTCAGCATTCGGTAGGTTTATTAACCATACATCCCTCCACCACCCCCACCGGCCCTCTAAACTCCATTGAGCACAGGTCCAGAACCATCAAATGCTCCTCATTCATAACACCGATCGTTCCTGAGATTATTCATGTAAACCTTGTTAGGAACACTGTACTGAACACATTTCCAGGAAAAACAGAAAAATCGGTTCCAGGATAATTGACAGGGAAAAGTTGTGCTTTCTTTACTGTTCTACTATCACATGTGCTGGCGCGTGGCCAAGTGGTTAAGGCATTGGTCTAGTGATCTGAAGGTTGCTAGTTCGAGCCTTGGCAGAGGCTGCCTGTGTGTCCTTGAGCGACGACACCGGTGCCAAGCTGTGTGTGTCCTAATGCCCTTCCCTTGGACAACATCGTTGGCGTGGAGAGGGGAGACCTGCAGAGACTCTAACGGAGGCCTACAAACTATCACAGCCATTTTCATTTCCAGGTTAAAACAGGTCCATTTCATGAAATATAAACCAAGAAATAAAAAGAAACTGGAATTACCAGAAAGACTCTGCAGGTAAGGAACAGCTTACAATACAATTCAATTAATAACATTTCATTAGATTGAGTTCAAACATTTTCAGTTATTAGTGCAGATCTCCAGCACAGCTGCCTGATTTCCACTGTGTGACAGTGAGGGGGGGGGGGGGGGGAGATTTCCAAACACAGTTTGAACACCAGACTCAGGGTCTATTTCTACTGTTGTAAACACGGAACAGCCCAGTTACTCACAGCCTCTCCCTGTGAGGATGGAATGGGAACTCATCCTCTCCTCAGACTGGCAGTCATTGCTTCCAAAGGAACTCCAGAAACAAACATCTGATCCCAGGCCAGAAATACTCGATCAACACCTCACAAGCCCAAACAGCTCGATCCCGGGGTCCACTTTAGCTGGATCAAAAACTATGATATCCCAGGACCCAACCTCACAGACTCACACAGCTTAATCTGCCACTCACCGACCCTGAGAGTCTCACACATCGTCCCCACATCTCACACTGGGTCGTGCAATCTGGGATTTCCCCACAACCAATGTCCAGCTGCTCGAAATTTCTGCTTCATTGCAGGACGAGCGTCCGGCCCCATCTGTAGAAGCTCAAACCAAAGTCAAAGCCAAAACACCAATAGTTCCATTTGCCTGGAAAGCCGATCACAGGATTAGAGCCCAAGCACCAACTCTCCCAGTACTCTTTGCTGCCAGCAAAATGCTGCAGTGTGTCAGCCCGTCACTGTTCATAAACTAGCACCTCCACACCAATGCACAACAGAACTGGGACCTGATGACCCTCCGGCATTCCAGCTAACAATAACCGATTCTGGAAATGACTCAGCGAGGCCAAAGGTACAAAAGAACACTTCACAATGAAGACAGAGGTTGGAGGAAAGATTGCTGATATATAATATTGAGGAGGTGGGATACAGGGTGGACCGAAGATGACCCAGATGGGAGATGTAAATCACTGAAGCAGGAAGATGGGTTTAGGAGACTGCACAGAGGTTGAACAAGATGAGCAGAGATAAGCAGATGGAACCAGGTGGGAGAAGGGATCATACATTCAGAGGTGCAGTGCTACCAGAGCTCACCGGACAACTGCTCCGATACCTCTGTAAAAAAGTCAAAATAAACAAGCGGGTAATTTAACAGCAGCCACATATTAAATAGAGGGAATTCTACGGAAGCAGGGGGTTGGGAAGTGGGGGTGTTGGCTGGTGGGGAAAAGTACCAGTAATAACATTAGGATATTTGATCGTTTTTGGTTTAATCCTGGAGCTGTGACTGTTTTTTATTTAGGTATTTGTGAAATTCCTTCTCGCTCGACCCATTGTCCAAGGAAGCTGGGAAATACCTGCACAGAAGTGCAAGCATTTTCCTGCTCTTTCCAACGGGTACCATTGGATTCCAGGAAGGAGCTATATTAAGCAAGGAATGAACATAGAAACCCAAGTTTAGAAGTTTAAAACAATGAAAGAAAAATTCACTGCTCGCTCATCTTCTTCCTGATTTTGATCAAATACACAAGCTAATCATCCAAAATCCTCTTCTACACCTGGATAAATTTAGTTTTGTTTTACAAGCTAAATGGAAAAAAAAACATTTCTGGGCTATAAGGTAGTTTTATGTCATTTCAACTATCATTAATAGCGGATCAACCCCTTGGCCTCGCTCCACCAACTGTAGCTGATGGGAAAGAGGCTCGTTTTCTCTTTGTGTTGATAGGAAAAAGAGTAATTTAGTGAGGCAATGAATGAGATGAAATGCATTTCCAAAACTCCCAAATGGTTGCTGTCCTCCCGTTAACATTTGTCACTTCCAAACAACGATATTTTCTATTTGTATAAATGCGATAATAATTTATGTAAAGATTCAAACTTCTTTAACTTTTTATATATTTAAAGACTAAACAGGATCTGTAAAGGTCGAACTATGTAACACCCGACGTGTGAGGAGATTGTATCGACACTCACAGATACACTTCCCGTCCAACCATTTCTGCGAGAGAAATGGTACGAGGCAGATTTGCCAACCTACCACTTTTGAGAATAACATTCAGCAATATTTGTGGCTTTTGCAATAGTTCATCAGAGTTTATTTTTTCATACTTGATTACTTGGTTCCAATTTAGGTGGCTAAAATCGTAAAAAATGAATTGCTTTATTTCTGTTATTTTTATACCTCTGAGGAACACTGCTAAGCGCTGCGGGCCCTGCCGTCTGCTCTGACTCAGTCGTATTAGTAAGGCTACATCTATGGTGGTCCGTGGATTACTCGCAAATCCTAAAGTAAATTTTTCTCAGTAACAACCCTTTGGCTTCTAAGCAAACAAAGTTATTTTACTTGCTTGATAATTATATTTTATGATAATCGGTTAAGTGCAACAATGCAATATTTTGTCATATTATTAAATTAAGTATTATATGTTTAATTTTACCAGTTATACACTGAAATGTAATGATAGGCTGTCATCTTGTTAATGTCTTAGCTGTGGAGCTCTGGAATTCATATATTTATTTCACCTTGGTTTACTGCTTGCCATTATAGGAAGCCCTATATATGTCACATCCAATTTGTGCACCTGCTCATTGCACGTATGGGGCAAGGCAGTTGCCCAGTAAATGAAATGAGCATGTACACAAATTGGATATCACAAACTGGAAGTGATTGATAAGTTCATGGCCTAAGGTGGAAGGAGTCAATTTTACAAAACCGATCAATTTTACAAAACCTAGCCATTTTCAATTATGTCAAACAGAAATACCACAAAAGTTATTAACTTCAAACTTTCTGCATAATCACTCAAAGAGTTGAACGACACGTGCAGGCACCGAGCGCTGTATAACTTCAGGCCTTCCAACTTAGGCCACGAACTTATCAATCAAACCACCACCCACCCCCTTACAGCTCCGGCAGCTAAAAAATTACCACTTCAGCCCTGCTCCTCAGCCGTCCGGCAGAGCTCGGGCCCGGCCCTTTCCCAATGCAACTGGCCCCCGAGTTACACAACACCGGGATCATTCCCGACTCACCCCTGCTCGAATCGGAGAACCGCCAACAACAGCGGCACTCGGCACCGCGCATGCGTTCAGCAGGCGTTTCTCCGCAGCGCCACCGATGGCCGGAGGTCTGCACATCGTCGCCGAAGGCCGGAGATCTGCACAGCGCCACCAGTGGCTGGAGATCTATACAGCGCCACCCGTGGTCGGGGGCCGGAAGGACAACGGAGAGTTAAATCACAAACACGACAAAGTCTGCAGATTCTGGAAATCCAAAGCAACACAAACAAAACGCTGGCCGAACACAGCAGGCCGGGTAGCAGCAGGAATGGAAATCAGAATGAAAATGTTTGGACACCGGGAACTCCCGCACGGAGCGGATAGTTCAAAGGTTAGTTTATTATTAGAGCAGCTATCCATAAATAACACTGAGTTTCTGTTTCTCCATAGAACCACGAAACAAAGAAAGAGCATGAAAGTCGCTCAGGGAGAAAAATCAAACTCCCACCCCACCCCCCGGATCAAGAAGAACGGGATCCCAATCATCAAACCCCAAAACCCACCCCTCCGCACAAAAGGGAACAATAACATCGAGCCCCCCACAAAAAAAATCACCCCTACCCCGCACAACTGCGGTGGAGCCGGTGTCACCAGTGGAGAGGCGGCCGCATCGGGAGCAGCGGACACAACGGGCGACCCCGGAAGATTCACAGGTGAAGTGTCGCCTCACCTGGAAGGATGTTTGGACAACGGAGAGAGTTCGGCCATCCGGCCCTTTCATTGTGACACCCCGAACTCCACGTCAAATCCGTCCAAACGAATCTGGGTGAATTTTAATGACCAATATATATCGATCAGCTGTCTGAATGATTCCCTGACTCTGAGAGGAAGGGGTATCTATGGTCCACACTGTCAGGGTGTTGAGTTTACCAGGAGACAAAGACTGCAGGGACGAAAGGTTTTCTGTTGACTAATACACTGTGTGTGGACCCCGCTGGCAATTCTGGTGTTGTGACCCGAATCGAGACAAACACCACGCTGCCCACTCCACCAACAACACGGCACAGCCGGACACATAACAAGGGACTTTACATCCCACAACCCTGGATTCAGTGATGAAACCCGTGATTAATGTTGTTGTCCCACTGAAAAGTCCATTAAGGTGCTTTTAAATGCCTGCGCTCTCCCACAGGTGACGTCACACAGCTCCTACCCCCCACGCGCCTGACGTCACACATGGGCTCCCCACACCGGGATCTGCCCTCACGTGCGCGGTGTCTTACGTCACCCACGAGCTTCATCGGTACAACGGCTGGGCTAATAATCACGTGACCAGCCCATTCCCCCATCGCTGTCAACAGAGGAGTCAGGAGCTACGTTATTCCCATTGGTGCGAAGCGATGTCAATCACTGGTTACAACCAGTCACGGAGGCGGACAAGCCGAGTGGGCGTTACCCCGCTGAGTACGTCTCCCGCTCAAGCGCCAACCGCCTCCTCAGAGCGGAGAAAACCTCAAAGTAAATGTCCGCTTTCTGATTTATTTCCATTTCCCTCCGAGGGAAGTTGGGGCGTTTGTGAAGCGTCTCCCGCGGCCGGAGTCTGATGTATCGCTGAGAGGTAGGAGGAGACCGCTCGGCCCGTCGGTTTGATGCCGGTTCCCCGGGGAGGGAGGGATTGTATTGAAAGGATGAAGATGCTGAGAGAGGGGGCGGACAGGATGTTTGTCCCAGTGGGGACAGGAGGGGCTCATCTGTGGAAATGTCTGAGCCCACGGTGGTGTCGAGCAGAGGGATTCACCACATTGGGGGCAAACACCGGCAGACTGTTGCCCTGCAAGCGGGGCCAATGGTCCGGGTAAAGTGATAATTATCTGTGCTTTGTTGAGATTGTACCTGGAATATGATGTAAAATCCCGCTCCCCATACTAACACGGGTTGAACAGACCAAAGAACAAACTGCTGGAGGTACTCAGTGGGTCGGGCAGCATCTGTGGAGGGAAATGGACCGTCAACATTTCGGGCCGAGACCCTCCGTCTGGACTGAGAGTGGACGGGAAATAGCCAGAGAAAGGAGGTGAGGGGTGGGGATGGGGCAAGAGCCGGGGAGTGAGAGGTGGATCCAGGTGAGGGGGGAGGTGGGAAGGTGGAAATAGTGACGGGTGGGAGGTGAGTGATCGGGGCAACACGGGGCTGCAGAAGATGGTAATTAATTCTATAGAGGATTAACAAAGAGGTTAGAGAGTATTTGTTAGAGAGAGTGCAATGAAGATACACCAGACTGATCCCTGGGGTGGTGGGGTCATCATATGGAGAAAGATCAAATGTGATAACCCTTTCTTTTAGAGAATCGAGGACTGAGAGGTGAACACACTGAAATGCACAACATCATTACCGGTTGAACCAGGGATCTCAGTCTCTGAAACAGGGATAGACTGTGCGGGACTGAAATGAGGGGAAATGTCTCCATTCCGAGGGTGGTGAATGTTTATAAATCCCCACCACAGAGTGCGGTGAAGACTCAGTGATTGTCCGCACGTAAAACAGATGTGTGGAGACCGAAGGGATCGAGGAAATGAGGATCGGGCAGAAACACATGGCTGAGATGGGTGAGCAGCCGCCATCTTGCTGATGGTTAGAGGGGCTGAATGGCCTCCTGCTGTTTCTCACTTGATGTTTCAGTGTTCCTGTCCAGCAAGGCTCTGGAGGAATGTGAATAGAAATTAGTGTTTAGAAACACAAAACTGATTTAAATGAAACGTGAACATTTCCTTTTTGCGTCTGAATTATGTTTTGGACCTGGATGGGAATTGAGCCGGTGACTCTGTGACCTGGACGTGGAGGGAAAAGGATCGGGGAAGATATGGTGTGGAAAAATAATCATGTATCTGGGGTAAATATGGAATAATGTGGGGAATGCGGTGGATGGGTCGGGCAGCATGTGAGGGGCGAGGAGCAGAGTCAACAGTTCAGGAGGGAGTCCCTCCACCCGTCACCTGATCCCGGTTCCTGTTCACATATTTCTGCAGATCTGCAGCATCTGCGGGTCACTGTTCTATGTGTCCGTGTAGCTTCATCTTTCTCCGTTCAGACAAGGCAGTGAGATCCGGATCTGTCACGTCCTCTCGTTGTGGGTGGACAATGTCTTTTTTCTCTGCAATAGTTTCTGCATGTTTCATTCCACTGTTTTGAGGTGCTGAAGTGCTGCCAATGTTTCTGGGTGTCTGACCCGTTTATGTGAGAATTTAGCCTTTTGTATTTATCTGAGCTTCTCATAAATGTGTAAAGTTTAGTTCAGCTTCACTTCAGAATTTCCAAAGCAACACCCAGTCAGTCAAATTGCTCCACACAATTAAAATAGCTTATTACTTTTTTCTCTATTTTTGTACTATATATATGTATATTCTTATTTTAAATCACAATTTTTCAAAACTATTGTTATCAATTAGGTTCTGCTGCTACCGCAGGGACAAATTTCACGACACATGCCGGTGCTATTAAACCTGATTCTGATATTGATATGGGAGACCAACCACCGGTTACCTGATCCCAGTTACCGCAGATCGTAATGTGAGATTGAAGTATTTTCCATATATTTGCTTTCCACAGAAATGACAACAGTTCAGTTTCCTTCTGTGGTTCCAGAGCAGAAGCTCAGTCTGTCTAATATTTCCACACAATTAAAATGGGAAATTTGTTTATTATCATCATGTACTGAGCTACAGTGAAAATCTTGCCTGATGTACCATCCAGACAGATGGATACATTTCAACAGTACATTGAGCTGATATACATCAAAATAATCACTGTAACAAAGCATTATGGCTGCAGAGAAAGTGCGGTGCAGATAGACATATGGTGAAGGGTCACGTCCAGTTACATTGTGAGGTTGAGTCCATTTTATCATTCATTTGGCTTATAACTGCAGACAGGAAGCCGTCCTTCAGCCTGGTGTTACGCACTTTAAGGCTTTTGTATCTCTTCCCAATGGGATAGCAGGTTTGCAGCAAGAATGTCTGTGGTTGTGAGGATCTTTGAGTCCGTGGCCTGTTTTTCCGAGGCAGGGGAAGTATAGGAAGAGTCCATGGAGGGGAGGCTTGTTTCTCTGATGTTCTCTGCAGTTCCTTGCAGTCATGGGCAGAGCAGTAGCTAGACGAAGGCGTGAAGTGTCGACAAGGAGCTCAGAGACCTCGGCCTTCACCCTGCCTTGTGTAGCTGGATCCTGGACTTCCTGTCAGATTACCGGCAGGTGGTAAGAGTAGGCTCCATCTCCTCTGTCTCTCTGACCCTCAGCACACATACCCCACAGGGCTGTCTCTTTGGCGCCCTCCTTTACTCTCTGTGCACCCATGACTTGTGTTGCCACCCACAGCTCCAATCTGATAATTAAATTTGCTGACAGCACTACATTGATTGGCCTAATCTGAAATACTGATAACAATCAATCAAATGCCTTCTGACAAGGCTCGGTCCAAACAAACTTTTCACCCTTCTTCAGGAGATTGGTCAGAGGAAGAGCGATAGCAGCAGAGTTCTTACGGTAATATCCATCCATTCCCAGAAACCTTCTAACAGCCTTCTTTGCAGTCAGAATAGGAACTTGAGAAATTGCCTGGACTTTTGCCCGAACAGGAGCCAACTTGCTTAGACCTACAACATAGCCAAGACAGGTCACACTGGCATGGCCATATTCACTCTTAGCCAAGTTAACTGTAAGGTTGTCCTAGGAAAGCCTGTCAAACAGCTTTTCTACTGCAGAGATATGCTCTTCACAAGTGCCACTCCCTGTAACTAAGTCATCAATATAGGTATCTGTGTGTTCTCACCCTCGAATTACAAAATCAATCATTCTCTGGGATGCTCCTGGAGCATTTTTCCTTCCAAAAGGCAAAACATTGTATTCATACAACCCAGATGCTGTCACAAACACAGAAATGTCTCTACTTCTGTCCGTCAATGGAACACACCAATACCCTTTCAACAGATCAATCTTTGTAAGATATTAGCCATTCCAACCTTATCGATGCAATCATCCACCCTAGGGATAGGATAGGCATCAGTTTTTGTTACTGCATTTACCTTTCTACAATCAGTGCAAAATCTAACACTACCATCATGTTTGGGCACAATAATGCAGAGTGACTCCAATCTCATTTTGAAGGCCTAATAATACCATTCTCCAGCATATACTCAATTCCCTGGTCAGCCAATTTACACTTTTCGACGTTCATGCGAAGTGGGTGTTGTTTAATCGGTTTGGCTTGACCAACATCTACATCATGTACTGCGACCGTGGTTTGCTTGGGAACATCGGGAAATAAATCTTTGTACTTCAGAATTAATTCCTTCAGCTGTTGTTGTTGCTTTGGCTGCAGATGAGCCAACTCGTTATCAATGTTTTCTAGAACAACCGAGTTCATTAGCCTAACTGGGACCATGTTTGGCTTGTGAAAAGTCTCAGACGAGTCAATTGTTTCATTCTCAGGGTTACCAGATTCATTTGTTTTGACAACAATACTCACAGATGGTGCCTGCTTGTCAAAAAAGGCTTTATCATATTTATGTGCACCACCTGTGTTAGTTTACGTCAGTCGGGTGTTTTAATAACAGAATTCACATTATTAATTTGAGAGACTATCTCATACGGTCTATTGAATTTCGCCTGAAGTGGATTCGTCAACATAAGGCAAGCACCTTATCTCCCACCTGGTATTTTCTTTCGCGAGCCCTGTTATCAAACCAACACTTCATTTTGTTTTGAGAAATCTTTAAGTTTTGTCTCGCTAGACTACAGGCTTGGTGTAGTTTATTTTTGAACTTCAAAACATAGTCTAACGAGTTAACATGTACATCCCCATCAATCCACGGTTCCTTTTAACAAGGTCAAAGGTCACTCTGCGACCAAATACAAGTTCAAATGGAGTAAAGCCCAGTGATTCCTGTACTGACTCTCTTTCTGTGGACAAAATCAAATGTATTCATTCATCTGGACAAAAGCAAAAGTATCCCTTCATCCCAGTCTTTTCCATTTTCAACACAATATGTCTTAATCATTGTTTTGAGGGTAGAATGAAATCATTCTAAAGCCCCTTCTGGTTCCGGATGGTATGCAAATGATGCAATCTGTTTTGCTCCCAATTTATAAACTACCTGCTTGAATAATGCAGATATACAAATACATCCTTGATCAGACTGTATTTCTTTAGACAAATCGAATAAAGTGAAAATCTTGGTAAGAGCCTTCACCACAGTTTTAGCTTTAATATTTCTGAGAGGCATTGCCTCTGGGAATCTGGATGTAGTACACATAATAGTTAGCAGATACTGATGGCCAGCTTTAGACTTTGGCAATGGGCCAACACAATCCACTATAACTTTGGAAAAGGGTTCACCGAATGCAGGTACAGGCCACTGGGGTGAGCTCATTAGGTTTACCCACAACTTGACAAGTGCCTTTTGGAAACTCTTATTCAGGGTAAACATAACTTCATGAATTAAAGCAAACTGATCTGCTAATCCAGCAGATTCCTGCGGAGTGGCAGCATCATTTCCATCTAAATACGTCTTTATGTCATCAGGGACGCACCTTTGGAATTCTTCAATTAAAACCAAATCTCTCAAGCTGTTAAAATCATCATTTACATGTTCAGATGTGCACCAGTGGTCAATAGACACAAATTTCTCATAAGCAAATTCCGTATATCTGGTTCACAGATTTCTTCAAATTTCTAAACTTTTGCCTGTCTGCTTCTGGGACCAACTCGTAAGCTTTGAGCACAGCCTGTTTCACTACGTCATAATATGTGGTCATAATGCATGGCCATGTGGTTAAGGTGTTGAACTAGCGATCTGAAGGTCATGAGTTCGAGCCTCAGCCGAGGCAGCTTGTGTGTCCTTGAGCAAAACACTGAACCACACACAGCTCCTGCACATTTATAGCCCAGTGGCGATGATTGGGGCAGCATAAATAAGTAAATAATAAGCTGCTTCAGCAACTGTCAAAGCAGAATAGGGTTGCTAAGCCTTCCCCTTAAGTACACTTTGTAAGAGAATTTTCTGTCTGCTTTTCTGCCTCTTTAGCCTGAAACTGCATCTGCCTTTCCGGAGCCTCCATCTTTAATATTTCTAACTTCTATTGGAGCTCAAGCTCACGAGGTTTACATTCAGGAAACACCTCCAACTCCTTCACTTTAAACACATCCTCAGATACATAATGCTCAGCTATTATCTTCTGCATCTGTGCCCTCCTCATTGTCAATTTCACCTTAGCAAGTATTAACGTTCTAGCAATACTCAACAACTCAATCTTTCTGGTGTCCTCTAATGCCTGAGAGGTTCACACTTCCAGATATCTATCAACATCCATTGCTGCTGGTTTTCCACACACAAGTAAATCAAAAGGGATTTCCCCAATGAAATTGATAATTAATCAATCCTTAAATTTGTCATATCCCAGACACAGCCCCATTTTGTTACAAACCATAATGCTTTAGAAATGAACCAACAGCAAAAGACTACTCCCAGTGGCCACACATTTTAATTCCACATCCCATTCCCATGCTGATATGTCTATCCATGGCCTCCTCTATTGTCAAAATGAATCCAAACTCAGGTTGGAGGAACAACACCTTATATACCGGCCGAGTAGCCTCCAACATGATGGCATGAACACTGACTTCTCTAACTTCTGTTAATGCCCGTCCTCCCCTTCTTACCCCATCCCTGACATATTTAGTTGTTTACCTGTTCTCCCCCTCACTCTGGTACTTACACCCCCACCCTTTTCTTTCTCCCAAGGCCTCCCTTCCCATGATCCTTTCCCTTCACCAGCTCTGTATCACTTTCGCCAATCACCTTTCCAGCTCTCAGCTTCACCCCCACCCCCTCAGGTCTTCTCCTATCATTTGCATTTCACCCTCCCCTCATTACTTTCAAATCTCTTACTATATTTCAGTTAGTACTGTCGAAGGGTCTCGGCCCACAACGTCGACAGTGCTTCTCCCTTCTCCCTGCCTGGCCTGCTGTGTTCTATCAGCATTTTTTTTGTGTTTGTATTTCCAGCATCTGCAGATTTCCTCATGAGTGTTATGTGTATGTATGTGTGTAAATATAACTCCCAAACTTCTGAGCTCAGGGGAAACAAGGCTTGGAGTCTGGAGATGTTAAAGTATTAAAGTTCAATTAATTCACAGAATAGGTGATGTGAGAGAGATATTTTTGTAATCCAGGGTAAATGTTGAGAGAAGGCAATTATGTTGTATTCCACAGGTTCCATGGTGGTAAAAAGAGAGAACAGTCGCTCTAGATTTTATCCATCATCTTTACAAATGTACATACGAATTATCACCTAAAGTGAATTGTCATAAGTGGTATCATCAAATGAATGACCACGCCACAGCCAGGCAAGGCTTAACACATAAGTCGTCTCCACAGGATATCCCAAATCAGATCCACTCCTGTGGATCAAATGAGGTGACAACCACACATTCGATGTACGGTGAATCGATAATTAGCCCACCCTTGTGAGCGAAGGAAAGTTCCAAAAAGTGATCCTTGGCTACTAGTTCCCTGGTTTTGATCCTTCCATTTTTCCTCCTTTGTCTCCGTCTGACTCTGAGTGTCTGTGTCCTCAGTTAAAACTAAACAAGCTGCGAGCGATGTAAACAAGCTGCAAGTCAGACTGATTCACTTTCTTAATTTCTCTCTCTCTCTCTCTTAAAATGACAGTCTACAGCAAACAAAACCAAAGGATTCATAACAATGGCCTCTCCTTACTGTGAACTGACTGGTGTGCCAAGAGGTGGGATGACTGAGTGAATCCTTTCCCATATTCTGAGCCTCTCTCTAGTGTGAACTCGCTGATGACTCTGTAGGGTGGATGACTGAGTGAATCTCTTCCGACAGAATAAGCAGGTGAACGGCTTCTCCCCAGTGTGAAGTCGCTGGTGTCTCTGCAGGGTGGAAGAGTCAGTGAATCCTTTCCCACACACTGAGCAGGTGAACGGCATCTCCCCAGTGTGAACTCGCTGGTGTCTCCGTAGGTTGGATGACCGAGTGAATCGCTTCCCACATTCTGAACAGGTGAACGGCTTCTCCCCAGTGTGAACTCGCTGGTGTCTCCGTAGGGTGGAAGAGTCAGTGAATCTCTTCCCACAGACTGAGCAGGTGAACAGCTTCTCCCCAGTGTGAATTCGCTGATGTACCAGTAGGATGGATGACACAGTGAATCCTTTCCCACAGACTGAGCAGGTGAATGGCTTCACCTCAGTGTGAACTCGCTGGTGTCTCTGTAGGTTGGATGACTGAGTGAATCCTTTCCCACAGACTGAGCAGGTGAATGGCTTCACCTCAGTGTGAACTCGCTGGTGTCTCTGTAGGTTGGATGACAGAGTGAATCCTTTCCCACAGACTGAGCAGGTGAAAGGCTTCTCCCCAGTGTGAACTCGCTGGTGACTCTGTAGGGTGGATGACAGAGTGAATCCTTTCCCACAGACTGAGCAGGTGAATGGCTTCACCTCAGTGTGAACTCGCTGGTGTCTCTGTAGGGTGGATGACAGAGTGAATCCTTTCCCACAGACTGAGCAGGTGAATGGCTTCTCCCCAGTGTGAACTCGCTGGTGACTCTGTAGGTTGGATAACTGAGTAAATCTCTTCTCACAGACTGAGCAGGTGAACGGCTTCTCCTCAGTGTGAATTTGCTGATGTACCAGTAGGCGGGATGACAGTGTGAATCCCTTTCCACAGTCTGAGCAGGTGAACAGCTTCTCCCCAGTGTGAATTCGCTGATGTACCAGTAGGGTAGATGACAGAGTGAATCCTTTCCCACAGACTGAGCAGGTGAACGGCCGCTCCCCAGTGTGAACTCGCTGGTGAGCCATTAGTTCAGATGACAGAGTGAATCCTTACCCAGAAGTTCAGCAGAAGACCAGCCTCTGCCCGGTGTGAACTGATTGGTGTGTCCACAGGTGGGATGACCGACTGAACCCCTTCTCACACACAGAACAGGTGAATGGCCTTGTCCAGTGTGAACTTGCTGATGTACCTTTAGTTGAGATGACCGAGTGAATCCATTCCCACTGTCTGGGCAGGTGAATGTCCTTTTTCCTGTGTAAAATGATGGGCGTGCCAGTTGGTCAAAATCACCGAGTGAATTCCTCCCCACAGTCTGAGCAGGAAGGGTGGACAATTGGATCCCTTGCTCCAGTTCTTAAGTATCTAGGCAGAGACAACAAAACTGGCGTGTCGTTTTTGAGCTTCCTGGAGATGAATTCCTTCTCATTTTTAACCTGTAAAAAAATTTACAAAATCCATCAATGGGTTTAGGACAACATTTCAGATGAGATTACTTGAGTTGCCAAGGTTTGATCTGGTATCACACGGTTACAGTGAGGTTCACCCTAAGTTGGACAGAGAAATCATCTCCTGACTGGGTAGAGTGCTGGAAGCTGGAATGACCATCAATTCCCTGATACTCTTCCTGTCTCAATAACAATGGAGCATTTCTGTCGTCTCCAATCTGTGACCTGGCTCATTTTGACTCCCTCCATTGGTATTATTCCTGGATCCTGCTGAGCGGCACGTGTTCCTTGTCCCACAGTGACTGAAACACTCTCATGCAAATTGTCTTTCTTGACATGCAGCTGGGATCTTCTCTTGTGTATTATTAACAAAATGCCACAATTTTAACGCCATTTAAAAAATTCCTGCTGAAATGACTGGTTGGCCGCACATCTGTTAAAAGGACTTAGAGTGAATTTTTGTATTATTTCAGGTTCTTGTCGCAATCATAGAAAATTTCAACACAGAAACAGGCCCTTTGGGCCATCTAGTTTGTGCTGAACTATTTAAACAGCCCACTCCCACACCCCTACCATCCAGGTATCTACACAAACCTCTTAAACGTTAAAATCGAGCTCGCATGCACCACTTGTGCTGGCTGCTCATTCCACAGCCGGATGACCCTCTATGTGAAGAAGTTCCTCTCATGCTCCCCTTAACATTTCACCTTTCACCCATAACCCATGGCCTCTGGTTGTAGTCCCACCCAATCTCAGTGGAGAAAGCCAGCTTGCATTAACACTATGTGTGCCTCTCTATCACAATCAAATCTCCCCTCAATCTTCTACATTCCCAAGAATAATGCCCTGATTTGTTCAATCTTTCCTTATAATCCAAGTCCTCCAGACATGGCAACATCCTTGTGTATTTTCTCTGAAATCTCTGAACTTCTTTTACATCTTTCCTGTAGGTAGGTGACCAAAACTGCACATAATACTCCAAATAAGGCCTCACCAATGTCTTCTACAAGTCAACATAACATCCATCTATTGTTGTCACTACTGTGGTTCATGAAGGGCAATGGGCTAAAATATTTCCTTCCATCCCTATCTAACTGTGATACCACTTTCAGTGAATTAAGGACTTGTATTCCCAGGTCCCTTTCTTCTACAACACTCCTCCGTGCCCGATCAGTCACTGTGAAAGACCTCCCTTGGTAGGTCAGACCAAAGTGCCACGACTCACACTGGTCTGCATTAAATTCCATTTTCCATTTCTCAAACCATTTTCCCACCTGGCCCAGATCACACTGCAAGCCATGAAAGTCTTCTTGCAGCTGCTAAACCCCCAGTCTTGTTGTCATCCACAAATTTTCTGATCCAGTTAACCACACTATCATCCAGATTACAGATATAGATGACAAACAACAACAGATCCAGCACTGATCCCTTTGGCACACAACTAATCACAGGATTACAGTTATAGAGGCAACCATCTGCTACTACACTGTGGCTTCTCCCAAAGACAGTGTCTCATCCAATCTACTGTCTCATCTAGAATGCTGAGTGACTGAACCTTCTTGACCAACCTCCCATATGAGACTTTATCAAGTGCCTTGCTAAAGTCCATGTAGACAACATCTACTGCCTTGCCTTCATCCACTTCCCTGATAACTTCCTCGAGAGACTCTGAAAGATTGGCTAGAGCCATACTGTCTATCCTTTATCAGTCCACATCTATCCAAATACTTACAGTATATACTTGGTTCCTGCACCCACATTCCAATAACTTTCCCAGTTCTGATGTCAAGCTCACCAATGGATAACTTCCTAGTTTATTTTACAGCCTTTCTTGAACAGCAGAACAACATTGTCTGTCCTCCAATCCTCCAGTACCTCACCTGTCACTAAGGATGATTTAAATATCTGTGCTTGGACCCCAATAATTTCTGCACTTGTCTTCCGCAGGGTCCAAGTGAACAACTTGTCAGGCCCTGGGGATTGATCCACACTAATTTGCCTCAAGACAGCAAACCCCTCCACCTCTGTAATCTGTACAGCGTCCATGAAGTTAATGCGGCTTTGCCTCACTTCTCTAGACTCTGTGTCCATCTCTTGAGTAAATACGGATGCAAAAAAAATCTCCCCAAGTCTAGGCTATCCTTCATGTGGATTACCATTTTGATCTTCCAGAGGATTAATTTTTTTTCCCTTGCAATCTTTTTTGCTCTTAACATATCTGCAGAATCCCTGAGGATTCTCCTTCACCTTGTCTGCTGGGGCAACCTCATGCCTTCTTTTATTTCTTTCATAAGTGTTCACTTGAATTTCCTGTATTTCATAAGTACCCCATTTGCTCCTATCTGCCTGTACCTGGTATGCACCTCCTTTTTATTGATCTGGGAGAGGAAAGCCAAAGAGGTGATAGATCTGCATGGAGGGAGGTGGGGGTAAGGAGTGTTAAACTAAAGTTGCAGGGGGAATGGGAGCCTGAATAACAGAACAGATGGTGGTGGGGTTGTGGAGAAAGATGTTGTTCAGGCCTCAGACAAATTTCAGGAATGAAAAAGTTGAGCATGGTGCAGTGAATATGCTGAGCCCTGTATATTTCAATACAGGGAGCAGTGCAGGAAAGGTGGATGAGTTCAGTGCATGGATCAACACCTAGAATCAACACTAGGACCTGGCAACTGTGGATTGGGACAGGCTGCTTTATGGCAAAGGTGTGCTTGGTAAATGGGAGGCTTCAAAGCAAAATTTTGAAAGTAGTAAGCGGGTATGTCAGAATAAAAGGTAAAGATAGAAACTGTAGGGAAACTTGGATTGCACGAGATATTGAGACCCTGGTAAAGCACAAAATGGAATTGCATAACAGGGATAGGCAGTCAGTTTCTTATGGAGTATAAGAAATGCAAGAGAACACATAAGAAATCAATCAGGATGGCTAAAAGATGGCATGAGGTTGCTGACACAGAAAAGGTGAAGGATAATCCTCAGGGATTCTAGTGATAGATTAAGAGCAAAAGGATTGCAAGGCACAAAGTTGGTCCTCTGGAAGACCGGAATGGCAATCCACGTGTGGAACCAAAGCAGATGGGGGAGATCTTAAATATTTTTCCATCTCTCTTAACTCAGGAGATGGACAAAGGGTCTTTGGGAGTGTGGAAACTCGGCATTAACCATTTCAACCCTGGGGGAAAAAACACTCCTCTGGCCACTCACATGCTCAATACCCCTCATCATTTTATACACCAAAAAATGTCTCTAAATATAAACAAGGAAATTATACATTGCACAATCTACTTTCCACGATTCAGTACATTTACACAGACAGGTGTGTAAAAAGGGCCCAACGAATATCAGCAACAAAAAGGCCCAATTCACCAGAACCACAAACTGTTCCTGCTGCTATCATCCAGGACACGGTACCACAGCAAAAGGGCCAACAGGCTTCGGGACATCATCTTCTACCAGGCCATCAGACTGATTAATTCATGCTGATACAATTGCATTTCGATGTTATATTGACTGTCCTATGTACAAACTATCTATTATAAATTACTATAAATTACACATTGCACATTTAGATGATGTAAGGTAAATATTTCTACTCCTCATGTTTATGAAATATGTATCTAATAAAGTCAATTCAATTCACCCTCTCCACTATCTGTTCTGTCATTCTGGCTCCCATTCCCCCTACAACTTATTTTAACCACATCACCCCCTCCCCTGCTCACTACCACTAGCAAGTCTTACCACTAGGATATTCGTCCCCTCTTGTTCTGTTCCTCTAACTAACGAATCCCCTATCAGTCTTTTGACTTTCCTCTGCCAGGTAATTCCCCTCACAGCTTCTGAAGTGGTCCACCTGTTGTTGTGTGAAATGGCCACAAGAGTACTCTGCGATGCCTATTTAACCTCATTCCCCTTCCTGACTCTCACCCAGTTTCCTGTGTCCTGCACCTTGGGAGTAGCTCACCTCCCTTCATGTCATATCTATCACCCCCTCCAACTGCTGGATGATATGGAATTCACCCATTTCAAGCAGCTCATTGAAGTGCAGGGTTACAAGTTGCAGCTGGATGCACATCTTGTAGGGGAGGGCATCAGGGACACTGCAGGTCTCCCCTCCTTCCCTCGAATACCCCTCTACTTTGTAATAACCAGTGTGCAGATAAATCTTGTACTGTGTATTTTTTACCCAGTGACAAGATGTGCACAGTGAATTTTATATAGAGAGGTATTCATTTTCACGGCTAGCAAATCACTGTCAATAGGAACTTTGATCTCCTCTGGGTTTGATCGAGTTCATCTGCACTCTCACACAACCTATGTAGCAGGCCTGTAACAGGAAATGCAGGAGTTTCTCACCAAAGCTTTTACACATTGTCCATATGTGGTTTGCTTGCTAAATTACACTTTAAGAAGTCAGATTTCCAAATATCACTCCACTTCTTCCCACTTGCAAATTCTCCAGCAACTTTTGCATCACCAAAATGCAAACAGGCATCACTAGTTTCTGTGTTCTACATAAATATTCCCCCTGAACCCGTCCCCAATGACTGACGGTGGTGAACTCAGTGAATGAAATCCCAATGAATATGAAGGGAAGGGCAGTAGTCTGTCTCACTGGAGTCTGGCACATTTGTGAAGTGAAAGCTACTTGTTGTCCAGGGCAAAGGTGTTTGATATCATAATGTACCCAGAGAGAATGGGACAAAACATGTTCTCACCGGTAGAAAAGTCCAGAGCAAGAGGAGGTAGAGGAAGCAACACACACAAAATACTGGAGGAACTCAGCAGGCCAGGCAGCATCTACGGAAAAGAGTACTAATGCTGAGTTCCTCCGGCATTTTGTGTGTGTTGGTTGGAATTCCAGCATCTGCAGATTTTCTCTTGTTTGTGTTGGAGGGAGAACAAAGGTGATTTTCTCAACTGCTGATGTAAAAGATTTTGTTCCCTTTCTCCGAGTTCCTAATCCTTGGATTTAGATAGCTGGAGCTCAGCTCTGTCTGAGAGATCCATCGGTTCCCATTCCCTCATCAGCCGGAAGCTCCCCGGGGCCCGTGTACGGATCGTGGAGCTGAGAGAGAGGGAAGAGGGCAGGACTGTCCCGGGATTGCTGCCCACGGTGTCCGAAATTCAGAGGAATTATCCTGAAGTCGGTATTTAAGATAAAAACACAATTAATCGCTCTTACCTGCAACCGACATTTTCAAAGCCTTCTGTGCACTGCGCGCATGCGTGAAACTCAGGGACTTCCTCAGCCTGACGCCTGCGTATTTCATCGGCGCTTCAGCGCCGGCGAAATTCTTAACGAATTGCCCTATGGGTAATCACGGTGCCATTAAACATTTCTGCAAGCACCGGTTCAATGTCCATACCTCATTTTTTTTATCTTGGGTATAGAAAAAATCTGCAGCTGTTTTAATGCAGAAAGCGGCTCCCATAAGCAATATACTCAATATCAACGTGTATCTAATGCCAAAGTAAAATGCAGATATAAAACATAGGAGATTCTGCAGTTGCTGGAAATACTGAGAAAACATTTTCTAAGTATTCCTCTCCAAAATTTCTGCCTTATCTGTTGATTTCCACCTGTGTTTTGCAGAAATTAACCACCTTTTTTTTCGATCAACCAGTTTCCAAATGCTTCTAATCTTTCACTTTTAACCACATCGTGCTGGTCTTATTCGTCCTCCTCCTCTGGACACCATCTCTCTCTGGAGCCCCTGACTCAGGCTGGCAAATCTTCGGTTTCTGACTCTGCACCATCGGAGATTCACTCGTTAGTCTGCTGTCAGACTTTAGAGGTGCATTGTGTTACGAGACCGCAGGTTCGTTTACTGTGAGTGTCGCTTTAAGTGGCTGAGTGAGGCGGGGCTGTGACGTCAGACACAGGCTGCGGCAGCCTGAGGGAGCGGGAGAGGGAGAGGGAGAGGGAGACAAGCTGTTGGAACTTCAGCGTGTGACTGCTATAGGCTGCAACTCTTCCATGCGCAAAAGGTTGTGTTGATCTGATCATCGACACGCAGTGCAGAACGGATGTGTGACTGTCACTTCGTATCATCCATATGTGTGGATTTGCTGGAGTATCCTGTGGTATCACTTTTGTTGGCCCTTACCTGGAATCGGGGTGTTCTGTGGTAATCACTTGAAGACGATATTCCTGTGACTGTCACCTGGTGATATTTCTAAGTGGATTTCGGAGCTAATCGACGGATAAGATCTTCGGCGACTGTTATTTCGTTTACCCAGCGTGGAATGTGTGTGGAATTCTTCGTAATTGCCTTCTCTCTACATACCCTTTATTAGTAACTACGCTATACAACAATATAAATGCAGATATATCAAACAGGTTAGCAATGATTGTGTGTGTGTGTGTGTGTGTGTGTGTGTGTGTGTGTAAATAGGAAAGCCAAGCTTCTTCACGCCTCGGGGTGAATGGATACCGTCTTACGGTGATGAGTGAAGTTCGGTTCAGTTCGTGGGATTGAGTCGGGGAGTGATGGAGAGAGAGAGAGGGAGAGTTTTGAGTCTTCAGGTAAGCTGACGCCGTCGATAGTCCCTTCGTCCTCCGAAATCCTTTGGAAGTCACCGACTGTGACCACTATAAATGGGACCGTTCTTCAGTGGTGGAGTTATTAACCCAGGCGAGGGATGGACACACGAATAACTCCCCACCGGTCACAGCCTTTTCACACTGCGAGAGCCACTGATCGATGCTCCGGATCGATCTTCCAAAGCCCAACTTTTTCTGTGGACACAACAAAGCTCATTCAGTGTCCAAAACCATGTGTCTGGAGGTCTATCAGCGGACCTCCTACTTATCTCACCGTGCTGAGCCCCAGCTGTCCATCAAACAGTTCCTCCCTTCTCTCTCTGTAAGAACACAGAAGCTGACAGTGTCCTTGTAAAAGTGTCAACAAGCTTGCAGAGAAACCATAACATCGTCTCCGAGCAGTCTTCCTCTCTAACTCTCTCTCTCTCTCTCTCTCTCTCTCTCTCTCTCACTCTCTGTCCACCTTCCCTCCCTCCCTCTCTCTGTGTCCGGTGTTGAACATCTCCCTCTCTCTTTTCAAAAATACAGTTCATAAGGATAATTCAGGACCCCGTCACTATAACAATGAAGAGAGTGGTTTTAACATCGAAACCAGACTCCGTTAGTGATCTATTGCTGCTGGCACGTAACAATTGCAACAACCCAGCTGTCTGAGGCACAATCCTTTAAAATTGGTGAAAATGACCCAAAACGTTGAAAAGAGCGGGGAAGAAGGAGTTTAACCAACTTCGTCCGGAGCCCTGAACAACGTCACAACCACAGTGAGCTCATCGTCTTGTTCAGCCCGGAGAAAATCATGCAGGAAATTCATGCAGGTGTATAAGATGATGAGAGGCATTGGTCGTGTGGATAGTCAGAGGCTTTTTCCCAGGGCAGAAACGGCTAACACGAGGGTGAATAGGTTTAAGCTGCTTGGAAGTAGGTATAGAGGACATGTCAGAGCTAAGTTTTTTAAACAAAGAGTGGCGTGTGTGTGGAATGCACCGCCAGCGACGGTAGTAGAGGCGGATACAAAAAGGTCTGTTAAGATAGGTACATGGAGCTTAGGAAAATAGATGGCTATGCGGTAGGGTAATTCTAAGCAATTTCTAGAGTAAGTTACATGGTCGGTACAACATTGTGGGACAAAGTATCGATAATATGTTGTAGATTTCTGTGATTCTATGACATTCAAGGGAAATCTCCTATCCCACGGAGTGGTGACTAGATGCAACCTGTCATCTCAGGGAGAGTGAGAGGGAAACGGCGGGGGTAGATTTTCATATACTGATATGGAACAGAAACATGGGCAGGGACCAGCTGGGCTGAGTGGCCTCTCAAGCGAGACACGGGATTTGATACAGGATTTATCTTTCACGGGATTTATCTTTCACAGATCCACAATATTAAACACCAGTCTAGTTTAAGGCTAACATCAGCAGAACGGACTCCTCCAATGCTCAGTGACCAGGGTTCAGTCCTGGGTGCGATGAGCAGCCGCAAGAACTGCAGAATCTGACAGTAACAGTCCCTCATGAACCCGCAGCTGCCTTCAGTCACCGTGATGGTTAAACATTTAACACGGAGCTGATTTGAACTTCCTCCCTGATGTGAAGTTTCTGGTGTTGCAGCAGCTGGGATGATTGAGTAAAACTCTTTGCTCACTCCGGACAGAAATGTGGCCTCTATTTATTGCGAACTCACCGGAGCATCACAAGGTGGGTTAACTGAATGAGTCTCTTCACACACACGGAGCAGGTGAACGGCCGCTTCCCAGAGCGAAGCTGTTAGTGTATCTGCGATGGCCGACTGAATCCCTTCCAAAATGAGAGCCAGTGAATGACGTCACAGTGCTATAACGTCATGGCGATGTATCCAATCAGATCACGGACATGGACACGTGATCGGGCTCTCCTTGTCGCGAGTGGGGCGCTGTCTTCTCCAACATCTCCGCCTCCACATTCAAGGACCGGAGGCATTCAAGCGATGGTGACCTGACAGATACAGCAGACTAACGTGTTTGTGAGTTCCATAGACAATTCCTTTGCCTTTTCTACACTGTTAAAAGCTTACAACGCACGTTGGAGGGTGAAGGACAACATTTCAACTCAGGTAATTTTACTCTCCATGGTGCCTTCTGAAAAAAACTGTCACAGCTCAGAACAAGTTGGAGGAACAAGACTTCTAACAGGCTACAGTTCCGGCATCAGGCAGAACATCAAACTCTCCGCTTCCCTCTCTGTATCAAAATGGATCATTCCTCCCCTTCATCAGTCTGTGACGTGGCTCAGTCTGTCTGTCTCCTTCGCATTCTGAGCATGCGCCACACACCCACTGAGATCACATTTTATTTACACGGCTGTGACCAGAGACTTTCTGATTATTATGTCCCTCCTGGTATTTGACGGTTGTAAACTCCGAGTCAGCAATGGTATTGACCCTCAGGAGTAGGTGATTAGGCTTTTTCGTTGGAGATCGATAAACTGCCGGTAGTGTGTGTCTAGATGAGTGGGTCATTTTCAGACTGGAAGGAGGTAGCGTTTGGAGTACCCCAGAGATCAGTCCCTGACCACAGTTGTTCACAGTTTAATGTCCTGGCGGAGGCAGCGAGATGTGAGATGTCCCAGTCTGCTGGTGAGGCAGAAAGAGTGGAGTTGGGGGAGGGGAGTCTATTCACATGCAATTTCGTAGCTTTGCAATCAGTACATAGTGCACTGTGGGGCTGCAGTGGCGGGTTCCAATCTGCTAATTAGATTTGCTGACCACAGTACATTGATCGGCCGAATCCCAAATGATAACGAGGCAGCCGACAGAGAAGAAGTCATCACCCCGACACAGTTGTGTCAAGAAAACAACCTCTCCCTCATTGTGACAAAAACAAAGGAGATGGTTGTGGATTACAGGAGGAATGGAGACTGGGACCAAATTCAACATTTCCAAGTCTGTTATTCACACAAATGCACATTTTAGTATTGATCATGACACAATGTATTTTAAATATCGTTAATGACATAAAACATATTTACAGATTGTTACGGACAGAGAATCGTATAACTTCTGTTCCGCGTATTTTCTGAATGTACTTGCCTGTGATGCTGCTACAAGTCAGTGTTTCTCTGTCCCTGTACCTTCCCGTACTTGAGCACTTGGCAATAAATTCAACAGGACCTGAGAAATCTCAGTGAGATTTGATTCGTGATGATCATCTTGGCAGCTCGGTAGGTCGAACGTATGAGACAGTACACTGTTAAATGCAAAACCCTGAGCAGTGTCGATGATCAGAGGGATCTTAGACTCCAAGTTCATCACTCCCTGAAAGAGACTGCACAGATTGATCGGGTGGATAAGAAGGCAAATGACATGGTTGTCTTTATTAGTTGAAGCATTGAGTTCAAAAGTCGGGAAGTTGTGTTGCGGCTGTTACGAGCCTGCAGTCGGACTGTGACTGTTTCTTTAAGAGCGCCGGCGTGAGGAGGCGGGACTATGACGTCAGTCACAGGCTGACAGCGCTGACCGTGGACTGAACCATCAGAGAGAGAGAGAGAGAGAGATCTGCAGACAGGCAGTCGGCCAGTCTAAAGAGAGAGAGAGAGACTGGAAAAGCTGATGGCTTTAGTTAGTCGCAGCTGAGGCTTGGAACTCTCCTATGCCCGCAAGAGTGTGTTGACCATCGGTACACGGAACCACAACGAATGTGTGTGGCTGTCACTTCGTATAATCCATAGGAGTGGATTGTGGAATATCTTGTGTTAACCCTTGCCGGGGTATGTTGTGTGGTAACCCCTGGAAGACGGTATTCCTGTGACAGGTCACTTTCGCTGATAACTCGTATGTGGACGGATTCAGCGGATAAGAACTTCGACGGCGGTTGGTTGAAGTAACGGCCTTTTCTCTGCGTTTCACCCTGGATCACAAATATCTCTGTCCCATCATTCCGTGGATTACTGAACTTTCCTACTTTACCATCTCAAGACTCTAAGCTTTGTTCCCTCAGTCTCGATAGTCTGGGAGATATATTTACACACATATACACATAACACTGTTAACTTCCCTTCATTTCGTTAAGTTACTATATTATAAGTCGATACTACTAAAGATAATGGTTTTAACATCAAAACCAGACTCCAGTGTGAACTCTATTGCTGCTGGTTCGTTTCTAAAACGCCACAGTTCGTAACACAGTTTTATAGAACTAGTTAGACCACATCTGGAGTGTTTCACACAGTTCTGGTCGCCCCCATTCTCGGAAGGATGTCGGGGCTTTGGAGAGGGCGCAGAAGAGGTTTACCAGGACACTGCCTGGATTAGAGGACATGAGCTATAACGAGAGGCTGGACAAACTTGTGTTGTTTTCTCCAGAGCGGCGCAGGCTGGGGTGAGACTGGATGGACGTTTATAAGATGACGAGAGGAATAGATAGAGTGGACAGACGATATATTTTTCCTGGGGGTTGAAATGTCTAATACAGTTAAGGTGAGAGGAGATGTGAGCGGCGTTTGCGTCTTTCCACAGAGTAGTGGGTAAACGGACATCTGTCTGGGGGTGAGAGACCAAAGCGGCCATGTGATCCCGTTTCCTGTTCACATTTCTCCGCAGATCTGCAGCATCTGCGGGTCACTGCTCTACCTATACGTGGAGCTTCATCTTTCCCCGTTCAGACAAGGCGGTGAGATCCGGATCTGTCACGTCCTCTCGTTGTGGTGGACAATATGGTTTTTTTCCGGCAATATTTTCGGCATGTTTCATTCCACTGTTTTCACCTGCTGAAGTGCTGCCGATGTTTCTGGGTGTCTGACCCACTTATGTGAGAATTTAGCTTTTTATAATTATCTGAGCTTCTCATAAATGTGTGCAGTTCAGTTAAGCTTCACTCCACTACTTCCAAAGCAACAACCCAGTCAGTCAAACAGTCGGCACAGTTAAAATAGTTTATTACATCTTTTTTTCATTTTGTACTATTTATATAATTTAACAATGTGATATTAATATTCTTATATTAAATCACAATTGTTAAAATCTATGGTCAAAAATTAGGTTCTACTTCTGAACGTATTTCATGACATATGCCGGTGCTATTAAACCTGATTCTGATGTTAATATGGGAGACCCACCACCAGTCACCTGATCCCACTTACCGCAGATCGTAATGAGAGATTAAAGCCTTTTCTATTTACTTGCGTTCCTCAGAAAGAGAACTGTTCAGTTTCCTTCTGTGGTTCCAGAGCAGAAGCTCAGTCTGTCTAATATTTGCACACAATTAAAATGGGGAATTTGTTTATTATCATCATGTACTGAACGACAGTTCAAATCTTCCCTGACGTACCATCCACACAGATCGATACATTACAACGGTACATCGAGCTGATATACGATAAAACAATAACTGTAACAAAGCATTATTGCTGCAGAGAAAGTGCAGTGCAGATAGACATATGGTGCAGGGTCACGTCGAGTTACATTGTGAGGTCGAGTCCATTTTATCATTCATTTGGCTTATAACTGCAGACAGGAAGCCATCCTTCAGCCTGGTGTTACGCACTTTAAGGCTTTTGTATCTCTTCCCCGATGGGGGAGCGGGTTTGCAGCGAGAATGTCCAGGTTATGAGGTTCTTTGAGTGCATGGCCTGCTTTTCCAAGGGAGGGGAAGTGTAGGGAGAGTCCATGGAGGGGAGGCTTGTTTCCCTGATGTTCTCTGCTCTCCAAAGTTCTCTGCAGTTCCTTGCAGTCATGGGCAGAGAAGTAGCCAGACGAAGGCGTGAAGTATCGACATGGAGCTCAGAGACCTCGGCCTTCACCCTGCCTTGTGTAGCTGGATCCTGGACTTCCTGTCAGATCGCCGGCAGGTGGTAAGAGTGGGCTCCATCTCCTCTGTCTCTCTGACCCTCAGCACACATACCCCACAGGGTTGTCTCTTTGGCCCTCTCCTTTACTCTCTGTGCACCTATAACACTGTGTTGCCACCCACAGCTCCAACCTGCTAATGAAATTGGCTGACAACACTACATTGATTGGCCTAACCTCAAATAATAACTTTCAATCGATCAAATGCCTCCCGACAAGGTTCGGTCCAAACAAACTTTTCACGCTTCTTCAGGAGATTGGTCAGAGGAAGAGCGATAGCAGCAAAGTTCTTACAGAACTTACGATAATATCCATCCATTCCCAGAAACCTTCTAAGAGCCTTCTTAGCAGTCAGAATAGGAACTTGAGAAATTGCCTGGACTTTTGCCCCAACAGGAGCCAACTTGCTTTGACCAACAACATAGCCAAGACAGGTCACAGTGGCATGGCCAAATTCACTCTTAGCCAAGTTAACTGTAAGGTTGTCCTGGGAAAGCCTGTCAAACGGCTTCTCTACTGCAGAGATATGCTCTTCCCAAGTGCCACTCCCTGTGGCTAAGTCATCAATATAGGCATCTGTATATTCTAACCCTCGAATTAGAGAATCAATCATTCCCTGGAATGATCCTGGACCATTTTTCCTTCCAAAAGAGAAAACATTGTATTCACACAACCCAGAAGGTGTCACAAATGCAGAAATTTCTCTACCTCTGTCCGTCAATGAAACACACCAATACCCTTTCAATAGATCAATCTTTGTAAGAAATTTAGCTTTTCCAACCTTATTGATGCAATCATCCTCCCTAGGGATAGGAGAGGATTCTGTTTTTGTTAATGAATTTACCTTCCCATAATCAGTGCAATATCTAACACCACCATCAGGTTAAGGCACAATAACGCAGGGTGAGCTCCAATCTGATGCTGAAGGACTCATAGTACCATTTTCAGCATATATTCAATTCCTTGCTCAGCCAATTTACATTTTTCAACGTTCATACAATATGGGTGTTGTTTAATCGGTTTGGCTTGACCAATATCTACATCATGTACTGCGACCGTGGTTTGCTTGAGAACATCGGGAAATAAATCTTTAAACATCCGGATTACTTCCTTCAGCTGTTGTTGTTGCTTTGGCTGCAGATGAGCCGACTTGTTAACAATGTTTTCTGGAACATCCGAGTTGATTAGCCTAACTGCGACCATGTTTGGCTTGTGAAAATTCTCAGACGAGTCAATTGTTTCATTCTCAGGGTTACCAGATTCATATGTTTTGACAACAACACTCACAGATGGAGCCTGCTTGTCAAAATAGGCTTTATCATATTTATGTGTACCACCTGTGTTAGTTTACGTTGGTCAGGTGTTTTAATAGCATTATTCAGATCATTAATTTGAGAGACTATTTCATGCGGTCTATTGAACTTAGCCTGAAGTGGATTCATCAATATTGGAGATAAGGCAAGCACCTTATCCCCCACCTGGTATTTTCTTTCCAAAGCCAACTTATCAAACCAACACTTCATTGTGTTTTGAGAAATCTTTAAGTTTTGTCTCACTGGACTACAGACTTGTAGTTTATTCTTGAACTTCTACACAAAGTCTAACAAGTTAAGATGTACATCCCCATCAATCCACTGTTCCTTTAACAAGGACAAAGGTCCCCTCACTATAAATTTTAAAAAGGGTTCACCGAATGCAGGTATAGGGCAGAGTGATTCGGTTTACCCACAACTTGACAAGTGTGACAGATTATGCAAAAGGTCACAACATCTTTCCTCAAATTAGGCCAGTAGAATTATTTCATAACTGTTTACAGTTTTATTCACTCCAAAATGTCGACCTGATGGCAGACTGCAGGCCAAAGTTAAAATTTCAGCCATATAACTTTAGGAACTACAACTTGGTGAACAATTGCCCATTCCTCACTCGCTGGAATAGCAGGTGGCCTCCACTTCCTCATTGACGCTCCATCCTTGAGATAATACCCTACTGGCACTTTCTTAATCTCATCATCTGAGAAAGTTGTTTCTTTTAAAGCTTCAATCTCAGGGTCTCGGTTCTGTTCTGCTATAAACTCCTTCCGACACAGGGATAAATCTTTCTCATCAGACTTACGACCTGAATCCTGTTGAAACAATGAAGGCAGAAATTCCCTGACATCATAACCTGAATCCCGATGTTGGCTATCATGGATATCAGAATCATGCTGCACAGAACCGTCTGCATCAGCAGACTTCTTAGCCATACTTTGAGTTCCTGCGCAGGAAGGATAAATGTTAAATTCCATCTGTGGGTCGTCAGTGGTTGTCTTAGTTGTCAATAGCGCTGCAGGAACAACTTTAGGTCATTCCCTAACAGCAAACCAACATCTTCCAATGGTAAAATGGAGTATAATCCGATTTTAACAGGTCCCGAAACCAACCCTGACAGTAAAGTTACCTTGTACAACGGCACAATGCCTTTAATAAGATTTACCTCACCAGTGTTAAATCTCATCACCAAACTTTAGAATGCTGTCTAATATAAGTGACTGAGAATCGCCAGTAACTCGAAGAATTTTCACTGGTTCTTGGGTTCACCCTTACTTTACTAATACAAACCCATTTGACATAAAATGATCAAAAGCCTTCTTAATTCGGTCAGAACTCTCAGTCCATAACTGAGCCTCAACAGAATGTTCAGAACCCTGTGGGTTGATAGGTGCTTCAACAGACTGATCACAGGTATTCGGGACTGACACCTTTTCCTTTTTCTTCTTCAGGACAGAACAATTAGCCATCATATGACCAGCTTTCTTACAATAGTAACAAGCAAGACCAGAATATTTCTCTTTCAACTGCTTCCCTTCATCCTTACACTTGTCACTAGTCCCAGCTATAATTTCGCGTTTACCCTGGTGATCCCTGCTACTCTTTTGGAAGCTCTTATTCTGGGTAAACTTAAACTTATGAGTTAAAGCAAACTCATCTGCTAATCTAGCAGACTCCTGCAAAGTGGCAGCATCCTTTTCATCTAAATATGTTTTTGTGTCATCAGGGACACACTTTTTGAATTCTTCAATTAAAACTAACTCTTTCAAGCTATTAAAATCATCATATATTTATCATCATCATATATATCATCATATATGTGCACCAGCAATCAAAACACACAGACTTCTCATAAGCAAATTACATATGTCCGGTTCACAGATTTCCACAAATTTCTAAACTTTTGCCTGTATGATTCTGGGACCAACTCATAAGCTTTGAGCACAGCCTGTTTCACTATGTCATAATCAGCTGCTTCATCAACTGTCAAAGCAGAATAGGCTTGCTAAGCCTCCCCCTTTGTAAGAGAACCAACCCTCTTTTGGCCACTTTAAATTCTAAGCAACCTTCTCAAAATGCTGTAAGTATTTATCAACCTCTGTCTCATCAAATGGAGGTACCAATTTAATTTCCTAACTGGCCTCAAACTCATCACCAGAGTCTAACGCTAGACCCCTTTGCTGCAACCACTGTATCTTTTCCAGCTCGAATAGCCTCTGTCCTTCTGCTTCCTCCCTCTGTTTTTCTGCCTCCTCTCTGATTTTCTGCCTCGATAGCCTCAAACTGCCTCTGCCTTTCCGCAGCCTCCATCTTTAATTTTTCTCACTCATACTGGAGCTCAAGCTCACTAGATTTACTTTCAGGAAACACCTCCAACTCCTCCACTTTAAACACACTCTCAGAAACATAATGTTCAGCTGTTATCCTCTGCAACTGTGCCCTCCTCATTGTCAATTTCAACATAACAAGTTTTAACCTTCTAACAAGACTCAACAACTCAATCCTTCTGGCATCCTCTAATGCCTCAGAGGTTGCTGCTTCCAAACAATAATCAGCATCTGCTGCTGATTTTCCACACACAAATAAATCAAAAGGGACTTCCCCAATGAAATCGATAATTAATGACGACGCCCCCATAGATGTTCATATCCCGGATGCAGGCCCCAATTTTGTTATGAATCGTAAAGCTTTAAAAAAGAATCAGCACCAATAGACTACACCTGGAACAACACACACAAAATACTGGTGGAACACAGCAGGCCAGGCAGCATCTATAAGAAGAAGCATAGTCGACGTTTCAGGCCGAGACCCTTCATCAGGACTGCCTGAGACTGCCGGACAAAGGGCCTCGGCCTGAAACGTTGACAGTGCTTCTCCTTATAGATGCTCCCTGGCCTGCTGTGCTCCACCAGCATTTTGTGTGTGTTTGAATTCCGAGCATCTGCAGATTTCCTCGTGAAGACTACACCAGGAGTCTGTTTTTGATCTTAAAACTATCTTTATTAGAATCGACTTATAATGTAGTAACTTAAGCAAGATAAACAAAAGTTAACAGTGTTATGTGTATATATGTGTGTAAATATAAATCCAAAACTATTGAGCTTGGGGAGAACAAGGCTTGGAGTCTTGAGATGGTAAAGTATGAAAGTTCAGTTCAACCACAGAATAGGTGATGAGAGAGATATATGTAATCCAGGGTAAATGTCGAGAGAAGGCAATTATGTCGAATTCCACAGGTTCCATGGTGGTAAAACAAGAGAACAGTCACTGTAGATATTATCTGTCATCCTTCCAAATCCACATAATAATTATCACCCAAAGTGACTTGTCACAAGGCGTATCGTCTTCAAGTGAATTACCACACCACACCCAGGCAAGGGTTAACACATCGGTGGTCTTCACATGATACCCCAAATCAGATCCACTCCTATGGATCAAACGAGGTGACAACCACACATTCGATGTATGATGAATTGATAATTAACCCACACTTGCGGGCACCTATTTCCCTTGTATCGATCTTTCCATTTTTCCTCCTTCATCTCCGTCTGACTCTGAGTGTCTGTGTCCTCAGTTAAAACTAAACAAGCTGTGAGTGATGTAAACAAGCTGCAAGTCAGACTGATTAAACTTCCTAATCTCTCTCTCTTAAAATGACAGTCCACAGCAAACAAAACCTAGGGATTCATATCAACTGACTGGTGTGCCAGTAGTTGGAATGACTGAGTGAATCCTATCCCACATTCTCAGCAGGTAAATGGCTCCTCTCCAGTGTGAACTCGCTGATGTCTCTGTAGTGTGGAAGAGTGAGTGAATCTCTTCCCACATTCTGAGCAGGTGAATGGCCTCTCTCCAGTGTGAGCTCGCTGATGTTCCAGCAATCTGGATGAGTTATTGAATCTCTTCCCACAGACTAAGCAGATGAACGGCTTCTCCCCAGTGTGAACTCGCTGATGTTCCAGTAATCTGGATGACTCAGTGAATCTCTTCCCACAGACTAAGCAGATGAACGGCTTCTCCCCAGTGTGAACTGACTGGTGTCTCTGCAGGGAGCGTGAGTGACTGAACCTCTTCCCACATTCTGAGCAGGGGAATGGCTTCTCTCCAGTGTGAACTCGCTGATGACTCTGCAGGTCGGATGAGCGAGTGAATCTCTTCCCACATTCTGAGCAGAGGAACGGCTTCTCCCCAGTGCGAGCTCGCTGGTGTCTCTGTAGGGCGGATGAATGAGTGAATCTCTTCCCACATTCTGAGTAGATGAACGGCTTCTCCCCAGTGTGAGCTCGCTGGTGTTTCAGAAGGTTGGATGACAGAGTGAACCGTTTCCCACATTCTGTGCAATTGAACGGCTTTTCACCAGTGTGAACACTCTCATGTCTCTGTAGGTAGGATGACTCAGTGAATCCCTTCCCACATTCTGAGCAGATGAACGGCTTCTCCCCAGTGTGAGCTCGCTGGTGTCTCTGTAGGGCGGATGAATGAGTGAATCTCTTCCCACATTCTGAGCAGATGAACGGCTTCTCCCCAGTGTGAGCTCGCTGGTGACTCTGTAGGGCGGATGAATGAGTGAATCTCTTCCCACATTCTGAGCAGGTGAACGGCCTCTCTCCAGTGTGAACTCGCTGATGACTCCGTAGGTTGGATGACTGAGTGAATCCCTTCCCACATTCTGAACAGGTGAACGGCTTCACCCCAGTGTGAATTCGCTGATGACTCTGTAGGTGGGATGACACAGTGAATCTCTTCCCACAGACTGAGCAGGTGAATGGCTTCTCCCCTGTGTGAACTCGCTGGTGACTCCGTAGGTCGGATGACTGGGTGAATCCCTTCCCACAGTCTGAGCAGTTGAACGGCTTCTCCCCCGTGTGAACTCGCTGATGTCTCTGTAGGCGGGATATCAGAGTGAATCCTTTCCCACAGTCTGAGCAGGTGAATGGCCTCTCCCCAGTGTGAACTGGCAGATGACTCTGTAGGTGGGATGACTGAGTGAATCTCTTCCCGCATTCTGAACAGGTGAACGGTTTCTGCCCAGTGTGAAGTCGCTGATGTCTCTGTAGGGTGGATAACTCACTGAATCCTTTCCCACATTCTGAGCAGGTGAATGGCTTCTCCCCAGTGTGAACTCGCTGATGTCTCAGTAGGCTGGATAACTCACTGAATCCTTTCCCACATTCTGAGCATGTGAATGGCTTCTCCCCAGTGTGAACTCGCTGATGTCTCAGTTGGCTGGATAAATCACTGAATCCTTTCCCACATTCTGAGCAGGTGAATGGCTTCTCCCCAGTGTGAACTCGCTGATGTACCAGTAGGTTGGATAACTCACTGAATCCTTTCCCACATTCTGAGCAGGTGAATGGCTTCTCCCCAGTATGAACTCGCTGATGTCTCCTTAGGTTGGATGACCGACTGAATCCCTTCGCACAGACTGAGCAGGTGAATGGCTTCTCCCCAGAGTGAACTCGCTGATGTACCAGTAGGTTGGATAACTCACTGAATCCTTTCCCACATTCTGAGCAGGTGAATGGCTTCTCCCCAGTGTGAACTCGCTGATGTACCAGTAGGTTGGATGACCGAGTGAATCCCTTCGCACAGACTGAGCAGGTGAACGGCTTCTCCCCAGTGTGAGCTCGCTGATGTCTCTGTAGGGCGGATGAATGAGTGAATCTCTTCCCACAGACTGAGCAGGTGAAGCGCCTCTCTCCAGTGTGAACTCGCTGGGGACTCCGTAGGTTGGATGACTGAGTGAATCTCTTCTCACATTCTGAACAGGTGAACGGCCTCTCCCCAGTGTGAACTCACTGGGGACTCCGTAGGTTGGATGACTGAGTGAATCCCTTCCCACAGACTGAACAGGTGAATGGCTTCTCCCCAGTGTGAACTCGCTGGTGAGCCATAAGGTCAAATGACTGAGTGAATCCTTTCCCAGAAATTCAGCAGATCACCAGCCTCTACCAGGTGTGGTGTGAACTGACTGGTGTGTCCACAGGTCCAACTGAATCCTTTCTCACACACAGAACAGATGAATGGCCTTGCCCAGTGTGAACTTGCTGATGTACCTTTAATTGTGATAACTGAGTGAATCTACTCCCACTGTCTGAGCAGGTGAACAGCCTTTCTCCTGTGTAAGATGACTGGCTTGCTATTTGGTCAAATGATCAATTGAATCCCTCTCCACAGTCTGAGCATGAAGGATGGTCGATTGAATCCCTCGCTCCACTTCTTAAATATCCAGACAGAGACAGCAAAACTGGCGTTTTCTGTTTGAGATCCCCACGACAAATTCCTTCTCGTTTTTAACCTGTGAAAAGATTTACAAAATCCATCAATGGGTTTAGGACAACATTTCAGATGAGATAACTTGAGTTGCCATGGTTTGACTTGGTATCACACGGTTACAGTGAGGTTCAACCCAAGTTGGACAGAGAAATCATCTTCTGACTGGGCACAGTGCTGGTATCTGGAAGACCATCAAACTCTCTGATGCTCTTCCTGTCTCTATAAGAATGGGGCATTTCTGCCATCTCCAATCTGTGACCTGGCTCAGTTTGACTCTCTCCATTGGTATTATTCCCCGTTCCTGCTGAGCTGCATGGGTGCCTGGCCCCACAGTAACTGAACCAGTCTCACGCAAATTGTCTTTGTGGATGTGCATCTGGGATTTTCTTTTATGTATTATTAACTTAAAGTGCTACAGCTTTAACACCATGTAAAAAAATTCCTGCTGAGATGACTGGTTGGTCCGCACAGCTGTTAAAAGGGGTTAGAGTGAATTTTTGTAATATTTCAGGTTCTTGTAGAAAAGTACAACACAGAAACAGGTCCTTTGGGCCATCTAGTCTTGTGCTGAACTATTTAAATTGCCCCTCCCACACCCCTACAATCCAGGTACCTACACGAACCTCCTAAATGTTGAAATCGAGCTCGCATGCACCACTTGTGCTGGCTGCTCATTCCACACCCAGATGACCATCTGTGTGAAGAAGTTTCCCCTCATGTTCCCCTTAACATTTCACCTTTCACCCTTAACCCCTGGCCACTGGTTGAAGTCCCACCCAATCTCAGTGGAGAAAGCCAGCTTGCATTTACACTATCTGTGCCCCTCTACCACAATCAAATCTCCCCTCAATCTTCTACATTCCAGAGAATAAAGTCCTGACCTGTTCAATCTTTCCTTATAACCCAAGTCCTCCAAACTTGACAACAGCCTTGTGAATTTTCTCTGAAATCTTTGAATCTCTTTTAAATCTTTCCTGTAGGTAGGTGACCAAAACATCACACAATACTCCAAATTAGGCCTCTTTTACAAGTCAACATAATATCCATCTATTGTCAGTATTTGGTTCACGAAAGCCAATGGGCTAAAATCTTTCTTTCCGTCACTATCGAACT
The DNA here is from genome assembly GCF_030144855.1 of Hypanus sabinus. Taxonomy (NCBI): domain Eukaryota; kingdom Metazoa; phylum Chordata; class Chondrichthyes; order Myliobatiformes; family Dasyatidae; genus Hypanus; species Hypanus sabinus. The sequence continues at coordinate 236,738 of NW_026779303.1, read as the reverse complement.
GTGATACAACTTTCAGTGAATTAAGGACTTGTATTCCCAAGTCCCTTTCTTCTACAACACTCCTCCGTGCCCGACCAGTCACTATGAAAGACCTCCCTTGGTAGGTCAGACCAAAGTGCAACAGCTCACACTGGTCTGAATTAAATTCCATTTTCCATTTCTCAAACCATTTTCCCAGGGGGTCCAGATTGCACTGCAAGCCATGATAGTCTTCCTCGCTGTCCACAACACCACCAGTCTTGGTAGTCATAAATCTGCTAATCCAGTTAACCACACTATCATCCAGATTACTGATATAGATGACAATCCACAACAGATCCAGCACTGATCCCTGTGGCAACCACTAGTCACAGGCTTCCAGTCAGAGAGGCAACCATCTGCTGCCACACTCTGGCTTCTCCCAAAGACAGTGTCTCATCCGATTTACTGTCTCATCTTTAATGCTGAGTGACTGAAACTTCTTGACCAACCTCCCATATGAGACTTTGTCAAGTGCCTTGCTAACGTCCATGTAGACAACATCCACTGCCTTGACTTCAACCACTTTCCTGATAACTTCCTCAAGAGACTCTGTAAGACTGGTTAGACATGACCTGCCATGCAAAAAGCCATGCTGTCTATCCTTAATCAGTCCACATCGACCCAAATACTTATATTTCCGGTTCCTGCACATAAGTTCCAGTAACTTCCCCACTATTCACTACTAGTCACCACTCCGTGGGTTTGGAGATTTCCCTTGAATTTCATAGAATGATAGAAATCTATAGCACATTACAGACCCTTTGGCCCACAGTGCTGTGCCGACTATGTAACTTACTCTAGAAGCTGCCTGGAGTTTCCCTAGTGCATAGTCCCCTATGTTTCTGAGCTCCATGTAACTATCTAAGAGAGTGTTAAAAGTCCCTGTTGTATCCACCTCGACAACCGCTGCTGGCAGTGCATTCGACACATCCAACACTCTCTGTGTAAAAAACCTACCCCTGACATCCCCTCCGCATATATTTCCAGGCACCTTAAAACTATGCCCCATCCTGTTAGCCATGTTAACGCTGGGAAAAAATCCTCTGGCTCTCCACACACTCAATGCCCCTCATCATCTTATACACCTAAAAAAGGCTCTAAACATTAGCAAGGAAATTATACATTGCTCTGAGGATTTGTTAGAAGTAAACAAAATTATGAGGTTATAGATAGGGTAAATGCAAGCAGCTTTTTCCACTGAGGTTGGGTGGGATGACAACCAGAGGTCATGGGTAAGTGGGGAAGGTGAAATTTAATGGGAACATGTGGAAAAGCTCTTTGCTGAAATGGTCGTGAGAGTGTGGAATGAGATGTCAGCACTAGTGGAGAATATGAGCTCGATTTCACCATTAAGAGAAGTTTGACAGGTACCTGGATAGTAGGAGTATGGAGGGTGATGATCCCGGTGCAGGTAGTTGCATTAAAGAGATTAAATGTTTTTGGCATTGACTAGATGGGCCAAATAGCCTGTTTCTCCACTGAACTTCTCCATGTTTCTGCGACAGAGAAGCTGGCCAAACTTGTTTGGAAGAGAAAAGGTAGGAGTGACAACAGAGCAGCAATGGCTGGAGTTTCTGGGAGCAATTCGAGAGCTGAGTGATCGATACATCCCAAAGACGTGGAAGTATTGGAATGGCAGCAGGGCACAACCGTGGGTTAAATGAGAAACCAAAACCAACATATAATCAGAGGAGAGGGCAAACAAAAGAGCAAAGGACCATTAGGAAGCTTTTAGAATCCAACAGAAGACAACTAAAGGAAAGTCAGATGAGTTCGGGAGTGGAATTATGAAATGGTTGTCATTAATGAGTTTTGGTTGCACCCAACAGTCCACAGCATTTAGAGGAACGAGATATCCAGGGCCTCATTATCTCTTGAAAACCAAGATTCCCTGCACTAGTTACCATTCAACTTTTATTTTGTCAGACACATACAAACTCTACACCCTTAAAATTTCTTTCTGAAGAACTCCCACTTACCAAGTTCTCCTTTGCTAAAAAACATCCTGTCCCAATCCACACTTGTCAAATCCTTGCAAATATCATAAAAATTGGCCTTTCTCCAATTTAGAATCTCAAGAGAGGTCCAGGCCTCTGCTTTTCTGTATTTACTTGGAATCTCATGATCAGTAGATACAAAGTGTTCCCATACACTAATTTCTGTCACTCGCCCTAGATCACTTCCCAATAGCTTATTGCACACTTCTACATCGGGAATTTTACATACTGATTAAGGTAGATTTGATAAGCTCTACCCCATCTAGTCCTTTTACAGTCTAGGATTCCAGTCAATAAACGGAAAGTTAAAATCACTCACTTTATCAACCTTTGTTTCTTGGCATAGTCTGCAATCTCTCTACAGATTTGTTCCTTGAAATCCCTCAGACTGTTGGGCGCAAGCAAGTCCAAGTAATGGCTACAATATCGTAATTTCATGTCCTGAGGTCTGAATGACATCTGTTTGGTGTCAAAAAAAGAATCTTGCCCTCAATGTCACTGAAACAAAGGAGCTGGCTGCAGACTACAGGAGAAATGGAGACAGGCTGACCCAGGATCTGGGGTTGAGAGGGTGAACAGCTTTAAGTTCCCTGGCACACACAACACCGAGGATCTCACCTGGTCTGTACATACTGGCTGTATGGTGAAAAAGGCACAACAGCACCACCTTCACCGCAGGCGGTTCAGGAAGTGTGGGACGGGGCCCCAAATACTAACAACTTTCCACAGGGGCACAATTGAGAGCATCCTGACTGGCTGCATCACTGCCTGGTATGGGTGCTGTACTTCACTCAGTTGCAGGACCCTGCAGAGAGTGGTGCGGACAGCCCAGCGCATATGTAGATGTGAACTTCTCACTATTCAGCACATTGACAAAAACAGGTGTGTAAAAAGGGCCACTGTGTAAAAAGGATCATTGGGGACCAGAGTCACCCCAACCACAAACTGTTCCAGCTGCTACCATATGGGAAACGGTACCACAGCCAGAAAGCCCGGACCAACAGGCCCAGGGACAGCTTCTTCCACCAGGCCCTCTGATTGATTAATTCATGCTGATACAATTGTACATTTATTTATCTTGACTGTCCTGTTGTACATACTATTTATTATAAACTATTATAAATTTCACATTGCACATTTAGACAGAGACGTAACATAAAGATTTCTACAACTCGTGTATGAAGAATGTAAGGAATAAAGTCAATTCGATTCAATTCACCCTCTCCACTATCTGTTCTGTCATTCTGGCTCCAATCCTCCCTGCAACTTTAGTTTAACCACCCACCCCACAGGGGAGCACCAGCAAGCCTTGCCACTAGGATACTCATCCCTTTCTAGTTCTGTTCCACTAACTAACAAATCCCCTATCACCCCTTTGACTTTCCTCTGCCAGGTAATTCCCCCCAACAGTTTCTAAAGTGTCCACCTGTTGTTGTGGGGGATGGCAACAAGAGTACTCGGCGATGGCTATTTAACCTCATTCCCCTTCCTGACTCTCATCCAGTTTCCTGTGTCCTGCACCTTGGGTGTAACTCACCTCTCTGCACATCATACCTATCACACCCTCTGACGCTTGGATGATGCGGAATTCATCCATTACCTACTCCAACTCCTTAAAGTGCAGCTGGATATACGTGAGGACGTCAGGGACACTGGAGGTCTCCCCACCTTCCCACCAATATCCCCTCTAATTTGTAGTGACCAGTGTGTGCAAAAACCTTGTACTGTACAATTTTTACCCAGTGACAACAACATGTGCAAACTGAATTTTATATAGAGAGGTATTCATTTCGACAGCGAGCAAGTCACTGTCAGTAAGAACTTTAATCTCCTCTGGTTGAGTCTTGATTGAGTTCATCTGCACTCTCACACAACCTATGTAACAGGTTAATTAAGGATTTACTCACCACAGCTTTTGCAAACCACCTATTTGTGATTTTCGTGCTAAATGATGCTTTCAATTTCAGATTTCCAAATATCACTCCACTTCTTCCCACTTGAAAATTCCCCAGCAACTCTTGCATCACCACAACACACACAGTATTGTACATAAATATTTCCCCTGAAGTCTCACCCAGGTGACTGAAAGTGGTGAAGTCAGTGATGGTAATGCCAAGGAATACTGCCTTTAAGGGCAGTAGTCTGTCTCCCTGGAGTCTGGCACATTTGTGATGTGAAAGCTACTTGTTGGTCAGGTCAAAGGTGTTTGATATCATTATGTAGCCAGACAGAATTGGTGGAAGCATGTTCTCACTGGTAGAAAAATGCAGACCGAGAGGAGGTAGAACAAGCAACACACACAAAATGCTGGAGGAGCTCAGCAGGCCAGGCAACATCTATGGAAAAGAGTACTAATGCTGAATTCCTCCAGCAATTTGTGTGTGTAGCTTGGATTTCCAGCATCTGCAGATTTCCTCTTTGTGATTGGAGGTAGAACAAAGATGATTTTCTCAACTGGTGATGTAAAAGATTTTAGAGCCATAGAATAGAACACTACAGCACAGTACAGGCCCTTCAGCCCTCCATGTTGTGCCAACCCATATAAACCTTAAAAAAAGAACTAAACGCACACTACCCCGTAACCCTCCATTTTTCTTTCATCCATGTGCCTGTCCAAGAGGCTGTTAAATACCCCTAATGTTTTAGCCTCCACCACCACCCCTGGCAAGTCATTCCAGGCACTCACAACTCTCTGTGTAAAAAAAAACTTACCCCTGAAGTCTCCCCTAAACTTCCCTCCCTTAATTTTATACATATGCCCTTTGGTGTTTGCTGTTGGTGCCCTGGGAAACGGGTACTGACTATCCACCCTGTCTATGCCTCTCGTAATCTTTTAGCCCTCTATCAAGTTTTAGACCTTTCATATTATTTCACATTTCATAAAGATTGAAACAGAATAGGCTGAAACACAATGTTCAAAAGTGCTGGCGTTCAATCCACTTGGTGCATTGACTCATTACATTATGTTTGTCAGAAACACATCCAACAGATTTCCCATCAGAAGTGCAGGAAAATTCTGTACCTGATTTCAAATGAACCACTGAGCACTCTGAAAAAAAAAAGGTGCGGCAGAGGCCGATTTCTCCCTTGTGCTTTTATTTTCAGTGTGAACTATGTAACATTGATGGTGATTAATGATCATTACTTTCAGGCGACAGCCCTCTAAACATGTGACGAACCACAGTAAAACTTAGTGAACCTGCCATGGTTGGGTCTTGGGTGTCGGACCAGCAGATTTTCTGTATTATTAGATGTTCTCTTATTAATACATCATACCTCACTTCCAAATCACTGTTTTTAGACATCACATTCTAGAATGATGTGAAAATAAGGTCAAAGTAAGTTTCAAAGTCATCTGGGAAACAGAAACGTGCAAGTTTAAAGGGAGCAGAGATACCTGACTGACCTGCGTGAGGTGTTGAGCTACCTAAAATGCATTCTTGAACGTATACTGCAGATTTAAAGCATTAATTGGATTTAAATTATTTTATTAAATTAACATTATCTTGCATCTCTTAATCCTAATTCACAAGTTTAACATAGAATTAACCTTTCTGCATTTGGATATCTACAATTTTTGTTCTTTTCTTTCGAAAAATGCAGTCACATCATAATACTATTCAAACTTCTGACCAAAAGTCTTATTTTTCCCCCTTTTATTTTTTCCCAGGAAAAAAATACTATAAACATTTTGCTATTTAAAATTGGTAACATTTATCAATTCATGCTTTTGTTTAAAATTAAATTGCTTAACTCCCTGAAGCAAACTTAAGTTCACTAGCTAATAAAGAATTGAACAAAGAGGATTGTTATATTTTACGCACAAAGCAGCATAATATCAATGCTCCTACATCATAAATTGGGAGACAAATGTACACATCCCAACCTTATTAGGTATTTGTACTCAATTTTTCCCACAGATGGTGAACTGCTAATCTTGGCTGGTTCATCAGGCACAGCATGGAGAAGGTCTGAAGGGAGGTGGAGTGGTTTGTGTATTTGCGGCAGTGCTGGGAGGAAAAATCAGCATGAATGATGAATGTCTTTAATGTCCCTTCCTATAAAATGCTCGACAGATGTTTCACACTTATTTGACCTTGAGCTTTTTTTTAAAACCATATTACACTTTAGTCAGGATTACTTAGAATTTCAACATCTCTTTTCCAGTGAAAATAATAAGTGGGAAGGGGTATAATTTAAAGATCCTATATATTCAGTTTAATCCACCCCGTTCTAATGAAATGTTTATTCAGTTATTTATGCTATTGACAAGGCTCTGAATAAACCAAATGAGGACCAATAGGTGTGGTCCATTCTTACAACCAGTTCAATGGCATAATTTTAAACTCACTTCCCCAAGTTTTCACATTTAGGAGCAGAATCACAAGAAGAGCTGGCAAATGACCAGGGAAAGCTTCACACAGAATCACAGAACAATTTTATAAAATTATTGTTGGCATGAAAGGAGATCATCAACCAGAACTATCCTTTCAACTCCAATCCTTTTCTCTTGCCCTGCATCACTGCAAAAATTCACTCTCATTTCCTTTCCAATTCTATTTGAAAGTACTGTCTTAGTCTTCGACAGTACTGTCCTGTGGATATCCAGTAACTGTGCTCTGGAAGTCCAATCCACAGTAGAATCTTTGCTAATCCACAATGCTAGCACTGCACCTCACCATACTTTATGTCCAGTAATTTAACCAAGATTCCGATTTTCAAATCACAGAAAAGACTAAGTACTAATTTAAAACAAAGGCTAAGGTTTAAACTTGCATCTTATGCTGATGATCATCTAATGTTATACTGCTTTTCCATATATAAGATAGATAGATAGATACATAAATAAATAAATAAATAAGGAATGACAGATAAGGTTGTGGCCTAAGGTAGAAGGAGTCAATTTTAGAAAATCTAGCACATCTATTTTTCAACATAGTCCACTCCTACATTTACACACACAGTCCAGCGGTCGTGTAACATACGAATCTTAGACCTCCAGAGAGTGTCCACAGATGGGTGATGTAAAAGATTTTGTTCCCTTTCTCCGAATTCCTAATCCTTGCATTTAGATAGCTGGAGCTCAGCTCTGTCTGAGAGATCCATCGGTTCCCATTCCCTCAGCAGCCGGAAGCTCCCCGGGGTCCGTGTACGGATCGTGGGGCTGAGAGAGAGGGAAGAGAGCAGGACTGTCCCGGGGTTGCTGGTGACGGTCTCCGAAATTCAGAGGAATTATCCCGAAGTCGGTGTTTAAGATAAAAACACGGAGAATCGCTCTTACCTGCAACCGACATTTTCAAGGCCTCGTGTGCTGCGCGCATGCGTGATACTCGAGGACGTCGTCAGCCTGACGCCTGCGCAGTTCATCAGTGCTTTAGTGCCTGATAAAAATTATTCGCGCAGGGCCTTAAGGGTAATAACGGTGCCATAAAACAGTTCTTGAAGCACCGGTTCAATGTCCAGATCTCATTTTTTTAGGGTATATAGAAAAAATCTGCAGCTTTTTTAACGCAGGAAGCGGCTCACATAAACAATATACTCAATATCAACGTGTATTTAATGCCAAAGTAAAATGCGGATATAAAACACAAGAGATTCTGCAGTGGCTGGACATACAGAGACGCGCACACACACAAAATGCTGGAGGAGCTCTGCAGTTCAGGTAGTAACTAAGCAGCGGAGTCCACAGTCTAGGCATGCTGAAGAGGCTCGGTCTAAAAGTTGTTTATTTATTCCTCTCCACAATTGCTGCCTGATCTTTTGATTTCCACTAGTATTTTGCAGAAACTAACCATCTTTTTTTTTCGGTCAACCAGTTTCCAAATTTTTCTGATCTTCCTTTTGTAGCCACATCGAGCTGGTCTGATTCCTCCTCCTCGTCGTAAACTCTAGACCCCATCTCTCTGTGGAGCCCCAAAGCCTGACTCAGGCTGGCAACTCTTCGGTTTCTGACTTTGCACCATCGAAGATTCACTCGCCAGTCTGCTGTCAGACTTTAGAGGTTACGAGACCGCAGATTCGTTTACTGTGAGTGTCGCTTTAAGTGCCTGAGTGAGGCGGGTCTGTGACGTCACACACACCGCGGCAGAGACAGAGAGACAGAGGGGAGAGGAGAGAGGGAGGAGAGGGAGGGGAGAGAGATAGAGGAAGAGAGAAAGAGTGAGAGAGACTTCAGCTTGTCTCTGCTATGCCCAAAAGATTGGGTTGATAATCGGCACGCAGTGCACAACGGATGTGTGACTGTCACTTCGTATCATCCATATGTGTGGCTTTCCCTTACCCGGAATCGGGGTGTTCTGTGGTAACCACCCGAAGACGATATTCTTGTGACTGTCACCTGGTGATATTTCTAAGTGGATTTCGGAACTAATCCACGGATACGATCTTCGGCGACTGTTATTTCGTTCACCCAGCGTGGAATGTGTGTGGAATTCTTCGTAATTGCCTTCTCTCTGCATCTTCGTGGTGGATTTACAAATCTCTCCTCTCACTCACTTATTCTGTGGATTACTGAACTTTTCCACTTTACCATCTGAAAACTTTAAGCATTGATAGCTTGATAGTTTGGGAGCTATGTGTACGCACAACAATGTTAACTTCTGTTTATTTCGTTTAATCTTTTATATTTGGAGCAGATACTAATGAAGAGATTGGTTTTAACATCGAAACCAGACTCCGTTAGTGATCTTTTGCTGCTGGTACGTAACAATTGCAACAACCCAGCTGTCTGAGGCACAGTCATTTAAAATTGGTGAAAATGACCCAAAACGTTGAAAAGAGCGGGAAAGAAGGAGTTTAAACAACTTCGTCCAGAGCCCTGAAGAACGTCACAACCACAGTGAGCTCATCGTCTTGTTCAGCCCGGAGAAAATCATGCAGGGAATTCATGCAGGTGTATAAGATGATGAGAGGCATTGGTCGTGTGGATAGTCAGAGGCTTTTTCCCAGGGCTGAAACGGCTAACACGAGGGGGAATAGGTTAAGCTTCTTGGAAGTAGGTACGGAGGAGATGTCAGAGCTAAGTTTTTTTTAAGCAAAGAGTGGTGTTTGTGTGGAATGCATTGCCAGCCATGGTGGTAGAAGCGGATACAATACTTTTAAAGGGCTTTTAGATAGGTACATGGAGCTTAGGAAAATAGAGGGCTATGTGGTAGGGTAATTCTAAAGCAGTTTCTAGTGTAAGTTACATGGTCGGCACAAATTGTGGGCCAAAGCATCTATCATGTGTTGTAGATTTCTTTGATTCTATGAAATTCAAGAGAAATCTCCTATCCCACGGAGTGGTGACTAGTTGCCACCTGTCATCACAGGGAGAGTGAGAGAGGAACGGCTGGGGTAGATTTTAATACACTGATATGGAACAGAAACATTGGTAGGAAACAGATGGGCCGAGTGGCCTTTCTAGTGTATATTGTGAGTGTGGTAGAGACAGTAAGTACCTGAGACACGGGATTTGATACAAACTGATTTATCTTTCACAGATCCACAATATTAAACACCAGTCTAGTTTAAGACAAATATCAGCAGAACGGACTCCTCCAATGCTCAGTGACCAGGGTTCAGCCCTGGGTGCGATGAACAGCCGCAAGAACTGCAGAATCTGACAGTAACAGTCCCTCATGAACCTGCAGCTGCCTTCAGTCACCGTGATGGTTAAACATTTAACACGGAGCTGATTTGAACTTCCTCCCTGATGTGAAGTTTCTGGTGTTGCAGCAGCTGGGATGATTGAGTAAAACTCTTTGCTCACTCCGGACAGAAATGTGGCCTCTATTTATTGTGAACTCACCGGAGCATCACAAGGTGGGTTAACTGAATGAGTCTCTTCGCACACACGGAGCAGGTGAACGGCCGCTTCCCAAAGCGAAGCTGTTGGTGTATCTGCGATGGCCGACTGAATCCTTTCCAAAATGAGAGCCAGTGAATGACGTCACAGTGCTAGCAACGTCATGGCGATGTATCCAATCAGATCACGGACATGGACACATGTTCGGGCTCTCCTTGCAGCGAGTGGGGCGCTGTCTTCTCCAGCATCTCCGCCTCCACATTCAAGGATCGGCGGCATTCAAGCGCTGGTGAACCGACAGATACAGCAGAACTAACGTGCTGTTGTGTTCTGATTCCCAGACTCAAATCCTTTGAATTTTCTACACTTTAAAAATTTTACGAAGCACGTCAGTGAGTGAAGGACAACAATTCAACTGAGATAATTTTAGTCTTTATGGTGCCTTCTGAAAAAAACTGTCACAGCTCAGAACAAGTTGGAGGAACAAGACTTCATCTTCTAACAGGCTACAGTTCCGGCATCAGGCACAATATCAAACTCTCTGCTTCCCTCTCTGTATCAAAATGGATCATTCCTCCCCTTCATCAGTCTGTGACTTGGCTCAGTCTGTCTGTCTCCTTCGCATTCTGAGCATGCGCCACACACCCACTGAGATCACATTGTATTTACACGGCTGTGACTAGAGACTTTCTGATTATTATGTCCCTCCCGGCATTTGACGGTGGTAAACTCAGAGTTAGCAATGGTATTGAACATCAGGAGTAGGTGATTAGGCTTTTTCGTTGGAGATCGATAAACTGCCGGTAGTGTGTGTCTGGATGAGTGGGTCATTTTCAGACTGGAAGGAGGTAGCGTTTGGAGTACCCCAGAGATCAGTCCCTGACCACAGTTGTTCACAGTTTAATGTCCTGGCGGAGGCAGCGAGATGTGAGATGCCCCAGTCTGCTGGTGACGCAGAAAGAGTGGAGTTGGGGGAGGGGAGGCTGTTCACATGCAATTTCGTGGCTTTGCAATCAGTATATAGTGCACTGTGGGGCTGCAGTGGCGGGTTCCAATCTGCTAATTAGATTTGCTGACGGCACTACATTGATCCGCCGGATCCCAAATAATAACGAGGCAGCCTACAGAGAAGAAGTCATCACCCCGACACACGTTGAGTTTTTTTTCCCCCTTCTTCAGAGAGCCAAAAAAACAAAGTAAAAGCATGAAAGTCGTTCAGAGAGAAAAATCAAACTCCCACCGCAACCCCAGCATAAAAAAAAGAACGGCATCCCGATCATCAATCTACAACCCCCCCCCCCGCACAAAAGGGAACAATAACATTGAGCCCCCGATAAATAAACACTCTACTCCGCACAACTGCGGAGGAGCCGGTGTCACCAGTGTCGAGGCGGCCGCATCGGGAGCAGCGGACACAACAGGCGACCCCGGAAGATTCACAGGTGAAGTGTCGCCTCACCTGGAAGGATGTTTGGACAACGGAGAGAGTTCGGCCGTCCGGCCCTTTCACTGTGACACCCCGAACTCCACATCAAATCCGTCCAAACGAATCTGGGTGAACTTTAATGACCAATAAATATAATTCCTCTCAGCGATCAGCTGTCTGAATGATCCCCTGACTCTGAGAGGAAGGGGTATCTATGGTCCACACTGTCAGGGTGTTGAGTTTACCAGGAGACAAAGACTGCAGGGACGAGAGGTTTTCTGTTGACTAATACACTGTGTGTGGACCCCGCTGGCAATTCTGGTGTTGTGACCCGAATCGAGACAAACACCACGCTGCCCACTCCACCAACAACACGGCACAGCCGGACACATAACAGGGGACTTTACATCCCACAACACTGGATTCATTGATGAAACCCCTGATTAATGTTGTTGTCCCACTGAAGTAATAAGAAAAGTCCATTAAGGTGCTTTTCAATGCGAGCGCTCTCCCTCAGGTGACGTCACACAGCTCCTCCCTCCACGCGCCTGACGTCACACATGGGCTCCCCACACCGGGATCTGCCCTCACGTACGCGGTGTCTTACGTCACCTACGCGCTGCTGTGCTCGAGCTGTATCGGTTTTAACGACTGGGCTAATAATCACGTGACCACCCCTCCCCCGCCGCAGTCAACAGTGGATTCCGGAGCTGCGCTATTCCCATTAGTGCGAAGCGATGTCAATCAACAGTTACAACCTGTCGCGGAGGCAGACAAGCCGAGTGAGCGTTACCCCGCTGAGTCCGTCTCCCGCTCAAGCGCCGACCGCCTCACCAGAGCGGAGAAAATCTAAAAGTAAATGTCCGCTTTCTGATTTATTTCCCTTTCCCTCCGAGGAAAGTTGGGGCGTTTGTGAAGCGTCCCCTGCGGCCGGAGTCTGATGTATCGCTGAGAGGTAGGATGAAACGCTCGGCCCGACGGTTTGATGCTGGTTCCCCCGGGAGGAAGGGGGGATTTTATAGACAGGGTGAAGATGGTGTGAGAGGAGGCGGACAGGATGTTTGTGGTGGGGACAGGAGTGGCTTATCAGCAGAAATGTCTGAGCCCATGGTGGCGCCGAACGGAGGGATTCACCACATTGGGGGGCAAACACCGGCAGACTGTTGCCCTGTAAGCGGGGTCAATGGTCCGCGCAAAGTGACAATTATTTGGGCTTGTTGAGATTGTACCTGGAATATGGTGTAAAATCCCGCTCCCCATACTAACACGGGTTATACAGACCAAAGAACAGACTGCTGGAAGAACTCAGTGTGTCGGGCAGCATCTGTGGAGGGAAATGGACCGTCATCATTTTGGGCCGAGACCCTCCCTCTGGACTGAGATTGGACGGGAGATAGTCAGATACAAGAGATGAGGGGTGGGGATGGGGCAAGAGCTGGGGAGTGGGAGGTGGATCCAGGAGAGGGGGGAGGTGGGAAGATAGAAATAGTGACGGGGTGGGAGGTGAGTGTCTGGGGCAACACGGGGCCGCAGAAGATGGAAATTAATTCCATGATTGAGGAAATGGGGATGGGGCAGAAACGTGTCTGAGATGGGAGAGCTGTGAATGTGAAATAATGTAGGAAATGAGGCCGATGTGTCGGGCAGCGTGTGAGGGGCGAGGAACAGTCACCGGGTCACGTGGGAGACCCTCCACCGTCACGTGATCCCGTCTGACCGCAGATCGGCGGCATCTGCGGGTTTGTCTCCGAGGTCCCGCCCCTCCCTGATGACGCAATAAGCACTGCGCATGCTCACATTCCCGGGACGGCCAGTGGTTATTTTTCTTTGTTTGCTGAAGCGGGTCCGGAGCGGCGGGTTGTCTGTGGGATCCGGATCGGGAGAGGGTCCTCGCCCCCCGGGGCGGGGGGGTCGGATGATTCTCTGCGGAGCGGGACCGACAAGATCCATGCGGTGAGTACTGAGTCCGGTCCCGACCGATGCTGGGCGGTGAGTCCCGGTAACTTCCCCGAACTCGCGGTCTCACCCCGTTTCCTGGACAAAATCTGCTGGGGTCTGTCCGGGTTGTGAGACCTTCACATCGAACCTGGGGATATTTTCCATGGTGTTTTGTTAAAAGTTGGTTCGGGGAGAAGGGTAAATGCCAAAGCTCCTTTTGCTCTATCTTTGTCATTTTAGTACATAGTAGTATGTACTGTTAATTCAGTGTCTGTGCATTGCTGGAGGGCCGTCAGTGATCGTCATTGATCCCTTCTCCCACCCGTTCCATCTGCTTAATCCCTGCACATCTGGTTCAACCTCTGTCCAGCCTGCAACCCACCACCTCGATGATAAATATCGACAATCTCTCTTCTACCGTTGCCTTCATTGTGAAGTGTTTTGCCTCACGGAGTTATTTCTGAAATCAGTGTTTGTTACCTGGATTGCCAGAGGATTTATTTCATGCAGAATGAGGGAGGATAAAGGCAGTCACTACAATTTTAGTTTCAAAGTTATCAAACGGCCGATGTGTTAATCTTTGCCAGACGGAAACTCCCAGTATTTACAGTTGAGTCTGTTATTTCCTGTTTTGGTCATGTTTGGAGAGGCAAATTCCCTGTTGCCAGGAACAGCCACAGGATCTGCAGGGAGTGGTGCACATTTTTATCGCTCTCCGGTCATTTCCTCTCATTGAGAGTTAGCGGCCTCGGAAGCAGATGTAACAGACTGATAATGGGGTGGGGCGGATGCTGTGAGCATTCACTGTATCGACTGTATTAACCCTGTGTTGGAATGCAGACAAAACTAATGAATATGGGAATTACATTTGTGCAACGTTGTTCAGGCCGTCACAAACACCTTGTAATCATTAAATAGTTGTGAATCATTTAAAGTCAAAAGAGAAAATGCTGGAACCGTTCAGCAGATCGGGCAGCATCAGTTCTGATAGTGAGTCTTCCACAGTTTCTCTTTCCACAGATCCAATCTGATATACCGAGTTTCCAGCATTTAATTTCAATTTGAAATGAAAAGCCTGTTATTCCTGTTAGCCCACAGCAAATGTGACGGCCAATTGTGCTGGGCAAAATCTCATTTAACAATCGGACAATGATAAAATGCTTTCAGTTTAGCTGCTGGAGACAATGTGAAACGTATCCCAGCCTGCTGGTGACCCACGCCCAGGTTTTCCAGCCCAATATCTGCTCCAGTCAGAGGATTATCAGGTTCCCATTCTGCCACAGGTTGATGCAGGAGTGTCAGCTTTGGAACTCTGATTGGCCGAAACACTGCAGCATGTTATCAGCAGCAAGGGAGACCTGGGAAATTGGTGCTTGGACTGTAATCCCGGTATGTAGACTCCTGGAATATGGAACTGTCAGTATTTGGGATTTGACCAGGTCAGTTTCTCTGTAGATGGGGTTGGATATTCCTCCTTCCACAATGAATCAGAAGTCTCGGGTTGCTGGACATTGGTTGTGGGGAAATCCCTGATGTGGGGACGATGTGCGAGGTAAGTGGTACGTTCAGCTGTGTGACCCTATGACACATTTTGACCCTGGTGAAATGGAGCTTTGGATCGAGCTGCTCAGTCTCATGAGGTGTTGAGTGAGTGTTTCTGGTCTGTGGTCAGATGCTTGTTTCTGGATGTCCTATGGAGTCAATGAGTTCTAATCTGAGGAGAGAATGAGTTCCTTTACCATCCCTCACATGGGGAGATGGCCAGTAAATTTTTGCAGCAGTAGAATTGGACCCAGGGTTCAATGCTCAAAGCGTGTTTGGAAATTACCCCTCATTGTCACCTGTCTGTTCGTCAATGGTCCTGGGCCTGTGCTCAATGGAGTTCTGAGGGACAGTGGGGGTGGGGGTTGTGCTTGTTTAAGGAAACCTTCTGAATGCTGAAAAGCCTGGATACAGTGGACATCCTGGAGAGGACGCTTCCATTTGATGGAGAGTCTGGGATCTGAGAACACAGTCTCAGAATAAAGACACTTCCCTTTAAAATTGAGATGAGGAGAATATCAAGTAAAGGGTGGCTGATCTGTGGAATTTGTTGCCACAGATGGTGGATGAAGCTGTTATTGGGGTATATTTATGGCAGAGGTTAATATATTTATGTTTGTTCCTTGTAGCTTCAGGGTTATAGGAGGAAGGCAGGAATATGGTGTTGGAATGTAAATCAGCCATGGTTAAATGGTGGGGCAGAGCAGATGGATCAAATCACCTAATTCTGTTCCTGACTGAATGATGGCTTCTCCTTATCCCATATTGTTTTGTGATGTGTGAGGAACAAATACAGATTTATTCACTCAGATCATTATATTTGACTTCAATGTTTAAATTCCAGTGTGTTTTACATTTAGGAACATTGAGCAGTAATATTTTGTTCTCCTTTGTGCTGTTAACATGCTTCATTATTTTTCATGTTAAGGCTAGATCTGCGGTGAGAGATTTATTGGAAGAAAAGCCCACAATTGGAAGCAAACCAGAACTGAGGACGAGGGAAAATCAACAAGTGAACCAGCACGAAGACTGAGAGCACCGACTGGAGAGAACACATCTGACTCGGAGATTCCGGTGATTCAGTCAGGAGAAAGTTTGGTGAGTCTCATTTACTCAAACACTGGTCCTTTAGATATTATATACCTGTACAAAGAAAGGTAGGAAATAGTTGGAGTGAGACTGAATGCGCCCACAGGAACCAGTTATGCCTCTATCAGACCCAGTTGTAATCACTCCAGGTCTGGTGATCCAGTGCTGTCAGTGATCCCTGTTCTTTAAAGCCACTCCCATTCCCTCAGTGTTTGATCATCTCAAGCTCTTGCATCTTCTGAAATAGATTTAGATCACTTCTGATGTTTCCTTGCTTGGCTGTGTTAGGTCAGAATCATCTCAAAATGCTTTGACAATTCCCTCCCTTTATGAGACGCTGCAATTGCTTCGTTCTGTAGTGATTTCAGAAATGTAGAACTACCATGAATCACAGTGACATGTAATTGATTCCTCTGGCTGTTGCAAGCTATAATGATATACTTCCCTAGAGTATATGGTTGTGCAAGCCTCTGCCGAGAACCAACACATCTGATGCCAAAAGACCCAGCACCACATTTCATTCAGTCACAAAAGGCAAAAGCCAATCAATAATTTACATTTACATACCCTGACTTCATCAAATATTTCTACTAATAAATTCTCAGAACCTCTGACCCTGTGATTAAGCAGAAATAGGTTTTGCAACGAAGTTATTTTCCAATTTGACTCTTGTTACAGATTCAGGCAAAAATAAATATGAGTTAGGCAGGGGGTTATATAACAAACAACACGTTTATTAAATGCTGAAAACAAACACCCCAAAAGTAAACAAAACAGTAACGTAATTGGAAATCAGCTGCTGTGCGGCAGCTTAAACAGTTCTTAAAGCGATGTTGCAAAAACAGTTCTTTAAAGTGGTATTGCCAGAAGTTCAAAATGCTCACAATCCATTTAAGGGAGAGACTTTTAAAGACAATTTAAATTCTCTTTCACGTCGTGCTGTTTCGGTTCCCAACATCGAACTTTTCCCACGAAGAATTTACGAAACAAAACGGCTTAAAGGCATTGACCTTTTCCTTTAGAACACCGTTCTCAATCCTTTCTGATATTTCTCAGGGATTAAAACGAGAACAGTCAACGATTTCCTTCCGAATAAGGATCAAACAAGGTCGAACCTGTTTCACCGTTGAAATCGATTTTCTTCGTTCTTTAACTCCCGAACACCGATCTTCACTCTCCACTGATTCTCAACTAGCAGTATTGTGAAGAAACTGCTGGCAATGACCTTTTAAACTTTAGGCATTGGATAAAACTTCATTTTTCAACTGAACTGCGTCATAACATTAAATCACGCAGTGGCATGAAGTCAACATGGTAAATCCAGCCACGAACTGCCCCTCCTCACAGGGAGGGGTCCTCCTTTTATACCCTGTAAAAAAAAAACTGTCACATGACCTCTACTGGCAGGAAAATGACGTCACTCCACCATCAGAAGACCACTACCTCAAGGCCAGTATAACTTCAACCCCAGTCACATGACAAGGGTACCACTGTCACGTCTCACGAGTACGTAGCACTCTGTACCAAAGGGATGGGTTATATCTGTACTTGAGATGAACGAATCTCCTGCAGCTGCCGGGGTCAGTTCAAGCTCAGTCGTTGCGGGACGGCAAACAAAGTGTTAGGGCAGTTGATGGTGCAGTTGGGATTATGTTCAGAGAGACTGTGGAAGGATCGGTTGTGGACAGGGAATCATGTAGTCAGTTGGATGGGTTGAAATGTGTTTACTTCAATACAAAAAGTATTAATAATAAGAGTAAATTACACATGGTTTAGAACACGAAAGGTGCATGTTATCACCGTTACACAGACTTGACTGTTACAAGGGCAGGATTGGCTGTTTGATGTTTCAGGGTTTAGTTGTTTCAGAATGCATAAGGAGGGGGTAAAAGGGGGTCAATTGAGACTGCTTATCAGGGATGGTATCCTAGCAACAGAAACGGAGGACGTCATGGAGGGACCATGTTCACACAGCGTGAATGAAAGTCAGAAACGGGAAGGGAGTAATCTTCATACCTACCCAAAAGTGACTGGGATAATGAGGAGCAGATTACTTGGCAGTTTTTCGAAAAGTGAAAATGCAACAGGGTTGCTGTCATTGTTGACCTCAACTTTCCTGATGTTGATTATATAGATATAAAATCGGCATTTCGATGGTGAGTGGAGAAAAGTGTAGGGGAGGTGCCAGAGATAATTTTCCACAATATGTGACAGTCATGCACTGACATTTGGATCGACAGAGTTTGATTAGGAGACACCATGGCATTGTGCATGGGAATTTGTGTTCAACAAGACTTGCTATAGTTTTTGAAGATGAGTGTCATTGAGGGCAGCGGAAAGGATGTTGTACATTGAGCTTCAGTAAAGCCTTTGACAATGTGCCAAATGACAGCTTGGTCTGGAAGTTAAGAGCACATGCGGTCCAGGGTGAGAAAGTTAGATGGATTCAAAATTGCCTGGAAGGTAGCAAGCAAAGAGTGACGATTGAAGGTTTTTCTTTGAAAAGAGGCCGCAAGACTGCTAGTTGGGACATTTGATATTCGTTGTTTGATAGCAATGATTTGAATGCGAATGTACAAGGCTTGACTTGTAAGTTCACTGATGACATAACATTAGTAGATGGTGTTCATGATGAATATTATCATTGCTTATAGGGGATCTAAATGCGCAAAGGAGTGGTAAATGGATTGTAAAACAAAGAGGAGCGGCAATGGTTTCACGCAGAGCTTGGTGATGACGTGGAGGGACCTGCCAGAGGAGGTGGATGAGGCAGGCACAATTGTATATTTCCAGAAGCAGATGGATTGAGGATGCCAGGAGGAAATGGGGCTAAAACAGAAAAAGAGGAGCAAATCTGTGGGCACAGTGGTTAGCATTTTCTCATCGGGCTGAAGGGTCTGCATTTGTGTTCTGCTGCTCTGTTACTCTATCAGTAGGATGCGCCAGATATCACTGGACAGACATGCCGACAGACGGGGAATGGTTGGTCCCTAAGCCAACTCTTGCTCTGATACAGGGGATGTAGGTTCTGTCATATTTTCAAAGAAATCATATCTCCGACTCACTGTCTGCTTCCGTGTAATTCAGATAATCACCGGCAGGTGGAGCATTTCTGCACCGGGACCATAGAGTAAACAAATATTCAACAACCAGGAATCGTCAGTCGGATTCAGAATGACTACAGGTATGATCACTGGGATCTTTATGATTAAACCTCTGTCGCATCTGTGCACAATCGTTCCGATGAAGTATCTTACACAGATGCTAATGGGCACAGCAACAGGATCATTGAATACCTTGGTAAGAGGTCTTGAGTAATCGATCAGTCCAACAGTTCCAGCGCAGGGACCTGACACTGATAATGGTGGAATGACTCCACTCACCAGGCAAAGCTTCACCTGAGTGAAAGGAGCCGGAGACCCTGAATCCAACTATCATTTATAAAATTCAGAGACAGGTGATAAGAGCTTTTCCAGAATTTCAGAGATTGTGTGATGACACAACAGTTCAGGTTTTAGTCGGGTAATTAGCAACTCCCCCCTTGATTTTCTTGACTGCTGCGCAAAGGAGATGAAGTGAGTTTCCGAAATCCGTTTTCTGTAGCCAGGCCGAGAACATTGCCAACGTTTAGAATTGCTGAGGATCAGGAGATAGCTCATTATAGGTAAATTTGTGGTGTGTTTCCGTGTTTTAATACCCCAATGAATGTCCGGGCTGTGGACAAATGGTGAAAGTTATTTTCACAAAAGACGTTTAATGAGCTTCAATGTTGATACAGCACAGGAAATATAAAAACAGCAAGAGACAAACATAATCAAAGAAGGTTCACATTCAGCAACACAGTTCCACTCCAAATCTGGTCAGCCGGAGTCTCGACTCCATTGATTGATGGCACTGTGTCTATTCTCGCTGGAGTTTAGAAAGGTTAGGGGCGGGGTATCTCATTAAACCCTTTCAAATGTTGAAAGGCCTAGACAGAGTAGATGTGGATCGATGTTTCCTGTGCTGGGGAAGTCCAGAATAAGATGGCACAGCCTCAGGATAAACATTTAAACAGTAATTTCTTTAGCCAGAGGATGGTGAATTTGTCGAACTTGTTACCACAGGCAGCTGTGGAGGCCGAGTCATTGGGTGTATGTAAGGCAGAGACTTGTAGGTTATTGATTGGACACGGCGTCAAAGGTTACGGGAAGAAGGCCGAAAAATGGGGTGGAGGAGGGGTAAAAGGATCAGCCATGATTGAATGGTGGAGCAGATTCGATGGGCCAATTGGCCTAATTCTGTACCTATGTCTTATGATATTTTTGTGATTCATTTATTGTGAATCCTTGTTTTGCTGAGCTCTAAATCACTCTAGTTTAAATTGTATTTCGTCATTTATTTCAGGTGGGAAATTAAATTGGGTACAGAAATTACTCAAGAGGTTGTCACTAGGCAGCTCATCGAGTGTGGATGATCGGGACACCGGAAACAATGCACCAGAGCACGGTGAGACTGAGAGCAATGTCCCAGTTGAATGCAGTCCGGCCGCAGAGGAGGGTGAGCAAAATCAGCCCAGAGACAGTGACGTCAGAGACACTGGAACCAGCACAAGTGAGGCGACTGTCTGTCAACTCGGAAGCTCATCAAACATGGAATTGCCATGTCTCCAACAAGGAATGGGTGAGTGTAATGTGAGGGTGATGTGTTCTCAGAATGTGGTATGGAGGAGGGTAAATGTGAGGTTTTGTTGGAGGTTGAGAAACATAGGAGAGGGGAAATGTGTGGGTGTGGTACATGTGGCAGTGGGGCACCCGTGTCCCCACTACAGGAAATGTACTACCTGTTTCAAGGATTTCCAGGATGTGTATCGGACGAAATGCAACTGTTCCGATGAGGAGAACATTTCTGGGATATGAATTGAGGGAAGTGCATTCGGCAGGATGGACACAGGATCACTGGGAAGCGAATCTCATTGAAAGCCCCAGAAATTATTCCCATCCTGAATTGAAAATGGTGTGTGGGTGAGGTGGGATTGGTTCGTTTCTGGCACAGCAGTCGTTCTGGTAAAGCAATTCACAGAGCACTGCTGGGTAGGTTTTGTGGCCAGTCTTAGGGAAAGGGACATATGTGTACACGTGAAACGTCACTAGTCAAAGATCGCCAGCCAGTTTAAGCCTCATTGCCATCTGTCTGCTATGGGGAAGATAACTATGAATCCAGAAGTTTAGTTCCCAAGCATGTTAATTTTCTCTTTCAGACTCCCATATGGGACCTTGGCAAACACACGACTTGTATCCATGTAGGCAATATCCATGTGTAACTTCATCCATCACTTTTGTCACCCCCTGGAAGAAGTGAATCAAGTTAGCAAGATGCTATTTCCCCCACCCAAAGCTTTGCTGCTGATCCCTAACCCACCTCAAACATTCTCTCTTTCATACTCCCATGGGACAGAAGATATAAAAGGCTGAAGGTGTGTACCACCAGCCTCAATGATAGCTTTAGTTCTGTATTTATAAGACTATTGAATGGTCATCTACTATGTTATGATTGGCTCTTAATAATAATAAGACAATTTTATATATAAAATTATAACCGTACATTTTGCAACTAATAACCAGTCACTGACGTAACCAGAATATACTTACAGAAAGGCAGAAAGGATGCTGTTAGGTTAGGAAGGGATTTAAGGATCAACTGATAATAAATGATGTAATTCCATGTCGAGTCTGGAGGAAAAACAGAAGTCTTTTATGCTTTTATATTGACTATGAAAAAAAATTGAACATTTGACTCTGTCCCTCATTCGTGGTTAACAAAACTTCCTAAAATATACACCGAATACTTCTGAAAAATCTACAACATCTGACGAAGCATTGACGTACAATAATCACCGACTAACAACTGCAAAGGAACAAAAACAGTTATCAAAACAAATGTACGCATTTTCTTGAGCGAAACGCTAAGCCTGCTATGGTTTTGCCTGGCTTTAAACCCGCTCTCTAATTTACCGAATCGGAGAAAAACAGGAAAACATGCATTATAGCTTGACGCACCTGCTATAGGGAATGATTTGAAAATATTCACTGTTGCATCTGTAAAGCAACTAATTCAAATAACGGAACTAATTTCGAAAGATATAAACATTAGCTTTAGACGAGAGAAGTATAGAACATAAACATTACGAAAGATGCAGTGGAGCTTGTAGTATATGACAGATCATCATGAATCAATATAGCAGATACATGAATATGAAAGATGTAGGTATATTTAGGATATCAACAAGCAAAGGAGATAGATCACCGCGTGATAAAGAGACATCATTCAACAGAATTTACTTCAGGGCTAAAGAATGTCTGCCAAACAGAGCTGAATAGTAACAACATAACAAGAGCAATAAACACGTTCGCTCTGCCTATATTAGCGTATTCCTTTGGCATAACACCTCGGTCTGAAACTGATCTGGAAAGCTTATACATATGCTCCACTCCAGGACAGTACGTTTGTTGTTTTTAACCTCCTTCAGTATAGGTTTGGCTTTACACTTGGGGTCATTGTCTTGCTGCAAATCAAATATTTTCCCAAGTCGCAGTTCTCCTGCAGACTAAATCAGGTTTTCTTCCAGGATTTCCCTGTATTTTGCTGCATACATTTCACCCTTCACCTTCACATGACTTCCAGGGCCTGCTGCAGTGCAACGTCCCCAAAGCATGATGCTTCACGGATAGGACAGTCTGATTTTGATGATGTGTAGTGTTAGGATTACATCAAATATAGCATTTAGTCTGAAGGCAGCGCTCAGTTTTGGCTTCATCGACCTGAGAACATTCAGGGTCTCCCACATGTCTTCTGGCAAACTCTGTTTTTTTTTCAACAGCGTCCTTCGCTTTGCCACTCTGCCATAAATCTGTGACTAGTGAAGCACCCAGGTAACAATTGTTGTCTGCGCAGTCACTGATGCTTGCAACTCCACCACAGTTATCATAGGTCTCTTGGTGGCCTCCTTCACCAGTCTTCTTGTTGTAAGTTCACTCAGTTTTTGAGGACAGCTCCTCCAGGCAGATCTAGGGCTGTAAAATTTTCTTTCCATTTATTGATGATTGACTTAATTGTACTCCAAGGGCTATTCAGTGACATGGAAATTACTTGTATCAATCTCCTGACATGTACTTTTCAATAACCCTTTAACGGAGTTCCTTGTAGTGTTCTTCTGTCTTCGGGGTGTGATTTGACTCGCCAACAGTTGAAACTTCCAGTTACATTTGTAGACTTACTACAATCAATTCAGACATCTTGACTGCACACAGGTGTCCAAAAACAGATCTCAATTTAAATAATAATGTGACTTCTAAAACCAATAGGCTGCACCAGTGCTGATTTGCTGTGTCATATTAAAGAAAGAGGAATGCTTACACAATCAGTCATTTTCTGTTTTATATTCAGAATTAATTTTGGTCACTTTACAGAGATCCTTCCACTTTGACACAAGTCTTTTTTGTCACCCGGTTCGGATATCGCCCAAGTGCGGAGTGAGAGACACAGGCGCAGGTGGATAGTTCACAGATTTTAATGCAAACAATATTACAGGGAAAAGAAGACAATAAACACTAGGCCAAAAAGGGCAGTTGACTAAGACTTTCAAATGGAAAACGAAGCCTGCCCTGCGGCTGAAAAAAGCCACTAAGTATAAAACTAATACCGCTGGTCTTCAGCCTCATTTGACTCAACAGTTCAATTTCGCAGTTCAAATGCAAGCAGGCAGCGAAGAATTGCTGTGCTCAAATCTTGACAAACGCTACGATGACAAGTATTGAGTTAAATACTATCAAAATGAAATAATAATTAACTGCCATGCGCATATTCACAAGCGCATGCCGTATCTACTGCGCTGCTGAATCCGTGTTCTGACACTTTTATGTTCATCAGCGTCAAAAAAGCCACATTAATGCCACTGTGATTGAATGTTGTAAAACAATAAAACATAAAAAAACATGGAATATAGAAATCTGCAGCGCATTACAGGTCCTTCAGCCCACAATGTTTTGTTGACAATCTACCCTGCTCTAGAAACTGCCTAGAGTTGACCTACAGCAGAGCCCGCTATTTTTCTAAGCTCCATGTACCTATCTATGAGTTCCTCAAAGGACCCTATTGTGTCCGCCTCTACCACCGTTGCTGGCAGTGGAATCCATGGTCCCACCAGGATCTGTGACATCTCCCGTACCTCCTACTTCCAAACACCTAAAACTATGACCCCTCGTGTTAGCCATTTCAGCACGATCAATGCCTCTCATCATCTTATGCACCTCTATCAGGTCACCTCATCCTCCGTGGCGGCAAAAGGAAAAGACCAAGTTCACTCAACCTATTCTCATAAGACATGCTCTCCAATGCAGTCAAAATCCTTGTAAATCTCCCCTGCACTCTCTCTACAGTATCCACATCCTTCCTGTAGTGAGGTGACCAGAAATGAACTCAGTACTCCAAGTGCGGTCTGACTGAGTTCATATATAGCTTGGACTTTGTTTCACAGGTCTTGAACTCAATACCACAGGTGTTCAAGGCTATCACACCATACACCTTCTTCACAACACTGTTAATCTGCACAGCAGCTTTGAGTGTCTTATGGACACAAACTCCAAGATCTCTCTGACCCTCCACACTGCCCAAGGGTCTTATCATTAATATTATATTCTGTCTTCAAATTTGACCTGTGGGAAGATTGCTGAGCCTCTGGCGATGGTCTGTTTCGCAAGGTGCCATTTAACTATCTGATAACAGCCAGGTGACATGAAAGCTTGACCAGAGTTTAAGTGCTAATGATTTTCTTAAAGTCGTACAGGAGAAAATGTAGTGGCTCAGGAGAAGATGTCCGCGATGCTGTGTGTGTGTGTGTTTGGTGCAGGGTGGGGACGGGGAGGAGGGTGGATTGCATTGTTCAGGATGTCACAGTGTTTCAACATAGAATCAAACCACATATTGCCTGAAGCATCATTACCAGGTGATGTTAAACTGAAAGGAGATGGTGAGAACAGGTGTGACAGAGAAATCTGTGTAATCCATTGATGAGAGGAAAAGATGTCCCATTGGTCAGCAGAAAAGCTTCAACCCACCCTGATGTAACAGTTGTCCATTACTCAACATAGCGCCACCAGTGGTAGGAGAACCAAAACAGTGGGCGCAGTCTGCTCAATCTGCCTCGCATTCCATTGACACATCATTCCCGGTCCAAGACACCGGATTCGCTCATAAAGGGGAATTGTCTGCAATATAGCAGGCAGAGTAGATACCCTGGGGAATCCCAGCGCAGTGTACAATCCATGGAGAGATCGGAAATGGACATTGTCTGACTGTGGGTGGATGGGCACAGGTAGACCAGGCCATGTCAAGGCTTCAGTGGACAGGCCCAAGATATTTGGAAGTGTTTTCCTCAGTATAAAAGCAAAACAATGTTCTCCTTTACAGCTCAATTAATGTCTGAACCTCCTGTTAATTTTGTTTGAACAGAGCATCAAAATGGGATCACACCTGTCCTCAAAATGGCACAAGGAGCGGGCATCGGAAGAGTTCCAGTGCAGTCAACATCGGGAAAGGTCACGGGTATGTCTGCGAATTATTTTAATTTATAAATATTGCCTTGACTCTGTGTCTGGGTTTAATTCAATATCGTCAATTTCCAAATTATTTGTGAGGGGACTGAGCAGAGACAGATAACATTTCTGGGGGAAGCACAGTCACACGTGGACAGGGTACAATTACTGTTTTCTTCCTGCTTCTCTCGCAGATTGTGATGCATATTAAAACAGTGAGTATTCCAGAACACAAGACATTCTATAGATGCTGAAAGTTTTGAGCAACACAAAGTCACACAAAATATTTTCGGAATTCACTAGGTCAGGCAGCATCCATAGAGAGAAATAAACAGCTGACGTTTCGGATCAAGACAACAAGGAGTAGAAATGTGGCAATATCTAGAATTTCTGTCCCCTTCATTTCCAGTCCCGATTAAGGCCCTTGGCCTGAATCGTCGATTGTTTATTCTTCTCCATACATGCTGTCTGACCTGCTGAGTACCTCCAGCATTTTGTGCGAAATCCAGAGATTTGCTGAGGAAGTGGTTGACCAGGCAGGCAGACAGTAACCCAGAGCAAAGCGGTGGTGATGGACAGTACCAGGACAGTGATGGTGATGGGTTACTGTATTCTCAGGAAGAAGCGAGCCTTTTCAAATAGAGAGGTATATTCCCAGGTACACAAAGGGCAGCCTTCAATAGATGGAATTATGCCTCTTCAGCACCGGCATGCTTCTGTTCTTCCCAGGTCCGCGCCCATTTCACCACCCCCAACTCCCCTCCTAAATATATATATATATATATATAAATTTCGGGCTGTTTGATCACTTGGTGCATCATCTTTAGGTTCCAGAGAGAAAGTTGCTGCCCAATAATGCTCCTCATTTTCCTTCACAGGTCCGAGCTCAGCGATCACCGAGCTCCTGGCAAGCTGGGACGATTCGCAACTGCTGCAGTTGACGGATTTCTACTGGGACAGGCTGGAGCAGGCGATGGAAGGAGGGGTGCACCGAGTGAGCCTGGCGTTAACGGCCGAGAATCAGTTCAGCGGAGAGGAACATCGGGTGAGTGGGAGAGAGAATGGGTTTGAATTTTCACACATCACAGGACTGATGGGTGTCGGGACTCTCACTCATCGGATAATAAATTAAATAAATGAACAATTGGAAAATAAATACTGTACATCCAATTACAAAAACGAAATGTGACTCTGAACCAGTGATAGAAAGAGGTGAAAATAGGCGGCAGACTGGTGGTTTGCTGCTGAATGTTAAGAGTGAGCAGCAGCTGTATGGACCAAGAATAGAGGAGATTGTGGAAATATGCCCGGATGTTTAGCTTTCGGAAGTCCGTGCAGCGTGACAGCAGGATGTCACTGAGAAATAGGGTATCATCTGTGTTCGCCACAGGAGCTTGAGTGTGTTCTGTTCTAGGTGGAGATCATTCTGTTACAATCTGTAACTGCAAACAATGTGGATCGGGGAACACTGCCATGTTGTAATGTGTAATCACTGAATAAACCTCCACTGGAAAAGGCAAAGGAAAGGCATCAGGTGTCAGCCGGTAATCCGCTGTCATGTTGGACACTGGCGGACTGAGGAGATGAATCATTTTTTCTGCAACCTCTCCAAGACTGCTCACTCTGTTATAAAAACCCACCTGACTTCTTTCTTCGTCTGTGATCGTTATTTTCTGATTTCTGTTTTACACCGTCAAATTCGATGAGGAATTATTTATGGATTTGGAGCCACGTCAATGAAGCGGTCACAGACCAGCCAGGATCTCATTGACTGGTGGATCAGATTCACGGTGAATGACCCTCCGTGTGCTCTGCACTCAGAATGTACAGTCCATGTCCAGACAGGATCAGCACCCGTCCGGGTGACTACTCAGTGTGATCCCGTTACAGAGCACATCATTTACTTCTCATACTCTGTGTGAATCTGTCAGTCCCCAATATGTTCACTGTTACTCTTCACAGAAAATCTCTGATCTCGCTGATAGGGGAGAGCGGGCGGACAGTTCTAAACTCCTCCTGAGCCTGGTGATGGAGAAAGGCTCCCGCGCCCGGAGGGTGATGTGGGAAACCTTTGTGAAAATGCGGATTGGTGTCCCAAAGTTGGACAAAATACTGAAAGAAATACAGGAACATGGTGAGATAGCATCACAGATGAATTTAATTTAGGATTCAATCACAATTGACTTTATAATTTTATACATTTCAATTCCTCAAATGGTTTTATTCCGAACAGGCTGTGTTCCGGTCCATCGACCAGTACCGGAGATTCCCAGGGAACTGAAAGGTAAGTGAAGAAACGCTGTTTCCACCGATGGTAGATATTGTGTAGGGCCATATCGATGTTGAACCACCTGGATTTGACCAGGTATGTGGTGGCACCATGACACAGCGCACAGTGAGACACATGGAAAATATTTGCTGGAGGGATATCTTTCTCAGGGCATTATCAGGAACAACTCATACAGTCGGGGAGTTTTCTGATAGGGACCACTCCTCTCTGACTCCTACAATGACAGGTCCCTCCACCGAGCCAGAGTGGAGAAGAGGACAATCTGGTGGAGTGAAATTCTCAGAAATTCTTCACTCCGAAAAGTGAAATCCTTCCCCTGCAGCTGCACTACCTGAGCAACAGCCCTCATACTGGATCATTTTTCTAAATCCCCTCAGATCCTACAGGTTATCATTTTTAGAATTGAGAGTCCACGGAAGCTCTCATCACAGAATAACAATGAGAGCATCCATTTAATGAGAAAATCAGGTCACACCCAACTGCTCTGTTCAACCCTTAAGCAGCATATGAACCCAACTCTGTTCACATATGTACTGCCATACTGCAAACACTGCTACAGTTATCCAGTTTAACCTCCAATAATCCTGGGAATTCCATCAGGAGACAGTGTTAGTGAGGTTGAGATTGGAGGACAAAATCCTCAGCTCAGTCCACAGAAGCTGAAATTGATGTGTTGTGTGACGGACACTGCGGAAGGGTGAGAGATGGGAATTAGGACAGAGAAACCAAGGGTTGTAGGTAGCCTGGAGACTTGTTCTTCACTGTTCTTCATGTTGTTTGCCGAAGGAACAGACACAGCAGTGAAATTCTCACACCCATTTCTAACCGATTCATTCCCTGATTATTGAAGAATATCATTTCTAACACTGTCACTTTGTCTGAAGTAACTATTTAAACTACCAATGTTTTCCTACACTCCCCATCCCACCCGAATACATTGAACAGAGACCCCACACATCCCTGACAGGGTCATGATACACTGTGGGACACCAAACACCCCTGACATGGTCATTGACACAGTGTGAGACCCCACATAACCCTGACATGGTCCTTGACACACTGTGAGACCCCACACATCCCTGACCTGGTCCTTGACACACAGTGAAACCCCGCACATCCCTGCTAGAGTCCTGACACACTGTGGGACACCAAACATCCCTGACATAGTCCTTGACACAGTGTGAGACCCCACACATCCCTGACATGGTTCTTGACACAGTGTGAGACCCCACACATCCCTGACCTGGTCCTTGACACAGTGTGAGACCCCACACACCCCTAACAGAGGCCTTGACACAGTGTGAGACCCCAAACATCCCTGACAGAGGCCTTGACACAGTGTGAGACCCCACACATCCCTGACAGAGGCCTTCACACAGTGTGAGAACCCACACATCCCTGACAGAGGCCTTCACACAGTGTGAGACCCCACACATCCCTGACAGAGGCCTTCACACAGTGTGAGACCCCACACATCCCAGACAGAGTCCTTGACACATTGTGAGACCCCACACATCCCTGACAGAGGCCTTGACACAGTGTGAGACCCCACACATCCCTGACAGAGGCCTTCACACAGTGTGAGAACCCACACATCCCTGACAGAGGCCTTGACACAGTGTGAGACCCCACACATCCCTGACAGAGGCCTTGACACAGTGTGAGACCCCACACATCCCTGACCTGGTCCTTGACACAGTGTGAGACCCCACACACCCCTAACAGAGGCCTTGACACAGTGTGAGACCCCAAACATCCCTGACAGAGGCCTTGACACAGTGTGAGACCCCACACATCCCTGACAGAGGCCTTCACACAGTGTGAGAACCCACACATCCCTGACAGAGGCCTTCACACAGTGTGAGACCCCACACATCCCTGACAGAGGCCTTCACACAGTGTGAGACCCCACACATCCCTGACAGAGTCCTTGACACATTGTGAGACCCCACACATCCCTGACAGAGGCCTTGACACAGTGTGAGACCCCACACATCCCTGACAGAGGCCTTCACACAGTGTGAGAACCCACACATCCCTGACAGAGGCCTTGACACAGTGTGAGACCCCACACATCCCTGACAGAGGCCTTGACACAGTGTGAGACCCCACACATCCCTGACAGAGTCCTTGACACAGTGTGAGACCCCACACATCCCTGACCTGGTCCTTGACACACAGTGAAACCCCGCACATCCCTGCTAGAGTCCGGACATGCTGAGATCCTGCACACTCCTGACAGGCCCTTCAAATTCTGTGAAATCCTGGATACACTTTGCAGAGTCCTAACATACTTTTACACGTCCTTTCAAAAGATTGTGTTCAGCTGTAGTGTAGCTGCAATTAGCTGTTTCCACATTTGCCTTCCCCTAATTCAGGACTCAGGGCATCAACATCGCTTTCCATGATTGAGACAGATGGTCTCTGTGTCCAGAATACTCTCCCACTGACACCCCAAACACTTGTCCAGCTACATTATCTCCTGCCTCTTCGGGTCGACAGAAGATACATGTTCGACTAATAATCCCTATTGTATGGATGGCGGTCCAGGTGAGAGAACATGATGGGATGGTTGGGACTGAAGTGGATAGTTCATTGGAAAGAGTGTTGTGGGTCAGGACCTTGAGAGTGGATCAGCACATGGAGGTGTGATGTTGTTGCCTTTATGAAGACTTGACTGAGAAAGTCAAGATTGGCAGATCAATATTCCAGAGTTACGATACCTCAGATAGAGAGGGGAGGTAATACATTTGGAAAGGTTTATTTGTTGACCTGGGAATTTCACAGCTGCAGTCGGAGAGGACACACTGGGGTGTTCAAGTACTGAGGTAATATGAGAGCATAGAAATAAGACAGATACAGTCACTGGTGGGTTTTTACAAAACATCTCCCGGGTAGTCATCATGAGGCAAATTCTGGAAAGATGCAAAAGCAGCAAGTTTGTTGTAGTGGGTAATTTTAACTTTCCCTGTTGTTGCTGATGACCTTTCATTCTCTGTCCCGTGTTTCCTACCTGCAAGAATATTGTAGGAAACTCTGATGGTGAGATGTGTTCTGGGAATAATGTGTGTAATGTGTGAACTAGAGGAGAGGCAGCTGGTATTTGAAAGTAAGCCGACAGGTTGCTGAGGTTTCAGTGGTGGAACCTTTGGGAACAGTGAACACAACTCCTCTTCTCAGATGGTTATGAATAAGTAGAGGTCTGCAGCTTATAGAAATATACAACACCTACAGCACAATACAGGCCTTTCAGCCCACGATGCTGTACCGAACATGTAATTATGTTTCTGCCTGCACCACAATCGCCGGCAGCCCATTCCACGCCCTCACCACTCTCTGCATAAATAAAACTTACCCCTAACAATCCCTCTGTACCTGCTTCCAAGCACCTTAAAATTGTACGCTCCTGTGTTAGCCATTTCAGCCCGAGAAGAAAGTCTCTGACTATCCACACAATCAATGCCTCTCATCATTTTATACACCTCTATCAGGTCACCTCTCATCCTCCGTTGTTCCCAGGAGAAATGGCCGAGTTTACTCAACCTGTTCTCATAGGGCATGTTCCCCAATCCAGGTAATACTTGTAAATCTCCTCTGCACCCATTCTATAGTTTCCACGTCCTTCCTGTAGTGAGGTGACCAGAACAGAACACAATACTCCAAGTGGGGTCTGACCAGGGTCCGATATACCCGCAACATTACCTCTCGGCTCCTAAACTCAATCCCAGGGTTGATGAAGGCCAATGCACTGTCTGCCTTTTGAACCACAGAGTCAACCTGCATAGCAGCTTTGAGTGTCCGCTGGACTCTGACCCTGAGGTCACTCTGATTCTCCACACTGCCAAGAGTGGGGTGTGCAGTATTGGGTGTGGGAAAGATAACTTGGGGGAATGCAGATTCAGTGGCAAATGGTTAGAGTGAGAGCAGCTTTTGTTAGGCAAATCCCCAACGGACATGATTAAATATTAGCTGAGCAGAATTTGGGTCCAGCATGTTGCAAAGAGGATTAAAGCCAACGATGTCAATGCCTGTAGATCTTGATGGGAGATGTTGTAAATTTAATCCGAAAGGGAGAGATGGATTTCATGATGCTGAAATGTGACTGTCAGTTGTGGAGAGTGAAGAGGCATGCCAAAGAAAGCATTGGGATACAGATCAGTTGCAGATGTGGATGGGGAAATATCAGGTGGAGTTTAATCCAGAGAAGTGTGAGTTCTTGCAATTCAGGAGATCAAATGTATGGGGAAGTATAGAGTAAAGGTCACAACCCTGACGTCATTAATGTCGACCGGGATCCTGATATCCATATCTCCGGAGGCAGGCGGGAGGAGTTTATGGGGACATCGTGTTAGCGGCAACTTTGTGGGCTGTAGGTCCCATACCTGTACTGTACTATGCAGGTCTTGTGACAGCTGAAATCCTGAACCACCTGCTACCGAAATTCCTCGGTCTCTGCTCTCTTCACCACCTGACCTGTAAACGGCATGGTTTCAAACTTGTATTTAAAGTCACAGACCAGTAGCATCTACCCTTTCTCCCCTTTCCACAGACATTGTCTGACCTGTACTCACATCTACACTCCTGTCCTGTACTGCAGAGGGCAGGCCAACATGCTGCAACACTCTGGCGGACTGGAAGGCTCTACAATGGGTAGTCAAAACTGCCCAACGCATCACCAACACCCCCAGCCTACCTTGCACCAGGGACGTATATACAGAAAGGCTCTGGAAAAGGGTCAGCAGCATCAGGAAGGATCCTACCTATCCTGTCTGTGGGCTGTTTGCCCCTCTCCCATGAGGGAGGAAGGATCCCACCTATCCTGCCTATGGGCTGTTTGCCCCTCCCCCAAGAGGGAGGAAGCTACGTAGCATCCACAGCAGGACAACCAGACTCAAAATCAGTTACTTTCCTCAAGCAGTAAGACTGATCAACACCTCCAATGATTAAGCCACCCCTACACACCTAACAACACCCACCCACCACCAGCACGATTTGAAAATTTTCTGCCAGAACCACCTGAGGTCAGAGTGACGCCTGTATCGTATATATTTATATTTATTGTGTTTTCCATTGCGTTCTTTATCTGAGTTATTTTGTTCTGCATTACATCCAGAATAACAATTAATTTCCTTGTCTTTTACACTTGTGTATCTTCAACCTTGAATCTGTTGGGTATACACAACACATACTCTTTAAGAGACACGAGACTGCAGATCTGCCATCTCAAACCATTTTCCGGAGGAACTCAGTGAGCTGAGCAGCATCTGTGATGATGGAAGGGGGGGCTGTTTGCGTTTTGTGCCAAAATGCTGACTGTCTCAATCTCCTGAACAAGACATTGACATTTTCTCCCCCAACAACCCTCACCGACAGTGCACGTGCTGCTCAATAAAGCTACTTCTTTGTATTTTGAATCAGTGATGGTGAGTGGGAGGGGAAGCTGTGATTCCCCAACCTGCTCCTTTCATAGAATGCCCACGATCAATTCCCACGACCCATTCTCCATCTCCATACGCCACATTAAACATCCGGCTTTCAAAGTTCTTCCA
Organism: Hypanus sabinus; assembly: GCF_030144855.1. Lineage (NCBI taxonomy): Eukaryota > Metazoa > Chordata > Chondrichthyes > Myliobatiformes > Dasyatidae > Hypanus > Hypanus sabinus. Next base: position 203,528 of record NW_026779303.1, on the reverse strand, counting down.
CAGGAACAATAGCTCTGGCAGTGGTGGGAGTTTATCCAGTCCAGGACAGTCGGGGGCTAATAAACTATTAGGGAAATACTCACCTTCACAGCACAGTTAATGTGGAAATGTGAAGATCTGGTGTTTATCTAGTCCAGGCCTCTCTGTCCAGTCAGGGGTCTGTTAATCACATTTACTTCACTGTACGAACATCCATTGATGAATTCAATCAAGGCAATAGCTTTGAGCTAACTCTTGTGTGCTTACATACTGAGTTCTGAGTTGAGACATTTAACATTTTGACTATGTTCCTGTTCCCATGGAAGATGTTCAACAGAAACACAAGGAGACTCTGCGGGAACAAACTGAAACACTGAGAGTGAACACGATCCTGATGAGGGAGAAGGTGAAGGTTTTCCAGCTGGTTGATCGATACGCTGAGCTCACGGTCATTTCTACTGTTCGAGATCGGAGACTGGTGGAACATGAGCTGCTGGCAAGCGGCAGAGACCATGGCGATTGGAGAGAAAAACATCTCCGCAGAGAACTGGAAAAAATCCAGACTGATCAGTTGTTCCAGAGCAGCTTTTCCTGGAGTAAATCCAAATCTGGGAGTTCGGCAGCAGTGGCCGGAGTCCCGGGGATCGGGAAAACAACAATGGTACAAAAGATTGTTCATGACTGGGCCACGGGGAAAATATTCCAACAATTCCAGTTTGTTTTCAGTTTCAAATTCCGCGATTTAAACTCCATTAACTGCAGGATAAACATGAGGGAACTGATTCTGGATCAATATCCCTACTTTGGGAATATTCTGAGAGAGGTCTGGAAGAACCCAGAGGGATTGCTGTTTATATTCGATGGTTTGGATGAATTCAAGCACGGAATCGATTTTGCTGACAGTCGGAGACATACAGAACCCAAGCACCAGTGCCCAGATCCTGAGTGGTGGTGTGAAGTGTCTGACATTGTGTACAATTTAATCCAGGGCAAGCTGCTCCCAGGGTGTTCAGTGCTGGTCACCACCCGCCCCACTGCATTACATTTATTGGAAAAGGCCGATATCAGTGTCTGGGCTGAAATCCTGGGATTTCTTGGTGAGGAGCGGAAGGAATATTTCCTCAGACATTTTAAAGATCAGACGGTGGCAGAAGCTGTTTTCAAACACGTGAAGGAGAACGAGATCCTGTACATCATGAGCTACAACCCATCCTACTGCTGGATCCTCACTCTGGCACTGGGACCCTTCTTCACACAAAGAGTCAGGGACCCACTGCGAGTTCCCAAGACCATCACCCAACTGTACTCCTACTATATTTACAACATCCTGAAAAACCACGGCCGTGAGATTGAGAACCCCCGTGATGTGTTACTCAGGGTTGGTCAGATGGCCTTCAGAGGAGTGTCCCAGAGGAAGATTGTGTTTACAGATGGAGATTTGATCAACTACAATCTGCAGCCTTCCCAGTTCCTGTCCGGGTTCCTGATGGAGCTTTTGGAGAGAGAGGATTCTGCCCGGAGCGTGGTGTACACATTCCCACACCTCACCATCCAAGAGTTTGTAGCTGCAGTCGCACAATTCCTGAATCCACATCCCGGGGATATCCTGAAATTCCTCACTGAAGTCCACAGCACGACAGATGGGCGATTTGAGGTATTTCTCCGTTTTGTTGCTGGTCTTTCCTCCCCAATGACAGCTCGGGGCCTGGAGGAGTTTCTGGGTCCATTTCCCAATGAAACAACCTGCCGGGTGATTGACTGGGTGAAGGAGGAGGTTAAACGCCAGAGTGGAAACACATGGAGTGAAGCTGGTAAAAGGAGCCTCCTGAACACATTGCACTACCTGTTTGAGTCTCAGAATCGTGGACTGGCTCAGGAAACACTGGGATCTGTGGAAACACTTTCATTCAGTGGAATGACACTGACCCCGATTGACTGCACGGTCTTGTCTCATGTCATCGGACTCTGTAATACAATAAAACACCTCAATCTGGAGAACTGCCACATTCAGTGTGAAGGAATCCAGCGGGTGGGACCCGGGTTGCACAAGTGCCAGGAGTTGAGGTAACTTGATTTATCTCTCACTCTGAACTGTGAAACTGTTCCTTGTGTTGTTTCAATGTAAAGTGATTTGGGTAAAACTGTAGTAAATCAGGTTGTGAGGAATTGTGACAAATGCCCAGGGTATCGGTAGTAATTCCCCAAGGACGGTAGGGTTCTGTGGTTCCTTGTGAAGGGATGTTGGAGACTTCATCAGATCAGTGAACAACGACCATTGGTTTAATGGTAGTAAATCACAGGAATGGCCGTGTTTCTCTCTGCCTGTGACACGTCCATTGACAATGATCCTTCTCACTGTTACTGACACCCAGACCGACACTGACTGCAGCAGGTGGGTCAGAGATTCACACCCCCTTCGCGGTGAGGGACAAGAGACCGTCAGCAGATTTTCCCAGTGAGAAAGAAAGAAATGCCATTGTGAGATTGCCCTCCCACTGCCCTTCCCTGTATGGGACTTTGCTCACTTCCAGATACGCAAAGAGCGAGGGTGCATCTCCTCTGGGCTTCTGTTCGGACCCAACACACACATACAAAAAATTTCTGCATCCGCTCGTCTTGTCGGATTATCGTTTACCCTTGGAATCCTCCTGTGGGACCTCTCATCCCAAACCCCCATCCATTCTTTAGAATCTCGCCCCCATCCCCATTCCTCCTGTGGGCTCTCTATTACTCTTTCCTCATCATCCTGTGGGATGTCTTTTCCACACAAACCCTGCCCCCCTTCCTGTGAGATCTCTCCTCCCCATCCCTCTTCCTCCTGTCGGATCTCTCCTCCCCATCCCTCTTCCTCCTGTGGGATCTCTCTTCCCCATCCCCTTCCTCCTGTGGGATCTCTCTTCCCCATCCCCCTTTTGCCTGTGGGATCTCTCCTGCCCATAGAATCATAAAATCATAGAACACTACAGCACAGAAAACAAGCCATTCGGTCCTTCTAGTCTGTACCAAAACCTTATTCCGCTAGTCCCATTGACCTGCACCCAGTCCATAACCCTCCAGTCCTCTCTCATCCATGTATCTATCCAACTTATTCTTAAAGCTTAAGAGTGAGTCCACATTTTCCACATCAGATGGCAGCTCGTTCCACACTCTCACCACCCTCTGAGTGAAGAAGTTCCTCCTAATGCTCCCCCTAAACCTTTCCCCTTTCACGCTGAAGCCATGTCTTCTTATATTTATCTCTCCTAATCTATGTGGAAAGAGCCTATTCGCATTTACCCTGTCTATACCCTCATAATTTTGTAAACCTCTATCAAATCTCCCCGCATTCTTCTACGCTCCAAGGAATAAAGTCCTAACCTGTTCAATCTTTCCTGGTAACTCAACTCCTGAAGACCCGGCAACATCCTAGTACATCTTCTCTGCACTTTTTCAAACTTACTGATATCCTTCCTATAGTTCAGTGACTAGAACTGCACACAATACTCCAAATTTGGCCTCACCAATGTCTTATACAACCTCATCATAATATTCCAACTCCTATACTCAGTTCTTTGCTTTATGAATGGCAGGATGCCAAAAGCCTTCTTTACAACCCTGTCTACCTGTGACACCAGTTTTAGGGAATTATGTATCTGAATTCCCAGATCCCTTTGATCCTCCGCACTCTTCAGTGCCCTATCGTTTATCGTGTCTGTCTTACCTTGCTCTGTCCTTCCAAAATGGAACACCTCACACTTGTCTGCATTAATTTCCATCTGCCATTTTCTGGCCCATTCTTCCAGTTGGTCCAGATCCCTCTGCAAGCTTTGAACGCCTTCCTCGCTGTCCACAACGCCTCTATCTTAGTGTCATCCACAAACCTGCTGATCCAATTTATCACATTATCATCTAGATCATTGATATAGACAACAAACAACAATGGTCCCAACACAGATCCCGGAGACACACCACTACTCACAGGCTTCCAGTCTAAGAAGCAATCATCCACTACCACTCTCTGTCTTCTCCCACACAGCCAATTCGAATCCAGTTTATAACCTCTCCATGGATACATAGTGTCTGGACCTTTGGAACTAACGTCTTATGTGGGACCTTGTCAAAGCCCTTACAAAAGTCCATGTAGACAACATCCACAGCCTTTTCTTCATATGCATTCTTGGTAACCTCCTTGAAAAACACTACAGGATTGATTAAACACAATCTAACACACACAAAGCCATGCTGACTATCTTTAATCTGCCCTTGGCTGTCCAAATCCTATATATCTGATCTGTCAGAACACCTTCCAGTAATTTACTGATGTCAGGCTTACTGGTCTGTAATGACCTGGTGTACTTTTGGAGCCTTTTTCAAACAACAGAACAACATGAGCTACCCTCCAATCCTCTGGCACCACACCCATGGCTGAGGACATTTTAAATATTTCTGCCAGGGCCCCTGGAATTTCTACACTAGTCTCTCTCAAGGTCCGAGGGAATATCATGTCAGGCCCGGAGATTTATCTACCTTTATTCACTGTAAGGCAGCAAGCAGCTCCTCCTCTTTAATCTCAATATGTTCCATGACACTACTGTTTGTTTGCCTTAATTCCATATCCGCTATGCCAGTTTCCTGAGTAAACACTGACGCAAAAAAACTGTTTAAGATCTCCCCCATCTCATAAGGCTCCACACACTGACGACCACTCTGATCTTCTTGGGGACCAATTTTGTCCTTTACTATCCTTTTACTCTTAATATACTTGTAGAAACCCTTCGGGTTTACCTTCACATTGTCTGCCAAAGCAACCTCATGTCTTCTTTTTGCCGTCCTGTTTTCCTTCTTTAGAATTCCCTTACATTATCTATACTCTTAAAGTATCTCATTTGTTCCTTGTTGCCTATAGCTGCTAAACACCTACGTAACCAGATCACCAATATCCCTTGAAAACCAAGGTTCCCTCTGCCTGTTAACTTTGCCTTTAATCCTGGCAGGAACATGCAAACTCTGCACTCTCAAAATTTCACCCTTGAAGGCGTTCCACTTACTGAACACATCCTTGCCAGAAAACAACTTATCCCAATCCACTCTTCCCAGATCCTCTCTCATTTCCACAAAATTGGCCCTTCTCCAATTCAGAACCTTAACTGGTGGACCAGTCCTATCCTTAACCATAATTATCTTGAAACTAATGACATTATGGTCACTGGACCCAAAATGTTTGCTTACACATACTTCTGTCACCTGACCTGTCTGGTTACTTAATAGGAGATCAGGTGCTGCACCCTCTCTCGTTGGTACCTCAATATATTGATTTAGAAAACTTTCCTGAACACATTTGACAAACTCCACGCCATCTAACCCTTTCTCGGAGTGGGAGTCCCCGTCAATATGTGAAGTTAAAATCCCCTACGATTACAACTTTCTGTTTCTTAACTCTCTACAGATTTGCCCCTCTGATTCTCTCTGCCTATTGGGCGTCCTATAACACAACCCTATTAGTGTGGTAAACCTTTCCCGTTCCTCAGCTCCACCCATATGGCCTCTGTAGCTGTCCCGTCTCCGCACAGCTGTGATATTCTCCCTGACTGGTAATGCCACTTCTCCCCCTTTCATCCCTCCCCCTCTATCACGTCTGAAACAATGGAAACCTGGAACATGAAGCTGCCGGTCCTGTCCCTCCTACAAACAATTCTTATTAATAGCAATAATGTCGAAATCATCATGTGCCAATCTACGCCCTAAAATCATCTGCCTTCCCAACAATACTCCTTGCATTGAAATAGATGCACCTGAGAACAATTCTATCACGTACAAACCTTTGATATCTGTCTATACAAGCAGTCCTCGCATGACACTTATCCTCCACCACCTCACTATCTGCTCTAACACTCTGGTTCCCCTCCCCCTGCAACCTTGTTTAAAACCACCGGAGCAGAACTTGCTAACCTACCGGCAAGGACGTTAGTCCCCTCCAGTTCAGGTGCAAACTGTCCAATTCGAACTGGTCCCACCTCCCCTGGAAGAAAGCCCAATTGTCCAGAAACATGAACCCCTCCCTCAAGCACCATCCCCTCAGCCACGTATTTAGCTGCATTAACTTCCTCGTTCCAGCTTCACTAGCATGTAGCACGGCTAGCAATCCACCTGTGGGATCACTCCCCCAATTCCCTTCCTCCTGTAGCATCGCTCTTCCCCATTACCTATCCTCTTGTGGGATCTCTCTTCCCCAAGACCCATCCTCCCGAGGGATCTCTCTTCCCAATCCCCTACATCGGGTGGGATCAATCTTCCCCATCCCACTTCCTTCCAATGCATCTATTTTCCCCATCCCTCTTCCTCCTTTGGGATCTCTCCTACTCATCCCCCAACCTCCTGTATGATCTTGCTTCCCCACCCACCTCCTCCTGTCTCGTCTCTCTTCCCCATGCCCCATCCTTCCGTGGGATCTGTCTTGTCATCCCCACTCCTCCTGTGCCATCTCTCTAGACTATCCACTTTCCTCTTGTGGGTCCTCTGTTCTGATCCCCCACTTCCTGTGGGATCTCTCCTACTCTTCCCCATTCTTCCTGTCTGATCTCTCTTTCCCATCCCCCTTCCTTCTGTGGGATCCCTTTTTCCATTCCCACATGCCCCAGCCTCCTGTGGGATCTCACTTCCCCAACCCCCTTCCTTCTGTGCGATCTCTCTTCCCCATCCCCCTTCCTCCTGTGGGATCTCTCTTCCCCATCCCCCTTCCTCCTGTGCGATCTCTCCTCCCCATCCCCCTTCCTCCTGTGGGATCTCTCTTCCCCATCCCCCTTCCTCCTGTGGGGTCTCTCTTCACCAACCCCCTTCCTCCTGTGGGATCTCTCTTCCCCATCCCCCTTCCTCCTGTGGGGTCTCTCTTCCCCATCCTTCCTCCTGTGGGATCTCTCCTCCCCGTCCCTCTTCCTTCTGTGGGGTCTCTCCTCCCCATCCCCCTTCCTTCTGTGCGATCTCTCTTCCCCATCCCACAACCCCCATCCTCCTGTGGGATTGCTCTTTCACATTCCTGTTCCTCCTTTGGGATCTCTGGTCTATCCGACTTTCTCCTGTGGGCTCTCTCTTCCCCATCCCACTTCCTCCTGTGGGTCATCATAATGCCCCCTCTTGCTGTGGAATCTGTCTTTTCCCCCCACAATTCATCCTGATGTATCTCTGTTCCCCATCCCACATCTTCCTGTCGGATCTCTCTTCCCCATTCTCCTTCCAACTGTGGGATATCTCCTCCCCACCCTCTTTCTTCCTAGAGATATATCTTCCCCAACCCTCTTACTTCTGTGGGGTCTCCATTCCCCATCCCCTTCCTCCTGTGGGGTTTCTCCTCCCCATCAACTTCCTGTTGTTGGATCACTCTTCCTCATCCTCCTTCCTCGTGAAATAACTCTTCCCCATCCCCCTTCCTCCATGGGATATCTCTTCCCCATCCACCTTCTTCCTCTGGGATCACTCATGCATCCGACCTCCACATGAGGGCGCTGTCTTCCCCATCCCCCTTCTTCCTGTGGATCTTCTTTTCCCATTCCCCTCTTTCTGTGGGATCCCGCTTTCCCATCCCCATTACTCATGAGGTATCTCTCCTACTCATTCCCCTTTCTCCTGTACCATCTCTCCTCCCCATCCCACATCCTCCTCTCTTCCGCATGCTCCTTCCTCCTATGTGATCTCTCTTCACAATCCCACTTCATCCAGTGTGCTCTCTCTTCCCCATCCACTTTCCTCCTGTGAGATCTTTTCTCCCCATCTCGCTTCTCCTATGAGATCGCTCTTCCCTATCCCCTTCCTCATGTGGGATTTATCTTCGACACCCTCTTTCTTCCTGTGGGATCACTCTTCCCCATCCCGCTTCCTCCTGTAGGTCCTCTGCTCCCATCCCTCCCTCTTCTTGTGGGATCTCCTTTCTACATCCCTATTTCTGCTTTTGGTTCTCTCGTCCATCCGACCTCCTCCTGTGGGCTCTCTCTTCGCCATCCCCCTTCCTTCATTTGCAACTCTATTCCCATTCCCATCTTCCTGTGGCATCTGTCTTTCTCATCTCACTTCCGCCTGTGGGATCTCTCTCCTCCATCCCCGTATTCCAGTGGGAACTCTCTTCCCCATCCCCCTACCTTCGGTGGGATATCTCATCCCCATCATCATTCCTCTTTGGGATCACTCATCCATCCGAAATTCTCCTGTGGGCTCTCCATTCCACTTCCTGCTTCTTCCTGCGGGATCTTTCCTTCTCATCCCACATCCTCCTGTCTGATCTTTCTTCACCATGCTTGATCCTCCTGTGAGTTTCCCTTCTCCATCCACTTTCCTCTTGAGGGATCTCTCTTCCCCATTCCCCTTCCTCCTCTGGTATCTCTCTTCCCCTTCCCCCTTCCTCCTGTGGGCTCTCCCTTATGCATTTCCCTTCTCCTATGAGATCGCTTTTCCCTATCCCCTTCCTCATGTGGGATTTATCTTCGACATCCTCTTTCTTCCTGTGGGATCTCTCTTCCCCATTCCCCTTCCTCCTGTGGTATCTCTCTTTCCCATCCCTTTCACTCGGGTGGGTCTATTTCACTGTAACCCATTGACATTTCTGCATTTCGTTCAGGAACACTTTCCTCTCCATCGGGGACTGGGACAGAATATGTGCAGTTTAAAGGGTCACACCGACAGACGAAATTACTGACACTTGGCGAATACCCTGGAGCGGGGCAGTGAGGGACATTGACAGTGATGGGAACTCCGTTCAGTGATTTACTGAAGAGTTTAATGTTTCCTGAAATATCCGACTGAGAGAAATTCCCCCAGACCCATGGTTTGAATCACTTTGTTTATCAATCTGTTTGTTTGTGTTTAGACTTGGGATGAATGACCTGGGAGATTCAGGAATGAAACTGGTGTCTGCGGCTCTGAGGAACCCAGAGTGTAAAATACAGAAACTGTGGTAAGTACCAGACTGTGGGAGATTGTGTTTACAGTCACTGGGTGTCTGACACTGACATTAATGTGATCAGTAATTGTGTTACTGATAAACACTGGGGATTTGTACCGTCTCCTGTCTCTCTGTGTCCTTCACCCTCACTCTCTCTCATCTCCAGGCTGATCGATGTTGGTCTCACAGATTCTGGTGCCGAGGATCTCCCCTCCGCTCTCAGTACAAACCCATCACTGACGGAGCTGGACCTGAGTAATAATAAACTGGGAGATTCAGGAGTGAAACTGGTGTCTGCGGCTCTGAGGAACCCGGAGTGTAAATTACAGAAACTGTGGTAAGTACCAGACTGTGGGTGATTCTGTTTACAGTCACTGGGTGTCTGACACTGAACATTAATGTGATCAGTAATTGTGTTACTGATAAACACTGGGGATTTGTACCGTCTCCTGTCTCTCTGTGTCCTTCACCCTCACTCTCTCTCATCTCCAGACTGTGGGAGATTGTGTTTACAGTCACTGGGTGTCTGACACTGGGCATTAATGTGATCAGTAATTGTGTTACTGATAAACACTGGGGATTTGTACCGTCTCCTGTTTCTCTGTGTCCTTCACCCTCACTCTCTCTCATCTCCAGGCTGAGGGATGTCGGTCTCACAGATTCTGGTGCTGAGGATCTCGTCTCCGCTCTCAGTACAAACCCATCACTGACGGATCTGGACCTGAGTGATAATAAACTGGGAGATTCAGGAGTGAAACTGGTGTCTGCGGCTCTGAGGAACCAGGAGTGTAAAATACAGAAACTGGGGTAAGTACCAGACTGGGAGATTGTGTTTACAGTCACTGGGAGTCTGACACTGAACAATAATGTGATCAGTAATTGTGTACTGATAAACACTGGGGATCTGTACCGTCTCCTGTCTCTCTGTCCTTCACCCTCACTCTGTCTCATCTCCAGGCTCAGGAATGTCGATCTCACGGATTCTGGTGCCGAGGATCTCGCCTCCGCTCTCAGTACAAACCCATCACTGACGGAGCTGAGCCTGAGTGATAATAAACTGGGAGATTCAGGAGTGAAACTGGTGTCTGTGGCTCTGAGGAACCCGGAGTGTAAAATACAGACACTGCAGTAAGTACCAGACTGTGGGAGATTGTGTTTACAGTCACTGGGTGTCTGACACTGAACATTAATGTGATCAGTAATTATGTTACTGGTAAACACTGGGGATTTGTACCGTCTCCTGTCTCTCTGTGTCCTTCACTCTCACTCTCTCTCATCTCCAGAATGAGGGGCGTCGGTCTCACAGATTCTGGTGCTAAGGATCTCGTCTCCGCTCTCAGTACAAAACCATCACTGACGGTGCTGTACCTGGGATCAAACCCGCTGACAGACCGATCTGTCCCCGCTCTCCGCCGCCTCATACTGATCCTCCCGAGTCTGGAGTGGATCTGGTGAGTGTTTGTGTTAATGTTCAATGTGATAAATTATCAGCGGATCCCCAGGTTTTCTAGTGATATTTGTCTGTCAGTGTTGTTGAAACATTAGCCCCTGTCCCCTGTTACTGACACTGTTGTGTAATCTGTTTATTTCATCTTTATTCTTCCATCTGTTTCAGGCTGTGGGAGAATCGGTTCAGTGAGACCGGGGAGAAGGAACTGGGATCTCTGCGGGGATTCAGACCCAAACTGAGAGTGTGGACCTTGTGAAAATCTGAATGTGTGAACATCCCCGCCCGCGGGATGGCGACATTTTGGCTGATTCCACGCCCTCCCCTTTAACTCCCGCCATTACTTTTAATGGCCGCGCGCCGGGGGTGATTCCCAACGGTTTCAACGGAACCGGCTCAGATCTCGCGCTGTGTGTCGCCTGTTGTCCGGTGGGGCAGCTTCCGCCGGATGTGCGTGTTCGAGTCTCCCACGTGACACCCCAGAGAATTACCCAGACAGGAAGAGCCCGGCGGCCGGTGCTGTGTCTGGGACACCGGTATTCCAGGTTGGGATTATCCCGGGAGAGAATCCTTTTGCCCCCTTTGATGAGGACGGTGCATTCGGCAGCCTGGCCAATATAATGATGTTAAATGGACAAATCCCTCGGCAGTGACCCTGGATCTGCAGCGATCCCGGTCACGGCCCTGAAGTGTGATTTTATAATCATCGGTTCCCCGATGCAGAGTGACGGTGAGAAATGGGACTGATTATTCAACCGGTCACTCGTTGTCGCCGGTTAGTTAATTGTGTGTGACTGTGAATGAATCAATTTACATTTGTCATGATGAAATCAATAAACTACTGTAACTTCCCATCTTGCTGTCGGACTTTGGTCTCATTGGAGGAGAAACAGTGACCTGGGGTGAGTGCTGCCCCCAGCACCCGATGAACTGAAATAATACATAGTAAATGGTAGGGCATTGAGGAATGCAGTAGAACAGAGTGATCTAGGAATAATGGTGCATAGTTCCCTGAAGGTGGAATCTCATGTGGATAGGGTGCTGAAGAAGGTTTTTGGTATGCTGGCCTTTTTAAATCAGAGCACTGAGTAGAGTTGGGATGTAATGTTACAATTGTACAAGGCGTTGGTCAGACCAAATTTGGAGTATTGTTTACAGTTCTGGTCACTGAATTATAGGAAAGATGTCACCAAAACAGAGAGAGTACAGAGAAGATTTACTAGAATGTTACCTGGGTTTCAGCATCTAAGTTACAGGGAAATGTTGAACAAGTTAGGTCTTAATTCTTTGGAGCATAGAAGGTTGAGGGGGGACTTAATAGAGGTATTTAAAATTATGAGGGGTATAGATAGAGTTGATGTGGTTATGATTTTTCCATCGAGAGTAGGGGAGATTCAAACGAAGACGTGAGTTGAGAGTTAGGAGGGAAAAGTTTAGGGATAATACGAGGGGAAACTTCTTTAATCAGAGAGTGGTAGCTGTGTGGAACTAGCTTCCAGTAGAAGTGGCAGAGGAAGGTTTGATTTTGTCATTTTTCAAAAAAATGGATAGGTATATGGACAGGAAAGGAATGGAGGGTTATGGGGTGAGTGCAGGTTGGTCAGACATGGTAGAGAGTAAGCGTCTAGCAAGGACGACAACGGCCAAAATGGCCTGTCCCATCAGACACTCCCGGGGTCAGACACAGAGTGGAGCTGTTCTGATTGCGCTGGGAGAAATCGAGGAAAAACTCGAAAGTCGTGAGTTACTTGTAAATTGGTTTGAAACGTCTCTTGGACGTCTAAATGAGCGGCTGGTTTAGTGTGGAAGTTTCGTTTGGAGTATTTCTGCCAGTTTGGGTTCGTTGACGGCTGCGAAATGCGTAGCTCCCAGCTGTGGCCGCTGGCAACTCTCCAGGAAGCAGGTTCGCTCCAAAAACCGGAGACAAACGCCGTTGTTCCCCCACTGTCATCGGGACATCCTCCTTCCATCTCTATCGTCGGGATTCTCGTTCGGTGTCGGAGCCGAAACAGCGTTTGAGACGTCTCGACCTCTCACGGCCTGGAAGTTCTGCAGGACTAACGGAGCCTTTCCTGGCGTTGGAATTTCTGGCGCCGAGCCAGCAAGGTACCGTCGAGTACAAACTTTTCCCGCCAGTTACTCAACTCGCTCCAGGACTTTATAAGCAGCACCACCACCGTATCATTCTCGATTCAGACACACCAGCAACATGACGGACCGGTCTACAGGGAGTCGCAGGCCTTCGGGGAGTTATGCAAAGGCGGCTGCCTCTCCAGCCTCTGACAACGCCCTGTTTCGGACGGTGAAAGTTGAACGCGGGGTGCAATGTATTTTGCGAACTGGAACTACCCTGGAAAAGTGCGCGGAGGCTACGGAGGACTTGTTGGGGAGAGATGGTGTTTTGGCCACTGAGAAACAGTTCGGGAAGGCGGTGTTTTATCTGAGGAATGATGAGTTGGTGCATCGGGCCCTCAGTAGAGGGATCACGGTGGAAAACATCTTTATACAGATGGAGCTGGTGACAGCTCCCACACAACGCATCACACTCGTCACCTAAAGCCTTTCATCCCCAACGAGGACCTGCTTCCCGCTTGGGGCAAGTACGGTCAGAAATAACTGCCATCAGGCACAAATTCAGGAGACGCACCCTCCGTACCGTAATCTCTTTCCGGAGACAGGTATTCATGAAACTGGAAAAAGAGGACGAAGTTGAGGGCCGGTTTACTGTCAGGAACGAGGGGGTAGATTATCAGGGGTATTGGAGCTCTGAGCGCCCACTGTGCCATGCGTGCGGGGTGGTGGGGCACTTTCGGAGGAACTGTCCGAACACCCGAAAACCCAGGGAGTCCACTTCGGGAACTAGTGCCCCAGCTACCTCTGCCCCTGATCCCATTCCTGCTCCTACCCCTGTGCCGGCCCCTGCTCCTGCCCCTGACCCTGTTTCTAACCCTGTCCCTGTTCCTACGTCTGTTCCAGTCTCGGCTCCTGCCCCTGTGTTCCTGAGGCTACGTGCGGGGAGGTTCAGGCAAGGGACGGGGTGGAGCCTGTGCGGGGAAGGAAAGTGAGGAAGAAATCCAAACACACTAAGAAGTCGGCCCCCGAGACCCCCATTTGCCCTGAAGTGGAGCGGGAGGCTCGGGGAAGTGCACAGTCGGACGGGGTGATGGAAGCGGAGAGTAACGCTCCATCGGTAAATCCCGCACCTGTGTGATCCTCCGGCTTGAAGAGGAGAAGGGTATGTTCCCCCAAAGAGGGCAGGGAATGTAGATGCGGGGGGAGTCCCAGAAAGGGGTGGGGATCCGGGTGGAAGTTGTGTCTAACCCTGACTCCCCAGATGTAGCCACCAGTCCTGTGGTGGGTTGTGTGGTTGTGCAGGAAGCTAGTGCTGGGCCTGTTTGCACAACTAAAACAGACCTGGAGCCCTCCACCCGGGACTTAGCAGTAATCGCCTCCCTGGAGGCAAATGTATTAAACAGTATGAGCGGAGAGGAGACCAGGCTCTCTCACTGTCAGCATCAGGCTGCCGGTGAAACCCTTGGACCAGAGCTGCTGAGCCCCTTCATGTCTGTCTCCTGGGGAGGGTGATATAACATGCATGCCGACCCCATCAACTAATGGCCTGCAAGGAGTCCCTGGGGATTATCCCTCCATCGTCGCAACTGTGGATAAGACTGATGCGACGGTGGAGCGGGAAGGTATGAGGGCGGTACCCGCTGTGCAGTGTGGGTTACAGGGGCAGCCAGCTTATACAACACATGAGGAGGAAGATGGGGGATCTGTCTGCAGTGAGGGGTTGGAGGGGGATTCATTTGATAGCGAGACAATGGACATCCTCACCCCTCCTGAGAAATCCCCATTGATACCTGTGGAGGAGATCAGAGAGTTTATTCACTCCTCTGAGGGTGTAAAGCATCGGCCTAAACTAGCCTCGCTTAGCTGGCCTGGCATGCCGAGGCTGGTGAAGTCCCTGAGGGTCATCCTCAGACGGAAGGGGAAGAGGAATACTGTGTCGGGGAATGACAGACGGCAGCTGAAATCCTTCCTGGATGACCTGGTGCGGGGCATCAGGGTGGAAAGCAGTTTCTCTCCTTCGGGAGACGGTCGGTCACGGGGTAGCGATGGTACCACTCGGGCCCTGTCCAGTCTCTGGCTCGGAGTTCTCGTCCAGGCACCGAGTACCAAGTTCCTTATCCTGGTCCCGCTTTCCTTGTCTGACTCCTGGCCCCGATTCCCAGCCTCGTCCGGGGCCTGTGTGTCAATGTCCAAAGCCGCTTCTTCCGTTGCTTTCTTGACAAACCGAGCCCTGTTCCTAGCACCTCAGTGTCTGTGTCTTGCATTTGGCTCCACTACCAGCACCCCCCTTATGACACCCAGAAGGTTCATTTTCAGGTCGTTTCTATGGTAAATAAGGCAAGTGCAGTGTTAGTGTTTATTTCAAGGGGAGTCGAATATAACGGCAAGGAGATAATGCTGAGCCTTTCTAAGACACTAGTCGAGCTGCATTTGGAGTATTGTCTACAGTTTTGGACCTCAGATCGCAGAAAGGATGAGTTGTCACTGGAGAGATTCCAGAGGAGTTTCACGGGGATTATTCCGGGAATGAATGGGGTTAACATATGATGAGCGTTTGCCGGGTCCCGGCACAAATAAAACTGCATTGATTCGGTCAGTAGGGTCGCAAGTGTTCACTCACTAAGACCCCTCTCACGCCATCTTTACCCTTTCAATAAAATCACCCCCTGTCTTCTGTCGGCATTTCCACAGATGAGCCCCTCCTGTCCCCACCGGGACAAACATCCTGTCCGCCCCGTCTCTCAGCATCTTCATCCTGTCAATAAAATCCCTCCCCGGGGACCGGCATCAAACCGACGGGCCGAGCGGTCTCCTCCTACCTCTCAGCGATACATCAGACTCCGGCCGCAGGAGACGCTTCACAAACGCCCCAACTTCCCTCGGAGGGAAATGGAAATAAATCAGAAAGCGGACATTTACTTTGAGGTTTTCTCCGCTCTGAGGAGGCGGTCGGCGCTCGAGCGCGGTAACGCCCACTCGGCTTGTCCGCCTCCGCGATTGGTTGTAACCGGTGATTGACATAACTTCGCAACAATGGGAATAACGTAGCCCCTGAATCCTCTGTTGACAGCGGTGGGGGAGGGGCTGGTCACGTGATTATTAGCCCAGCCGTTAAACCGATAAAGCTCGAGCACACCAGCGCGTGGGTAACGTAAGACACCGCGCACGTGAGGGCAGATCCCGGTGTTGGGAGCCCATGTGTGACGTCAGGGCGGAGCTGTGTGACGTCACCTGTGGGAGAGCGCTGGCATTTAAAAGCACCTTAATGGACTTTTCGGTGGGACAACATTAATCACGTGCTTCATCACTGAATCCAGTGTCGTGGGATGTAAAGTCCCCTGTTATGTGTCCGGCTGTGCCGTGTTGTTGGTGGAGTGGGCAGCGTGGTGTTTGTCTCGATTCGGGTCACAACACCAGAATTGTCAGCGGCGTCCACACACAGTCAACAGAAAACCTCTCGTCCCTGCAGTCTTTGTCTCCTGGTAAACTCAACACCCTGACAGTGTGGACCATAGATACCCCTTCCTCTCAGAGTCAGGGGATCATTCTGACAGCTGATCGCTGAGAGGAACTATATTTATTGGTCATTAAAGTTCACCCAGATTCGTTTGGACAGATTTGATGTGGAGTTGGGGGTGTCACAGTGAAAGAGCCGAACGGCCGAACTCTCTCCGTTGTCCAAACATCCTTCCAGGTGAGGCGACACTTCACCTGTGAATCTTCCGGGGTCGCCTGTTGTGTCCGCTGCTCCCGATGCGGCCGCCTGTACACTGGTGATACCGGCTTCTCCGCAGTTGTGCGGGTCGGGTTTCTTTTTATCGGGGGTCGATATTATTGTTCCCTTTTGTGCGGAAGGTGTGGGTTTTGGGGTTTGATCATTGGGATCCCGTTCTTCTTGATCCGAGGGGTGGGGTGGAAGTTTGATTTTTCTCTGTGAACGACTTTGCTTTCTTTGTTTCGTGGTTCTCTGGAGAAGAAAAAAATGCAGCGTTATTTATGGATACCTGCTTTGATAATAAATTAACCTTTGAATTATCCGCTCCGAGCGGGAGTTCCCGGTGTCCAAACATTTTCATTCCGATTTCCATTCCCGTTGCTACCCAGCCTGCTGTGTTCGGCCAGCATTTTGTTTGTGTTGCTTTGGATTTCCAGAATCTGCAGACTTTGTCGCGTTTGTGATTTACCTCTCTGTTGTCCCTCCGGCCTCCGGCCACTGATGGCGCTGTGCGGTCCTCCGGGCACCGATGGAGCTGTGCGGACCTCCGGGCACCGGTGGCGCTGTGCGGACTTCCGGCCGTCGGCGACGATGTGCAGACCTCCGGGCACCGGTGGCGCTGCGGAGAAACGCCTGCTGAACGCATGCGCGGTGCCGACTGCCGCTGTTGGCGGTTCTCCGATTCGAGCAGGGGTGAGCAGGAATGATCCCGGTGTTGTGTAACTCGGGGGCCGCTTGCATTGTGAAAGGGCCGGGCCCGAGCTCTGCTGGACGGCTGGAGCAGGGGTGCAGTGGTAATTTTTTAGCTGCCGGAGCTCTACGGAGGGGGGTTGGTTGGTGCTGAGTGATTAATAAGTTCGCGGCCTAAGTTATAAGGCCTGAAGTTATTCAGCTCTCGGTACCTGCACGTGCAGTTCAACTCTTGTGATTGTGCAGTCAGTTTGAAGTTAATTGTTGTGGTATTTCATTTTCAGATAATTATAAATTGCTAGGTTTTCTAAAATTGACTCCTTCCACCTTGGGCTACGAACTTACCAATCTCTCCTCGTATGTCACACCCAATTTGTGTTCATGCTCATTTCATGTACTGGGCAACTTCCTTGTCCCATTCATGTAATGAGCAAGTACACAAATTAGGTGTGACATATATAGGGCTTCTTATAATGTCAAGCTGTAAACCAGATGATAGAAATATGTGAATTCCAGAGCTCCATGGAAATATAGTGATAGTTAAGACATTAACAAGATTATAGCCTATCACTACATTTCAGTGTATAACTGGTACAATTAAACATATAATAATTTAATAATATGAAAAAGTATTGCACGGTTGCACTTGTTACGTACTCCGTAACTGGGTGTCTAACCAGCAGAGAAAGAAGAATTCATTGGAGTCTGGTGGTACTATAATCAAAGGTGTTTATTAGTAAAATAAGCAAATCAATATCAATAATGCAAATATATAGATAATAAACGTTAGCAATAATAAACCTAAAAGTGTGGGAATAATAACAAGCAATAATAAACAAGCTCTATCAATGTCAAGGGGATAATGAATTCTCATATATAAGTATAAAGTTCAGTTCATACGTGCTGAGGTAGATATTGGTTGTTGTGTTGTAGTCGTTGGAGAGAGAGAGCGAGCGAGCAGTAACAGCTACAGGCAGGCAAACCTTCCTTTACGTTCTTGATCCACCATTTCCTTGTTATTGTGGCCATTCAGTTATGACCCCTCTGTCCTTCAGCTAGACCGTTCTTCTGTGGTGGACTCGTCACTCTGGCATGAGTGGACATACACACAAGCCCCCACCAGCCCTGCTATAACACTGTGAGTTAAACTGACCGATCCTTTGTTCGGTCTCCGATGCCCCACACCTTCCCCTGGGTTCCAACACTCAATCAGTGCTCAATAGTGCGTCTCTCCAGACCTCACTTTTATCCCTACGGGGTCTCAGTTGACAATCAGTTTTGAATGGCTGTGTCCATCAAACCATCCCACTTCAGCTGTCCACTGAGGAATTTTAATGAACAGAATGGTATAAGGTAAACAATCCTCTCAGAAGTCATAATATGGTGAATCAACAAGTCTCCCTCCCCTCCCTTATCTCTCTCTTATCTGTAGCAGATGTTCCAGCATGTTTTCATTTCATCTCTCTCTCTCTCTCTCTCATGAGCAGCGTAGCAACAGTAACGGTTTGTGATTCTCCTGGGGGGGGGGGGGGGGAGACATAGGCAACTCTGTACCATTCTGCCCATCAGAGCTGTTCATCCTTCATAACACACTAACACACTTAACTTATTATCATAAAATATAATTATCAAGCAAGTAAAATAACTTTGCTTAGAAGCCAAAGGGTTGTTAGTGACAAACATTTACTTTAGTATTAGCGAGTAATCCACAGACCAGCACAGATGTAGCCTTACTAATACGATTGAGTCAGAGCAGACGGCAGGGCCCGCAGCGCTTAGCAGTGTTCCTCAGAGGTATAAAAGTAACAGAAATAAAGCAATTCATTTTTTTTACACTTTTAACCACCTAAATTGGAACCAAGTAATCAAGTATGAAAAAAGAACATCTGATGAACTATTGCTAAAGCCACGAATATTGCTGAATATTAGTCTCAAAAGCAGTAGGTTGGCAACTCTGCCTGGTACCGTTTCTCTCGCAGAAATGGTTGGATGGGAAGTGTACCTGTGATTGTCGATACTCACAATATTCTCACACGTTAGGTGTTACTTGGTTAGATCAGTACAGACCCTGTTAGTCTTTAAATATATAAATAGTTAAAGAAACTTGAATCTTTACATAAATTATTATTGCATCTATAAGAATAGAAAATATCGTATTTTGGAAGTGACGAATGTTAACGGGGAGGAGATCAACCATTTGGGAGGTTTGGAAATGCATTTCATCTCGTTCATTGCCTCACTAAATTATTCTTCTTCCTATCAAAATAAAGAGAAAAAGAGCCTCTTTCCCATCAGCTACAGTTGGTGGAGCGAGGCCAAGGGGTTGATCCGCTATTAATGATAGTTGAAATGACATAAAACTAGCTTAAGGCCTAGAAATGTCTTTTTTTCCATTTGGCTTGTAGAAGAAAACTAAATTTATCCAGGTGTAGAAGAGGATTTTGGATGATTAGCTTGTGTATTTGATCAAAATCAGGACGAAGATGAGCGAGCAGTGAATTTTTCTTTCATTATTTTCGACTTTTAAACTTGGGTTTCTATGTTTATTCCTTGCTTAATATAGCTCCCTCCTGGTATCCAATGGTACTCATTGGAAAGAGCGGAACAATGCTCACACTTGTGTACAGGTATTTCCCGGCTTCCAAGGACAACGGGTCGAGCGAGAAGGAATTTCACAAATATCTAAATAAAAAACAGTCACAGCTCTAGGATTTCACCGAAAACAATCAAATATCCTAATGTTATTAGTGGTATTTTTGCCCACCAGCCAACACTTCCCAACCCCTGCTTCCGTAAAATTCCCTCTATTTAATATGCAGCCACTGTTAAATTCTGCGCTTGTTTATTTTGACTTTTTTACAGAGGTGTTGGAGCGGCTCTCTGGCTCCACTCTGGTAGCACTGCAGCCCCGAATGTATGAGACAGTACAGTGTTAAATGCAAAATCCTGAACAGTGTCGATGATCAGAGGGATCTTAGACTCCAAGTTCATCACTCCCTGAAAGATACTGCACAGATTGATCGGGTGGTTAAGAAGGCAAATGGCATGGTTGTCTTTATTAGTTGAAGGACTGAGTTCAAAAGTCATGAAGTTGTGTTGCAGCTTTGTGAAACTTGTTAGCCCACATTGGGAGTGTTTCATACAGTTCTGGTTGCCCCCATTCTCGAAAGGATGTCGGGGCTTTGGAGAGGGCGCAGAAGAGGTTTACAAGGACACTGCCTGGATTAGAGGGCATGAGCTATAACGAGAGGCTGGACAAACTTGTGTTGTTTTCTCCAGAGCGGCGCAGGCTGGGGTGAGACTGGATGGATGTTTACAAGATTATGAGAGGAGTAGATACAGACGTTATGTTTTACCTGGGGTTTGAAATGTCTGACACATTTAAGATGAGAGGAGATGTGAGGGGCAAGTTTGTTTATTTCCACAGAGTGCTAGGAAGCTGGAAACTATGCCTGGGATGTTAGACCCCACCGGTCACGTGATCTCATTTGCCCCTCCCATTTAACCATAGATGTAACGATCTCATTGTGCATGTTCACAATCTCCAGATGGGTGGTCACGCATCCTCCATGTTGTGTTGGGAAATCTGATGTTGCCCACTGAGTCCCGTTAACTTACCCCAAAATCGCCTCGCTTCCTGAGGCTCCTCACATTTGTCCAGGAGCTTTATGGCTGTTGTGTCTTCCCCCAGACTGGGGTGGGTGAGAGTGGAGAACGTCCCAGGTTGTGGGGATCTTTGATTTCACTGCCGGCTTTACCGAGGGACTGGGAAGTCTCAGGGGGGAGAATGGTTTCTGTGATGTGCTGATCTGTATCCAAAGGTCTCTGCCGTTCCTCACAGTCACGGGCGGAGCAGTTACCATGCAAAGCGTGAAGTGTCCGGATGGGAAACTTTCTATGGTGTGTTGATAAAAATCTGGTGAGGGTCAAAATATATCTGGCAAAGTTCTTGTTGTTTTTGCTAATTCTGTCATTTTAGAATCTTTTGTACAATAGTATGTACTATTCATTCAGTACCTATGTGTTGCTGGAGGACCATCAGTGATTGTCCTTGATCCCTTCTCCCACCTGGTTCCATCTGTTCATCTTGTTCAACCTCTGTCCAGTCTCCTCACAACCCCCAACCCCACCCGCTTCAGTGATGTACATCAACCATCTGGGTCATCCTCAGTCCGCCTTGTATCCCACCTCCTCAATGTTATACATCAGCAATCTTTCCTCCAACCCTTGTCTTCATTGTGAAGTGTTCTTTTGGACCTTTGGCCTCGCTGAGTCATTTCCAGAATCGGTTTTTGTTGGCTGGAATGCCGGAGGGTCATCAGGTCCCAGTTCTGTTGTGCATTGGTGTGGAGGTGCTAGTTTATGAACAGTGACGGGCTGACACACTGCAGCATTTTACTGGCAGCAAAGAGTACTGGGAGAGTTGGTGCTTGGGCTCTAATCCTGTGATCGGCTTTCCAGGCAAATGGAACTGCTGGTGTTTTAGCTTTGACTTTGGTTAGTGCTTCTACAGATGGGGCTGGATGCTCGACCTGCAATGAAGCAGAAATTTTGAGTAGCTGGACATTGGTTGTGGTGAAATCCTAGATTGCACTACCCAGGGTGAGATGTGGGGACGATGTGTGAGACTCTCAGGGTCGGTGAGTGGCAGATTCAGCTGTGTGACTCTGAGAGGTTGGGTCCTGGCAGATCATGGTTTTTGATCCAGGTAAAGTGGAACCAGGGATCGAGCTGTTTGGGCTTGTGAGGTGTTGATCGAGTATTTCTGGTCTGGGATCAGCTGTTTGTTTCTGGAGTTCCTTTGGAAGCAATGACTGACAATCTGAGGAGAGGATGAGTTCCCATTCCATCCTCACAGGGAGAGGCTGTGAGTAAATGGGTTGTTCCGTGTTTACAACAGTAGAAATAGACCCAGAGATTAGTGTTCAAACTGTGTTTGGAAATCCCCCCCCCCCCCATCCTCCCTCACTGTCAATCAGGCAGCTGTGCTGGAGATCTGCACTAAAAACTGAAAATGTTTGAAGTCATTCTGATGAAATGTTATTAATTGAATTGTATTGTAAGCTGTTCCTTACCTGCTGAGTGTTTCTGGTATTTATGACAGAAATTAATATATTCATGATTGCTAAGTAGCTTCAGGGTTACAGGAGGAAGACAGGAATATGGTGTTGGAATGAAAATCAGCCGTGGTTGAATGGTGGGCAGACCAGATGGATCGAATCACATTATTCTGTTCCTGTGTCTTGTGTCTTACCATGACTGAATGATGGCTCCTTCTTATCCCATATCATTCTGTGACATGTGAGGGACAATAAAAGATTGTTCACTGAGATCATTATATTTGCCTTCAATGTTTAAATTTCAGTGAGTTTTGTTCCTAGTAACATTAAGCAGAAATGTTTGGTCCTCCTTTGTAATGTTAATGTGCTTCATTATCTTACATGTTAAAGTTAGACCTGCAGTGAGAGATTTATTGGAAGAAAAACCACAACTGAAGACGAGGGAACAGCAACAAGTGAACCAGCCCTAGGACTGAGAGCATCAACTGGAGAGAACCCTTCTGACTCGGAGATTCCAGTGATTCAGTCCGGAGAAAGTTTGGTGAGTCTCATTTACTCAAACACTGGTCCTTTAGACATTACGTACCTGCACAAAGGAAGGTAGGAAATAGTTGGGAGTGAGACAGAATGTGCCCAGAAGAACCAGTTATGCCTCTGTCAGAACCAGTTGTGAAGAAGCCCCCCCCCCCCCAATATTCCCTTTAAACTTTTCGCCCTTCACCCTTAACCCATGTCTTCTGTTCTTTTTCTCCCCTAGCCTCAGTGGAAAAAGCCTGCTTGCATTCACTCTATCTAGACCCATCATAATTTTATATACCTCTATCAAATCACCCCTCATTCTTCTACTCTCCAAGGAATAAAGTCCTAAACTATTCAACCTTTCTCTGTAACTCAGTTCCTCAAGTCCCGGCAACATCCTTGTAAACCTTCTCTGCACTATTTCAACCTTATTAATATCCTTCCTGGAATTTAGTGACTAAAACTGCACACAATACTCCAAATTCACCCTCACCAATGCCTTATACAGCCTCACCATAACATTCCAACTCGTATATTCAAAACTTTGATTCATAAAGGCCAATGTACCAAAAACTCTCTTTACTACCCTATCTACCCGTAACGCCACTTTTGGGGAATTTTGTATCTGTATTCAAAGATCCATCTGTTCTACTGCACTCCTCAGTGCCCTCCCATTTACCTTGTATGTTCTACCTTAGTTTTTCCTTCCAAAGTGCAATACCTCACACTTGCCTGTATTAAACTCCTTCTGCCATTTTTCTGCCCATTTTTCTAGCTGGTCCAGTTCCCTCTGCAAGCTTTGAAAACCTTCCTCACTGTCCACTACACCTCCAATTTTTGTATCATCAGCAAATTTGCTGATCCAATTTACCAAATTATTATCCAGATCATTGATATCGATGACAAATAACAATGGACCCTGCACTGATCCCTGTGGCACACCACTGGTCACAGGCCTCCACTCAGAGAAGCAATCCTCCACTACCACTCTCTGGCTTCTTCCATTGAGCCAATGTCTAATCCAATTTACTACCTCTCCATGTATACCTAGCGACTGAATCTTCCTAAATAACCTCCCATGCAGGACCTTGTCAAAGTCCTTACTGAAGTCCATGTAGACAACATCCACTGCCTTGCCTTCATCTATTTTCCTGTAACCTCCTTGAAACACTCTAATAGATTTGTTAATCATGACCTACCACACACAAAGCCATGTTGACTCACCCTAATAAATCCCTGTCTGTCTATATACTTGTAGATCCTATCGCTTAGTACCACTTTCAATAATTTACCCACGACCGACGTCAAAGTTACCCTATACTTTCCTGAATTACTTTTAGAGTCTTTTTTACCCAACAGAACAACATGAGCTATCCTCGAATTCTCTAGCACCTCACCCGCAGATAACAACATTAAAATATACCTGCCATGGCCCCTGCAATTTCAACACTAGTCTCCTTCAAAGTCCGAGGGAATACCCTGTCAGGTCCTGGGGATTTATCTACTCTGACTTGCCTCTAGATAGCAAGCACCTCCTCTTCTTCTTTCTGTATAGATTCCATGACCTTAATCCTTGTTTGCCTTATTTACATTGACTCCATGCCAGTTTCCTTAGTAAGTACAGGAGCAAAAAAATACATTTAAGATCCCCCCAATTTTTTTTGGTTCCATTCATAGCTGACCACTCTGATCTTCAAGAGGACCAATTTTGCCAGTCTCCCTCGGTGCTGGAGGCCTGTTTCGTCCAAGGAGCCCTAGGCTCTTTGGCTTGAACCCAGGGCAAACCCTAACGGTGGTATGGGGAACCTCCAGTCACCAAAAGAAATCTGGAACTTTGGCCAGAAATGCAATGCCGTCTCTTCCTTTATCCTCTCCAATCACCGTGACTGGGAACTTCTGTCCCTCGAGGGGTTTCCTCAGGTGAGCACCACGTAGGGTCATAGCACAGAGTCACATGAGAGCTGGCCGCTGGCAGAAGGGGTTCAAATGTACTGGAGTCCAGATAAAGTGCCCACCACTGGGTGGTCAGAGGAAGCTATCAGTTGTTCGCAGTTCCAGCATGATATCCTTGTCCGAGCATAGAATCTCGACTTCCAACAGACAGAGCAAGTCTCTCCCTACGAGATTACACCCCCGTCTGGTGGTGACTGTAAATGAAACCTCACACTGGCTCCCCTGGAATTCCACCTGCAGTGGCTGGGTACGTGAATACGTACGTTCCGTGTCTTTCGAACCCAGACAGAGTGATTGTAGCGTCTGATAGCTGGAATCCCTTTTCCGATACTATTTCCTGATCGAGAGTGGTTTTCGTTGCCCAATATCAATCATAACCGGAATTGAAATTCCAGCACCTGTCAATATTACATTGGGCTCTTCCTGAGGGATGATACTCACAGTAGGAAGCATCTTTGCTTGTCAATTTCTAAACGGGTTGTTGTCCCCACCTGTCCCTTGGTAGGTTTTTGATCCTATTTCTGATCCCAATATATAGCCCACTCGCATCCTTCTTCCCGCTGAACATGTTCACTTTAAATATTAGTTCATTTTGGGGTTGATCAGGAATCGAAATCAGGTTCCAATAATATGTCAAAGCTCGTCACATTCAATTTCGGTCATTGTCAGGCCAATTCATATTATCTGTTTTAATTATGTTGGTTAACTTAGTTGGTAAGTTTTGGAGCAGTAGGGCATTAAACTGGGGGTACAGATTCCCATTATTAAAAGGCTTGGTCTCCTGTGAAAGTGCCATAGCAGGCCACAAATCACTCCCAATAGTCTGGTCCTGATTCCCCAGGCTTACGTTTGCATTCAGGTACTTTAGTGATGTTTACAGGTTGCTGGAGTGCCCTTTCCAAGGCTTGAATAATCTGGTCTGTCCGTTCATTCTCATTATGGTTTCCTGCCTGTAACTCCGGATAGGTTTGGTATCGCAATTCTGCCTTCCATTTCCACCCCTCATCAGCTGAGAGAATCATGCTGCAGAGACCGAATAAATCTTGCGGAGTCGCATTAGACATTTGTGTAGTACTGTGGACACACTGAGTAAACTGTGCTGGTTTTTCTTTTCTATCTGGGGCCTGATTCATGATCATTATCGTTTCTTGAGGCTTCCAGGGTGCATACACAGGAATCACCATAAGACAAAGGAGCAGCAGTCGACCATTCAGCCCATCGAGTCTGCTCCTCCATTTCAACATGAGCTGATCCAATCTCCCCTTGAGTCCCATTCCCCCGCCTTCTCAGCATAACCTTTGATGCCCTGACTACTCAGATACCTATCAATCTCTGCCTTAAATACACCCAATGACTTGGCCTGCACTGCCGCTGGTGGCAACAAATTCCACAAATTCACCACCCTCTGGCTGAAAAAATGTTTTCGCATCTCCATTCTGCATGGGCACCCTGCAATCCTCAGGTCATGTCCTCTCGTACTGGACTCCCCCACCATGGGAAACAACTTTGCCACATCCACTCTGTCCATGTCTTTCAACATTCAAAATATTTCTGTGATGTCCCCCCGCATTCTTCTAAACACCAATGAGTACAGTCCAAGAGTGGTCAAACGTTCCTCATATGTTAACCCTCTCATTCCTGGAATCATTCCAGTGGATCTTCTCTGAACCCTCTCCAATGTCAGCACATCCTTTCTTAAATAAGGAGCCCAAAACTGCACACAAGTGATGTCTTACCAGTGCCTTATAGAGCCTCAACATCACATCCCTGCTCCTATACTCTATATTCCTCTAGAAATGAATGCCAACATTGCATTCGCCATTTTCACCACCAACTCAGTCTGGAGGTTAACCTTAAGGGTATCCTTCACAAGGACTCCCAAGTGCCGTTGCATCTCAGAACTCTGAATTTTCTCCCCATTTAAATAATAGTCTGCCCGTTTATTTCTTCTACCAAAGTGCATGACCATACACTTTCAGACAATGTAATTCAATTGCCACTTCTTTGCCCATTCCCCCAATCTATCCAAGGCTCTCTGCAGATTCTCTGTTTCCTCAGTACTACGAGCCCCTCCACCTATCTTAGTATCATCAACAAACTTAGCCACAAAGCCATCTATTCCATAATCCAAATCGTTGATACACAACGTAAAAAGAAACAGCCCCAACATGGACCCCTGTGGAACACCACTGGTAACCGGCAGCCAACCAGCATGGGATGCCTTTATAAAACAACACACACAAAATGCTGGTGGAACACAGCAGGCCAAGCAGCATCTATAAGGAGAAGCACTGTCCACGTTTTGGGCCGAGACCCTTCGTCAGGACTCAATGGGAATGCCTTTATTTCCACATTCTGTTTCCCGCCAATCAACCAACGCTCTATCCACGTATGTAACTTTCCTGTAATTCCATGGACTCTTATCTTGTTTAGCAGCCTCATGTGGCACCTTGTCAAAGGCCTTCTGAAAATCCAAATACACAACATCCACTGCATCTCCATTGTCTAGCCTACTTGTGATTCCCTCAAAAAATTACACTAGGTTTGTCAGGCAGCATTTTCCTTTAAGGAAACCATGCTGAGTTCAGCCTATCTTGTCATATGCCTCCAGGTACTCCGTAACCTCATCCTTGACAATCGACTCCAACAACTTCTGAACCACCGCTGTCAAGATAACAGGTCTATAATTTCCTTTTTCTCCCTTGCCCCTTTCTTAAGCAGCAGTGTGACATTTGCAGTCTTCCAGTCCTCCGGAACCATGCCAGAGACTATCGACTTCTGAAAGATCATTGCTAATGCCTCCGCAATCTCCACTGCTACCTCCTACAAAACACGAGGGTGCATTGCATCTGGTCCAGGAGATTTATCTACCCTTAGACTATTCAGCTTCCTGAGTACTTCCTCTGTCGTAATTGTGACTGCGCACATTTCTCTTCCCTGACACCCTTGAATGTCCGGTATATTTCTGATGTCTTCCTCAGTGAAGACTGATGCATTATACTCGTTCAGTTCCTCCGCCATCTCCTTATCTCCCATTACAATTTGCCAGCATCATTTTTTATCAGTCCTATATCTATTCACACCTGCCTTTTACTCTTTATATACTTGAGAAGGCTTTTAGTATCATCTTTGATATTATTTGCTAGCTTCCTTTCATTGTTCATCTTTTCCCTCTTAATGACCTGCTTAGTTTCCTTCTGTAAGCTTTTAAAAACTTCACAATCCCCTGTCTTCCCACTAATTTTTGCTTCCTTCTATGCCCTCTGCTTTACTTTAACTTTGGCTTTGACTTCTCTTGTCAGCCACGGTTGCATCCTTTTTCCATTTGAAAATTTCTTCTTCTTTGGAATATATCTGTCCTGCACCTTCCTCACTTCTCACATAACTCCAGCCACTGCTGCTCTGCCGTCCTTCCTGCTAGTGTCCCTTTCCAGTCAACCTTGGCCAGTTCCTCTCTCATGCCACTGTAATTTCCTTTACTCCACTGAAATAGTGACACATCGGATTTCAGCTTCTCTTTCTCAAATTTCACAGGAACTCAGTCATGTTGTGATCACTGCCTCCTAAGGGTTCCTTCACTTCCATCTCTCTAATTACCTCTGTTTCATCACACAATACCCAATCCAGTACAGCTGATCCCCTAGTGGGCTCAACAATAAGCTGTTCTAAAAATCAGTCTCAGAGACATTCTACAAATTCTCTCTCTTGAGATCCAGTGCTGACCTGACTTTCCCAATCCACTCGCAAGTTAATATCCCCCAAAATTGGAATTCCTTGGAATGTAGAAGATTGAGGGGAGATTTGACAGAGGCATACCAAAATCATGAGGGTTATAGATGGGGTAAATGCAAGCTGGCTTTTTCCATTGAGATTGGGTGGGACTACAACCAGAGGCCATGGGTTCAGGGTGAAAGGTGAAATGTTAAGGGGAACATGAGGGGAAACTTCTTCCACTGACGGTCATCCGGGTGTGGAATGAGCAGAAAACCCAGCTGGTCCATGCGAGCTCAGTTTCAACTTCTAAGAGGGGTGTATAGGTACCTGGATGGCAGGGGTACAGGAGCAGACAGTTTAAATAGTTCAACACAAACTAGATGGGCCAAAGTGCCTGATTCTGTGTTGTGCTTTTCTATGACTGTGACAAGAACCTGAAATAATATGATTATTCTTTTAATTCCTTTTAACAGCTGTGCGGACCAACCATTCATCTGGGCAGGAAACGTTTGCATGGCTTCAAAACTGTGGCACTTCACATTGACAATAGATAAAAGAAAATCCCAGCTGCAGGTCAACAAAGGGTATTTGTGTGAGAGTGTTCAGTTACTTTGCGGACAGGCACTCTTGCAGCTCAGTGGGAACAGAGAATAACACCAATGGAGAGAGTCAAACTGAGCCAGGTCACAGATTGGTGACGGCAGAAATGCCCCATTCTTATAGACACAGGAAGATCATCAGAGAGTTTGATGGTCATTCCAGATACCTGCACTGTGCCCAGCTGGAAGATGACTTCTCTCTCCAACTTGGGTTGAACCTCACTGTAACAGTGTGATGCCAGATCACACCTTGACACCTCAAGTAATCTCGTCTGACATATTGTCCTTCACCCATTGATGTACTATAAATCTTTTTCAGGTTAAAAACAACAAGGAAATTATCTACGGGGAAGTCGAACACAACACGCTGTTTTGTTGTCTATGTCCAGATATTTAAGAAGTGGAACAAGGGATTCACTCGATCATCATTCCTACTCAGGCTGTGGGGAGTGATTCACTCGATCATTATTCCTATTCGGACTGGGGGAGAGATTCATCGATCATCTGACCGACTGACATGCTGTCAATTTACACGGGGGGAATCCATTTATCTGCTCAGTCATCCACCCTAATGGCTCACCAGCGAGTTCACACTGGGGTGCGGCCATTCACCTGCTCAGACTGTGGGAAGGGATTTGCTTCGTCATCCCATCTGAAGATACATCAGCGAGTTCACACTGGAGAGAGGCCGTTCACCTGCTCAGACTGTGGGAAGGGATTCATTTCGTCATCCCATCTGAAGATACATCAGCGAGTTCACACTGGGGTGCGGCCGTTCACCTGCTCAGACTGTGGGAAGGGATTCTCCGAATTACCTCAACTTAAGATACATCAGCGAGTTCACACTGGAGAGAGGCCGTTCACCTGCTCAGACTGTGGGAAAGGATTCACTCTGACATCTCAACTGAAGGCACACCAGGGAGTTCACACCGGAGAGTGGGCAATCACCTGCTCGGACTGTGGGAAGGGATTCACTTGCTCATCCCATCTGAAGGTACATCAGCGAGTTCACACTGGAGAGAAGCCGTTCACCTGCTCAGACTGTGGGAAAGGATTCGGTCAGTCATCTCAACTGAAGGCACATCAGCGAGTTCACACTGGTGAGAGGCCATTCACCTGCTCAGACTGTGGGAAGGGATTCACTTCATCATCCCATCTGAAGATACATCAGCGAGTTCACACTGGTGAGGGGCCGTTCACCTGCTCAGACTGTGGGAAAGGATTCACTCAGTCATCCATCCTAAAGGCACACCAGCGACTTCACACTGGGTAGAGACCGATCTGCTCAGACTTTGGGAAAAGATTCTCTCAGCCAAATCAACCAGTGCGCATCACTGAGTTCACACTGGGGAGAGGCCATTCACCGGCTGTGAATGTTGGAAGCGATTCACTCAGTCATCTAATCTTATGTAGCTCTCAGTTCTGCTGGCAGCTTAACAGAGGGGGTTATAGCCTGCCCACCCCAGTCTGGCCAAACTGAATAATCTCGTTTGGGTGGATACTGAGTGATGTGTCCCCTTTCTGTGAACTGTCTCTTTAAAATGCAAAGAGAACCGAGACTGACCTTGGACACGCTGTTGGATTTCTGCAGAAGTGCTGGGTTGCTATGGTGACCAGCTAATGTTTATGTTCTGTGTGGTTAAGCAAGGTCAGAATGATCCTTTACCGACACAGAACAAGCAAGCGACTTCTTACAGAGAAAGGGGGCGGAGCTACGTGATGGACAGATGGTGTTCAGCACAACGGTGTTTAAACACACGTAACTGCTTTTCTCGCAGGACACGCAGACGCTCAAAGGCTAGTGATGAAAGTTTCTGCTAGTTGGACTTTCTTGTACCCACAAGGGTGGGATTTGAGGATCGATAAAGAAGAATCGATCTGTGGCTGTTAGTGTGTGTATGAGCGACCCTGTGGGATCTACCGGTGAGTCTAACCCTTGCCTGGGTTGGGAGACCTTCTCTTGAAGAAGGTGCTCTTGAGTTGGTCACGTCTGGCTAACTTGGAAGATTTGATGGGCATTGGAAAAGGTCGACAACACCTGTTTACTTGGATTACATCTCCCTCACCCTCGCCCTCTCCTTCCCTCCCTCCCTCCCCCTCCAATCTTGTGAACTAAATTGAATCTACCACATCATCGTAAGACTGGCGGTGCAGACCCGAGGGGCAGAATGGTCTACTTCTGCACCTATTTCCTATTGTCTATTGACTATATCGTTTACCACCGAGGTTTTGGATTTTATATACAGGTGGCTCCCGTTTTTCGGACGTTCGCTTTACAACAGCTTGTAGCGGTGTGCTACACGCAGCGCTAAAATTACGACACGGAGTCGGTAACTGCAGTCGAAGGAAAAAACTTTATTCGAAAACTTCAGCCTCACTTTTAAGCCTCTGTCAACCGGCCCCCCATGGCGAAGAGGCTCCAAAGCTCTGTGCTCGCAAACCCCCGTAGGCTATCTAATTGTAAGTCGGTTCGGATACGCTAGGAAATGAGCCGCCACATAACCCCCCCCCCCCCCCCAGAACCGGCGATACACCCCCCAATGTCCACAGCCTGGGCCAGAACCTGCTTGGGAGGTCGGCCTCTGCGCCGAGGCGCCGGAAACTCGGCCGGTTGCGCCAGGTCCACATGGGCCGGCTTGAGGCGGTCCACCGTGAAAACCTCCTCCTTCCCCCCAACGTCCAGCACGAACGTGGACCCGTTGTTCCGGAGCACCGTAAACGGCCCCTCGTATGGCCGCTGCAGCGGTGGCCGATGCCCGCCCCTTCGTACAAACACAAACTTACAGTTCCGTAGGTCTTTGGGTACGCAGGTCGGGTGCCGCCCATGCTGTGAAGTGGGTATGGGGGCCAGGTTACCGAGCTTCTCGCGAAGTCTGCCCAGGACTGCAGCGGGTTCTTCCTCTTGCCCCCTCGGGGCTGGTAGGAACTCCCCGGGGACGGCCAGGGGCGCGCCGTATACCAACTCGGCCGACGAGGCGTGCAGGTCGTCCTTGGGCGCTGTGCGGATGCCGAGAAGGACCCAGGGAAGCTCGTCCGCCCAGTTGGCTCCTCGCAGGCGGGCCATGAGGGCCGACTTCAGGTGACGGTGGAAACGCTCCACTAGCCCGTTCGACTGTGGGTGGTAGGCAGTGGTGTGGTGCAGCTGAGTCCCCAAAAGGCTGGCCATAGCTGACCACAGGCTGGAGGTGAACAGGGCGCCTCTGTCGGAGGTAATGTGGGCTGGTACACCAAAGCGGGATATCCAGGTGGCGATCAGGGCTCGGGCGCAAGATTCGGAGGTGGTGTCGGTGAGCGGGACCGCCTCTGGCCATCTTGTGAACCGGTCCACGATAGTCAGGAGGTAACGCGCTCCGCGCGACACTGGCAGGGGGCCCACGATATCCACATGAATGTGGTCGAAACGCCGGTGGGCGGGATGGAACTGCTGCGGTGGGGCTTTGGTGTGCCGCTGAACCTTGGCCGTCTGGCAGTGCATGCACGTTCTGGCCCATTCACTGACCTGTTTGCGGAGTCCGTGCCAAACGAACCTGCTGGAAACCATCCGGACAGTTGTCCGGATGGAGGGATGCGCCAAGTTATGAATGGAGTCGAAAACACGTCGCCGCCAGGCTGCGGGGACGACCGGACGGGGCTGGCCGGTGGCGACGTCACAGAGTAGGGTCCTCTCACCTGGGCCCACGGGGAGGTCCTGGAGCTGCAAACCAGAGACTGCAGTCCTGTAACTCGGAATCTCCTCATCTACCTGCTGTGCCTCTGCCAGTGCCTCAAAGTCTACCCCTTGGGAAAGGGCATGAACGGTAGGGCGAGAGAGCGCATCCGCCACGACAATGTCCTTACCCGAGACGTGCCGGACATCCGTTGTGTATTCAGAGATGTAGGACAGGTGGCGTTGCTGGCGGGATGACCAGGGGTCGGATGCTTTCGTAAACGCAAAGGTAAGCGGTTTGTGGTCCGTGAACGCGGTGAAGGGCCGACCTTCTAGGAAGTACCTGAAATGCCGGATTGCCAGGTAGAGCGCCAACAGTTCCCGGTCAAAAGCACTGTACTTGAGCTCGGGTGGTCGCAGGTGTTTGCTGAAAAACGCCAGGGGTTGCCAGCGACCTGCGATGAGCTGCTCCAGCACCCCACCGACTGCCGTGTTTGATGCGTCCACTGTGAGGGCGGTAGGGGTGTCCATTCTGGGATGTACTAGCATTGCGGCGTCAGCCAAAGCTTCCTTCGTTTGAACGAAAGCGGCGGCGGACTCCTCGTCCCAGGTAATGTCCTTGCTCGGACCCGACATCAGGGCGAACAGGGGACGCATGATCCGGGCAGCTGAAGGGAGGAAGCGGCGGTAGAAATTGACCATACCTACGAATTCCTGAAGGCCTTTGATCGTGGTGGGTCGGGGGAAGCGGCGGACCGCATCTACCTTAGCGGGCAGAGGGGTTGCCCCGTCTTTAGTAATCCTGTGGCCCAGGAAGTCAATGGTATCAAGTCCGAACTGGCATTTGGCAGGGTTGATTGTAAGACCGTACTCACTCAGTCGGGCGCAGAGTTGACGGAGGTGGGACAGATGCTCCTGACGACTGCCGCTGGCTATGAGGATGTCATCCAAATAGATGAACGCGAAGTCCAGGTCCCGTCCCACCGCGTCCATTAACCGCTGGAACGTCTGTGCGGCATTCTTCAGGCCGAACGGCATGCGGAGGAACTCGAAGAGGCCAAACGGGGTGATGAGAGCCGTTTTGGGGACGTCGTCAGGATGCATCGGGATTTGATGGTACCCTCGGACAAGGTCGACCTTGGAGAAGATCCGGGCGCCGTGCAGGTTTGCCGCAAAGTCCTGAATGTGCGGCACAGGGTAGCGGTCCGGTGTGGTAGCCTCGTTCAGCCTGCGGTAGTCGCCGCACGGTCTCCAGCCCCCCGTCGCTTTGGGCACCATGTGCAGGGGGGAAGCCCAGGGGCTGTCGGACCGCCGGATGATCCCCAATTCCTCCATTCTCTGGAACTCCTCCTTCGCCAGTCGGAGCTTGTCCGGGGGAAGCCGCCGAGCACGGGCATGGAGGGGTGGTCCCTGTGTCGTGATGTGGTGCTGTACGCCGTGCCTGGGCATGGCTGCTGTGAACTGCGGTGCCAGAACCGATGGGAACTCCGCCAGGACCCTGGTGAAGTCGTTGTCGGACAGCGTGATGGAGCCGAGGTGAGGGGCTGGCAACTGGGCCGCGCCCAGGGAGAACGTCTGAAAGGTCTCGGCGTGTACCAGTCTCTTCCTGGGCAGGTCAACCAGCAGGCTGTGAGCTCGCAAAAAATCCGCACCCAGAAGCGGTTGGGCTACGGCGGCCAGTGTGAAGTCCCACATGAACTGGCTGGGGCCGAACAGTAGCTGCACCTGACGGGTGCCATAGGTCCTTACTGTGCTGCCATTCACGGCCCTCAGGGGGGGACCCGGTGCCCTGCTGCGGGTGTCGTAACTCGTCGGAGGTAAAACGCTGATCTCAGCCCCAGTATCGACCAAAAACCGGCGTCCCGACCTTCTATCCCACACATACAGGAGGCTATCCCGATGGCCAGCCGCCGTAGCCATCAGCGGCGGCTGGCCCTGGCGTTTCCCGGGAACTTGCAGGGCGGGCGGCAACGGCGGGCTTCTGCGCCCCACCGCTGGTGGTAGAAGCACCAGTGTTCATTGGGCCCGGGGTTAGTGGGCTCTGCGGCCGGGCCTGGACTGGTTTGCTGCCGGGAGCGTGGCTGGGAGATCTGTGCGATGGACGCCCCGCTCACCTTTTTGGCGTTCCACAGCAAGTCCGCCGGGGCTGCCACCTTCCGGGGGTCACTGAAATCCGCGTCGGACAGCAGCAGGCGTATGTCCTCGGGCAGCTGCTCCAGGAATGCCTGCTCAAACATGAGGCCTGTGTGTCCCTCGGCCAGAGACAACATCTCATTCATTAAAGCCGATG
Organism: Hypanus sabinus; assembly: GCF_030144855.1. NCBI lineage: Eukaryota > Metazoa > Chordata > Chondrichthyes > Myliobatiformes > Dasyatidae > Hypanus > Hypanus sabinus. The sequence continues at coordinate 168,935 of NW_026779303.1, read as the reverse complement.
GAGGCCTGTCGCCCAAGCCATCCAGGTGCAGTAAACGGGCAGCCCGCTCGCGCCGTGAGAGTCCGAAAGTCCTGAGGAGCAGGGCTTTGAATTCCGTGTACTTGCCGTCTGCCGGGGGCGACTGTACGAACTCCGCGACCTGGGCAGCTGTGTCCTGGTCGAGGGAGCCCACCACGTAGTAGTAGCGGGTGTCTTCTGAGGTGATCCGGCGAACGTGGAATTGGGCTTCGGCTTGCTGGAACCATAGGTCCGGGCGCTGTGTCCAGAAACCCGGCAGTTTCAACGGAACCGTATGAACAGAGGCGGCGTCGGTCATTTCTGGTCCAAAAATCGTTTGGACCGTCGGGGTCACCAATTGTAGCGGTGTGCTACACGCAGCGCTAAAATTACGACACGGAGTCGGTAACTGCAGTCGAAGGAAAAAACTTTATTCGAAAACTTCAGCCTCACTTTTAAGCCTCTGTCAACCGGCCCCCCATGGCGAAGAGGCTCCAAAGCTCTGTGCTCGCAAACCCCCGTAGGCTATCTAATTGTAAGTCGGTTCGGATACGCTAGGAAATGAGCCGCCACAAGCTCACTGTTATGAAAGACCTACGTTAGTACCTGTTTTTTCTAACCAAAGAGGATTTTCACTTTTACGATAAAGCTGATGACTGCTTTATACATGAGTTTACCCCGAGAAAGACTACCGTGACCGTGAAGCCTTGTGCGGCAGTGGTGTATGCATGCGTGCACGTGCCGATTTTCTTTCTCTCCAAATCAATTTCAGTTCACTATCTTCTGGATTTTCAGTGAAACTACACCGTACATACAATATTTCTACTTTATATAGTGTGTATACTTATCATATCATTCCTACTTTTGCTGTAGGTTAGTGTTATTTTAGGTTTTATGTGCTATTTGGTATGATTTGGTGGGTTATTCTTTGGGCCTGGGGACATCCACAATCTTTTCCCATTTAAATTAATGGTGATTGCTTCTTCGCTTCATGACATTTCGGCTTACAAATGGTTTCATAGGAACACTCTACCTTCAGATACCGGGGGAAACCTGTATTTACACCTATATATGCATAACATTGCTAACCCTTGGATTATCTGGTTTAAGTTCACTATTATTAGTAGTTACCACTAAAATAGTGTTTTTTCACTGCAAAACCCTACTCCCAAGTGTGTTCAATTGTTGCTGGTAGTTTTATAGGTTTGTGCCTGTGTGACATCTGAAGTAACAAATTGTGCATGATATGTGATTACACTATTAAGATTTATAATTCTTACTTTGAATAAAGGGTCAGTAAAGAAAACAAAAAAAAAATGAAAAGGGGCCCACTCTCTCCATTCACGTCTTCTCATCTCTCCCCAGCAAAAGGCCATGAAAATCTCTCTTCCAGACTCACAAGGAAGAACATTTCTGTCATTAGATAGCTTTGCACTCCAAAACCCTGTTATCTCTAGTCGTAACCTAAACATTGCTGCTGCAGAGTAACCATTACCTCAGCAGTGAAACATTACAGAGAGGCCATTACATCAGCAATGAATCCTTACAGTGTGTTACACTTGTGACAGACTACCGGGTTCACACTGGGGAGAAAGTTTCAATAGGCTGCATGCTGGATATTAGTCCATCACCGTTGCTGAATGCAATTTTGGGAGTGACTGTCGGTGCTGAACTCTGCAATTATTGCTGCTGCTCACCACACCCAGTTCTGCACCATGGTCACTGGGCATTGGAGGAGTTTTTTCTGCTGCACATTCACCTTTAGTGGAACTGCAGTTTAATATTCTGGATCTGAGACAAATAAACCAGTTCTATTTTAAACTCTGTCTTCCACCTACTAAATCTGCCTCAGCTATTCAATCGTTTCTCTCTAATTATGATATCTCTGATATATGGTGTTTCCTTCATCCTACTGAGAGAGATTATTCTTTTTTTTCACATGTTCACCATACCTTTACTAGAATTGACTACTTCTTACTCGACAATCAACTCATTCCATTTGTCTATTCTTGTGATTATCAGAGTATACTGATTTCTGACCATGCCCGAATTACTCTGTCCCTAAATTTTCCTGGCCTTCCTCAGAGGAATAAACACTGGCGGTTTGATTCAACTTTACTATCGGATGATGATTTTCTAAAATTTATCAAAGATCAGATAACCTTTTATTTTAACACCAATACATCACCTGAAGTGTCATCCCAGATTGTCTGGGATGCCATGAAAGCGTATCTGAGGGGTCAAATAATCTCCTATACAGCAAATCTTAATAGAAAGTCCTGTGCAGATTGATTAGACCTCATTAATCAGATTAAAGAATTGGATCAACTCTATGCGCAAACTAAGAATCTTGAACTATACAAGAAACGTGTAGAACTTCAAACTAAATTTAATCTTCTGTCCACTCAATCTGTCGAACGCCAACTTCTTGAAAGTAAGAGTCGTTTTTATATTCATGGTGACAAATCTGGTAAATTTCTAGCCAATCAGCTGAGGCATTCCAAAGCCAAGCAACATATTACAAAGATCCGGAAGGAGAATGGAGACCTTACATCGGATCACTTAGAAATCAATGATGTATTTAAAAAATTCTATTCTCGTCTTTATTCCTCTGAATCATTAAATGACAATATCTCTATCGATCATTTTTTAAATAATCTGAATATTCCTTCACTTTCATCTGATTTTAAAGCCAAACTCAATGCGCCTATGTCATTAGAAGAAATATCTACTGCAATTTCTGCACTGTCTTCAGGGAAATCTCCTGGACCTGATGGGTTCCCTGTAGAATTTTATAAATCATTCTCTTCACTTCTCTCCCCTCAGTTACTTTCAGTATTACCTGACTCGTTTAACTGCAGCAAATTGCCACCCTCTTTCAATGAGGCTTCTATTATTCTTTTATTTAAAAAGGGTAAAGACACAACAGAGTGTTCCTCGTATAGGCCGATTTCATTGCTTAAAGTTGATGTTAAAATCTTGGCCAAAGTTTTGGCATAGATTAGAAACTGTTATTCCCTCTATTGTTTCTGATGATCAAACTGGTTTTATTAAAAACCGACTTCCTTTTTTTTTAACATTCGGCGTTTATTTAACATTTTATATTCACCTCCAACTGGGATTCCTGAATGTGTTATTTCCCTTGATGCGGAGAAGGCATTTGATCGTATAGAGTGGAACTACCTTTTTGCAGTTTTAGAAAAAATTTGACTTCGGGCAAAGTTTTATCTCTTGGATCAAATTGCTGTATTTGTGTCCGACTGCCTCTGTTTTAACTAATTCTCAGAAATCCCAGTTATTTAACCTCAAACGTGGCACCCGTCAGGGATGGATGCCCTTTAAGTCCCTTTCTCTTTGAATTGGCTATAGAACCTTTGGCGATAGCTTTTCGAAATTGTCCTGAACTGACCGGGATTTGGAGAGGGGATGTTGAGCATAAAGTTTCTCTTTACGCTGATGACTTATTACTTTTTCTTTCAAATCCGTCTACATCCTTACCTCCAATGTTTTCACTTCTTGACCAGTTTAGCCAGTTCTCTGGATATAAACTTAATTTACATAAAAGCGAACTTTCCCCAATTAATAAAGAAGCACAAGAATTAACATTTCGTGATCTCCCCTTTCAAGTAGTCCACAATCAATTTACTTATCTTGGGATTATATTCACAAGGAAGTTTAAAGATCTCTTTCATGAAAATTTTGCCAGTCTTTCATATACTATTAAACAGAGTCTGTTACATTGGTCACCTCTATCTATGTCTTTGTTAGGTCGTATTAATGTTGTTAAAATGTATGTTCTCCCTAAACTTTTATATTTATTTCAATCAATCCCAATTTTTATTCCTAAATCCTTATTTGATTCCTTAGACTCTGTTATTTTGTCATATCTGTGGAAGAATAAGCGCTCTAGAATTAACAAAGTTTATCTCCAAAAGTCTAAAAAAGAAGGTGGCGTGGCTTTACCTAACGTTCGTTTATATTGTTGGGCAGCCAATATATGTTGTGCTGTAGCGGTGTGCTACACGCAGCTCTAAAATTACGACACGGAGTCGGTAACTGCAGTCGAAGGAAAAAACTTTATTCGAAAACTTCAGCCTCACTTTTAAGCCTCTGTCAACCGGCCCCCCATGGCGAAGAGGCTCCAAAGCTCTGTGCTCGCAAACCCCCGTAGGCTATCTAATAGTGAGTCGGTTCGGATACGCTAGGAAATGAGTCGCCACATAACCCCCCCCCCCCCAGAACCGGCGATACACCCCCCAATGTCCACAGTCTGGGCCAGAACCTGCTTGGGAGGTCGGCCTCTGCGCCGAGGCGCCGGAAACTCGGCCGGATGCGCCAGGTCCACATGGGCCGGCTTGAGGCGGTCCACCGTGAAAACCTCCTCCTTCCCCCCAACGTCCAGCACGAACGTGGACCCGTTGTTCCGGAGCACCATAAACGGCCCCTCGTATGGCCGCTGCAGCGGTGGCCGATGCCCGCCCCTTCGTACAAACACAAACTTACAGTTCTGTAGGTCTTTGGGTACGCAGGTCGGGTGCCGCCCATGCTGTGAAGTGGGTATGGGGGCCAGGTTACCGAGCTTCTCGCGAAGTCTGCCCAGGACTGCTGCGGGTTCTTCCTCTTGCCCCCTTGGGGCTGGTAGGAACTCCCCGGGGACTGCGCGCCGTATACCAACTCGGCCGACGAGGCGTGCAGGTCGTCCTTGGGCGCTGGTGCGGATGCCGAGTAGGACCCAGGGAAGCTCGTCCGCCCAGTTGGCTCCTCGCAGGCGGGCCATGAGGGCCGACTTCAGGTGACGGTGGAAACGCTCCACTAGCCCGTTCGACTGTGGATGGTAGGCAGTTGTGTGGTGCAGCTGAGTCCCCAAAAGGCTGGCCATAGCTGACCACAGGCTGGAGGTGAACTGGGCGCCTCTGTCGGAGGTAATGTGGGCTGGTACACCAAAGCGAGATATCCAGGTGGCGATCAGGGCTCGGGCGCAAGATTCGGGCAGCTGAAGGGAGGAAGCGGCGGTAGAAATTGACCATACCTACGAATTCCTGAAGGCCTTTGATCGTGGTGGGTCGGGGGAAGTGGCGGACCGCATCTACCTTAGCGGGCAGAGGGGTTGCCCCGTCTTTAGTAATTCTGTGGCCCAGGAAGTCAATGGTATCGAGTCCGAACTGGCATTTGGCAGGGTTGATTGTAAGACCGACCGTACTCACACAGTCGGGCGCAGAGTTGACGGAAGTGGGACAGATGCTCCTGACGACTGCCGCTGGCTATGAGGATGTCATCCAAATAGATGAACGCGAAGTCCAAGTCCCGTCCCACCGCGTCCATTAACCGCTGGAACGTCTGTGCGGCATTCTTCAGGCCGAACGGCATGCGGAGGAACTCGAAAAGGCCGAATGGGGTGATGAGAGCCGTTTTGGGGACGTCGTCAGGATGCATCGGGATTTGATGGTATCCCCGGACGAGATCTACCTTGGAGAAGATCCGTGCGCCGTGCAGGTTTGCCGCAAAGTCTTGAATGTGCGGCACAGGGTAGCGGTCCGGTGTGGTAGCCTCGTTCAGCCTGCGGTAGTCGCCGCACGGTCTCCAGCCCCCCGTCGCTTTGGGCACCATGTGCAGGGGGGAAGCCCATGGGCTGTCGGACCGCCGGATGATCCCCAATTCCTCCATCCTCTGGAACTCCTCCTTCGCCAGTCGGAGCTTGTCCGGGGGAAGCCGCCGAGCACGGGCATGGAGGGGTGGTCCCTGGGTCGGGATGTGGTGCTGTACGCCGTGCCTGGGCATGGCTGCTGTGAACTGCGGTGCCAGAACCGATGGGAACTCCGCCAGGACCCTGGTGAAGTCGTTGTCGGACAGCGTGATGGAGCCGAGGTGAGGGGCCGGCAACTGGGCTGCACCCAGGGAGAACGTCTGAAAGGTCTCGGCGTGTACCAGTCTCTTCCTGGGCAGGTCGACCAGCAGGCTGTGAGCCCGCAAAAAATCCGCACCCAGAAGCGGTTGGGCTACGGCGGCCAGTGTGAAGTCCCACGTGAACTGGCTGGAGCCGAACAGTAGCTGCACCTGGCGGGTGCCATTGGTCCTTACGGTGCTGCCATTCACGGCCCTCAGGGGGGGGGGGACGACCCGGTGCCCTGCTGCGGGTGTCGTAACTCGTCGGAGGTAAAACGCTGATCTCAGCCCCAGTATCGACCAAAAACCGGCGTCCCGACCTTCTATCCCACACATACAGGAAGCTATCCCGATGGCCAGCCGCCGTAGCCATCAGCGGCGGCTGGCCCTGGCGTTTCCCGGGAACTTGCAGGGCGGGCGACAACGGCGGGCTTCTGCACCCCACCGCTGGTGGTAGAAGCACCAGTGTTCATTGGGCCGGGGGTTGGCGGGCTCTGCGGCCGGGCCTGGACTGGTTTGCTGCCGGGAGCGGGGCTGGGAGATCCGTGCGATGGACGCCCCACTCACCTTTTTGGCGTTCCACAGCAAGTCCGCCCGGGCTGCCACCTTCCGGGGGTCACTGAAATCCGCGTCGGACAGCAGCAGGCGGATGTCCTCGGGCAGCTGCTCCAGGAATGCCTGCTCAAACATGAGGCAGGGTGTGTGTCCGCCGGCGAGAGACAACATCTCATTCATTAAAGCCGATGGAGGTCTGTCGCCCAAGCCATCCAGGTGCAGTAAACGGGCAGCCCGCTCGCGCCGTGAGAGTCCGAAAGTCCTGAGGAGCAGGGCTTTGAATTCCGTGTACTTGCCGTCTGCCGGGGGCGACTGTACGAACTCCGCGACCTGGGCCGCTGTGTCCTGGTCGAGGGAGCTCACCACGTAGTAGTAGCGGGTGTCTTCTGAGGTGATCCGGCGAACGTGGAATTGGGCTTCGGCTTGCTGGAACCATAGGTCCGGGCGCTGTGTCCAGAAACCCGGCAGTTTCAACGAAACCGCATGAACAGAAGCGGCGTCGGTCATTTCTGGTCCAAAAATCGTTTGGACCGTCGGGGTCACCAATTGTAGCGATGTGCTACACGCAGCGCTAAAATTACGACACGGAGTCGGTAACTGCAGTCGAAGGAAAAAACTTTATTCGAAAACTTCAGCCTCACTTTTAAGCCTCTGTCAACCGGCCCCCCATGGCGAAGAGGCTCCAAAGCTCTGTGCTCGCAAACCCCCGTAGGCTATCTAATTGTGAGTCGGTTCGGATACGCTAGGAAATGAGTCGCCACAGTGCTACCTTTTGGTCTTTTTTCCATGGCCAACCCGAGTACTCTATTCGGGTGGCAATGGAGTTGAGCTCCACTAAAGAATTATCTATCTCTGCACTTCTCGGCACCGTACTCCCTAGTAGTTTGTCCAGATTAATAGTTAATCCTCTTGTCAGACACACTTTGCGTATATGGGCTCAGTTTAGGAAACTATGGGTTCCATGGTATTTCCTTTTCTACCCCTATCTTACATAATCACCTTTTTTTTACCTACTACATATGACTCAGCCTTCCATGATTGGTATAGGAAGGGCATTAGACATTTTGAAGATCTTTTTATTGATAATCGCTTTGCCTCTTTTCAACAGCTCTCTGCTAAATTTAATCTGCCTAATGCTCATTTTTTTAGATATCTCCAAATTAGACACTTTATTACTCCTTTAATCCCTAACTTCCCTGAAATGCCTGAGAAAAATGTTATGGACTTATTTCTTTCTATTAATCCACTAGGTAAAGTTTTAATATCATTTATTCGTGATAAATTAGCAGCCCTACGACGTGCCCCTGTGGATAAACTTAAAATGGCATGGGAGAATGATTTAAATACTTCTTTATCCGATGAGACTTGGGACTCGATTCTCAAATCGGTTAACTCAACCTCCCTGTGTGCTCGCCATTGCCTTTTATAGTTTAAGATTGTTCATAGAGCCCATATGTCTAAATCCAAATGATCTCGGTTTTACTCTAACATCAGTCCGCTTTGTGATAAATGCAAAAGGGGCGAGGCCTCTCTCATTCATATGTACTGGCTTTGTCCTAGCTTGGAGAAATTTTGGAAAGATGTCTTCATAACGTTATCGTATATTCAGAATCACCACCTAGAACCTAACCCTTTAATTGTTTTGTTTGGTTTCGGGGGTGAGACAGATTTACGTCTGAGTTTGACTAAGTGTCGAATATTATCTTTTGCCTCTCTCCTGGTTAGGCGTTTCATCTTCCTTAGATGGAGAGATGTTGCCCTGCCCACACACGCTGAGTGTATTCACAGATTGGGGGTTTGATTGTCCTGATTTATATTCTCTATATTGTGTTGTGGTTGGTCTGGAGTTTTTTTTTGTTGCGGGGCTTGGGGAGGACACTAATTTTACATGTCTTCAATTTGGCTGCTTTCTCAATTATCTTTCTTCGTATCATATTATTATTGTATGTTTATTTTTGCACTGTATCAATGTTCTTCATTTTGATCCGGGCTTTTTTTTTATCTGTAGCTATGTAGAAAATGTATAAAAAAAAACTAATAAAAAAACTCTGTGTTTGGTACTTAGTGAATTTATAACACAACTGGTGTACCTGCTGAACCCAGCCAGTGAATCTGTTCCACATCCGTCCATCTAAATCCCCCCCCCCCCGTGTTGTTTCCCTTGAATTCTCTGCAGACTGAGGAAGTCGAGATGGCTGCAGTTCTAATCTCTGGGCGGATGAAGAATGACATTGTTCGTTATCCTCCTTAATCACAACTTATTTCCACATTATGACTCATTTTCCCTGCTTTTAAAGGGTTGTTGGAAACACCACTATCCTCTAAAGACCTAAATTGGAATGGGAACCCATAAGTTGGATGTTCAAAGGAGCAGGGTCAGAAACCAGAGGCGGGTCTGCACAGGGCAGAGTTTGGGACTCTGGACGATGGATGGGCTAAGAACGTATGATGAGGAAAAAGGACTCAACAGTGGGGCGTGGGAATGGATGACAGAGTAGCAACATGTGGACGTTAATTGGCAGACGAAATAACTTGGTTATTTGACTGACAAAAAATGCCTGTGGTGAGGGGCCCCATTGGTCGAGGCACATGTGTGTGTTGAGAATTGTTATACCTATTGAGGGAGTTTTTCCTGCTTGTTTATCCTGTAATATTATATCTGAATGGTTATTTGATATGATCCTATCTGAATCAGGCTTGAAGTCATTGTGCCTTAATGAAGTTACCGTGGTCATTCATCAGTTTGTGTTTTAAAGCAAGATTTTGGTGAATGATTTTTGCCACTTGATTTTACCTGCATAAGTAATCAGATTGAGTTCAACTACTGCAGGATCCTGGAATGTGTTGGGTTGTGTCTGGTTTCTCTTGGCATTTTCTGCATTTAGTGTCTTGTTTGCTTGTATTGCATGTATTTCAGATTTTTTTCTTTTTCTTAAACACCTTGTCCTGTATTTCCGCAAGGAACTCCTCTGTTTCTGGGAAGAGGTCTCCAACTCTCAGTCAGGTGCTCGGTGCTTCCTTGTCACCATCGAGTCTTCTCAGATCGTTGGGATGTCCCCATGGAGGGTCAAACTTATTCCACTGATTCATGTTTTCTTCCAGAGTGATGATTCAATTTTCTGAGTTGGCCTCTCATTTAAGTTTTCTGCTCTGTATTTCTTATCACGATTGCATATACACACATGGATTGCTGAATCCAGTTCATTTTTGATGAAAATACATATAACTAGAAGTTTAATCTGACTGTTGTGTGATTTCGTTTTATTTCATGTGTGTTATTTCTCTTCCTCCTCCTGTCCAAGGTAATGTTAATCTAAGTGGGTGTGAGTGTAAATGGTCTTTTCTAAAGCTTTCTTAAGTTCTTGTTTATCATTCTAAATTTTACTGATTGAAATGGGACCAAGATATTTTTAATTAAAAAAAATTCAGTGTCGGTATTGATGAAAATGTTTATTGCCTGTATTGTATTTGTTAATTATTGAGCTCTATTTGGTAGTTTTTTTTTTAAAGCCTTGGACTAAATTTTGTAAAAGGTTTTCCCTATTCCGCACTACTTTCTATTTTCTTTTCTTGTTGATATTCCAGATACGAGGGTATCAAGAGTCCCGGTGAAGGGTCTTGGCCTGAAATGTTGATTCCCATCCATAGATGCTGCCTGACATGCTGAGCTCCTCCAGCACTTTGTGTGTAGTTCTCTAGATTTCTAGCATCTGCAGGTCCTCTTGTTTCCCAGATAGTTATGTTTCTTGAAAGAACAAGCCAAGAACAAGCTAGTAGTGGGGTTGTGTGGCTCTGTTGGTGAAATATTAAATAAAATCATTAGCAAGAGGTAGTAAAGGGTTGGAAGGTGTAGAATCTGTGGGTAGCATTAAGGAACAGCAAATGTTATGAAAAACCCTGATGGGAATTGTGCAGAGACTTCCAAACAATAGTAAGAATGAGGTCCACAAATTACAATGGGAAATAGAAAATGTGTGCCATACGGGCGATGTTACCAGAGTCATGGGGGATTGTCATTCAGGTGATTAGCAAAAATTAGGATGGTATTGGTCTCAAGAGGAGGAATTCCTGGAATGCCTACGAGATGGTTTTTTAGAGCAGCTCGTGGTTGAGCCCGCTTGGGGATCAGATATACTGGATTATTGTAATGAACTGGAATTAATTAGGTCACTTAAATCCAAAGAACCCTTAGGGGTAAGTGCTCTTAATATGATCAAATTCACCCCGACATTAGAGAAGGAGAAGCTAAAGTCAGATATGGAATAAAGAGTATTAGAGAGGCATGAGATTAAAAATTGGTCAAAATTGATTTTAAAAGAACATGGGCAGGGACGAAAACAGAACAGCAATGGCTGGAATTTCTGGAAGCAATTTGGAAGGCACAGGATATATACAGTGGCATACAAAAGTTTGGGCACCCCGGTCAAAATTTCTATTCCTGTGAATAGCTAAGCGAGTAAAAGATGACCTGATTACAAAAGGCATAAAGTTAAAGATGACACATTTCTTTAATATTTTAAGCAAGATTACATTTTTAGTTCCATCTTTTACAATCTCAAAATAATAAACAAGAAAAAAGGCCAGAAGCAAAAGTTTTTGTACCCTGCATTGTCAGTACTGAGTAACACCCCCTTTGGCAAGTATCCCAGCTTGTAAACACTTTCTGTAGCAAGTCTTTCGGTTCTTGTTTGGGTAAATGTCTGTGTTCAGTCATAAGTAGCAAAGTACTGACTATGGAAATTACAAATCAGAATATTATTAGAGTCACAGAGAGCAGCAGCTCAGAAACAGGCCGCTCGGCCCTTCTAGTCCATGCCGACCTGTTTTTGTTGTTGCTGCCCAGTTCCAGCTACCTGCAGCAGAGCCTCCATACACCTCCCATCCACGTCCTCACACAAATTCCTTTTTAGTGTCTAAATCAAACCCACATCCTCCACTTCCACTGGCAGCTCATTCCACACTCTCACCAACCTCTGAGTGAAGAATTCCCCTTCAGATTCCCCAAAAATAATTCACTTTCACCCTGAACGAATGTCCAAAGTCAGGGTGAGAGGGAGGACGGGGCAGAGAGGGAAGACGGTAAGGGGAGGGGGTGGTCAAATGCAGAGAGGGAAACAGAGCAGAAAGTTTACACTGAATATCGTTCAGAAATAGTAATTGAACTTGCTGCAAACCTACTCTCCATATCCTGTACATTCTTAACCAAATTATTGATCTAGATGACAATAATGGTTGATGTTCAAAGTAAATGTTATTATCAGAGTACATATATGTCACCACGTACAACCCTGAGATTGTTTTTCCTACTGGAATGCTTAGCAAATCTATAGAATAGTAACAGGATCAATGAAAGTTCAAGTGGAGCATAGAATTCAACAAACTGCAAATGCAAATATAATTAAATATCAATGAATAATGAGAGCAATGGGGTGTAACCCTGGGGAGCCTCACTAGGCAGGGGCCTCGAGTCCAATAAACAGCCTCCCACCATCACTCTCTGCTTCCTACCATCAAGACAACTGTGCATCCAGTTATCCAGCTCTCCCTGGATCCCGTGTGATCTGACTTTCCACAGCAACTTACCATGCTGAACCGTATGAAATACCTCAATGATGCCCATATCAGCCCCGATCCTGGGACAGAGGTGTCACCGATCAGAGGGCACAGATTTAAGCAGAGGATGAAGAGGTTTAGAGGGATCTGAGGAGGAGATTTCTCACTCAGAGGGTAGCTGAAATCTGGAACTCACTGCCCGAGGTGGCGGTGGAGGCAGGTCCCTTCACAACATTTACGAAGAGGATGAGCATTGAAACTGCCGAGATACAGTCGGCTATGAACCAAGTGCTGATCAATGGGACCAGTGTAGACAGTGAGTGGATGGTCAGAACAGGTATGGCCGGCCAAAGGCCTGTTTCCGTGCTGTGTGATCCACCACTCCGGACATGCTAAATTAACAATGGTGGCACCGCAAGGCATTGATTTCAAAAGTCCACACCCCTCTCCAACCTGAAATGAGCCAGACTGCACCCCTTTGTCACCACTGGGAGTATCTTTTTCTGTCAAGGTAACATCGAGATTGATCACTTCTGCTAAACAACTGGCAACTGATGAAGTTCCTGTGTCTTCTGCCATTACTGTTGCTGCCTGACAGCAAAACTAACCCTCTCACTGTGTCAGAATCAGTGATTAAATCCGGCCCGAAACACTGTGATTTCACCCCTGCACATTGTACCTTGAACCATCTCACTGAGGGTCTGATGGGGACACAACCCCTGCGCTCTGCACATGTGATCACATCTCCCCTGCTTCTGGCAATTCAAATACCCTCAGAATGGTTTTCTGATTCAGTCTGAAGGTTATGGTACATTCAGCTCGTCGTCAGACCTGACAAATCATGTCTTCCCACAGCTGGTTCCACCTGTCGGTGTGTCCTCTTTCCTCCACCTCCAGGGAAGCTGCATCTCCACACAAACTCCTCACTTCAGACGACTGTCTGTACCCGTGACACAGGAAATCACATCTCCATCACTGTCCTGATACCGTGTCTGACCTGCTCACCTCCGGGTATCCTCCCTCACCAAGCTCCTTCCTCAGTCACTATCTGTGAGATTATATAAAAACACAATTACTGTAAAACGATCTATCAGACAACCACTGTACCCCTCCACCCCGGACGACGGTTTGCTGATTAAAACTCTCTCTCCTCAGACCCTTCCCTATTCCCTTTAGAAAACTCCAGATATGCCAGCTGATCCGAATCCACTGTGAGGACATTTATATCTCACAGGAGGATGTAGAAACCCGTGTTGTTCTCTGATACAGAGGTCAGTGACACCCCACCGCCATCCCAATCTGTATCAACAGCCCATGACGGTGACAGCTCTGCCAGACACTGGGGCTTTGTAACAAACACAATATTAGCAGCAAGATTAAACAGCGATTAATTTGAAGAGAGAATTGCTGCTTCCTGAAAGGACACGCGAGCGTCCGATACAACGGAACAGATCCTCCCCTGTTTACAACTTTATTTGACCCGGGTCACGGAACGTCCGATCATCCCACTTTCTCACAACAGCAACCCCACTCACCCCCGTCCCCGACTATGGTCCCACACCTTCCATGCACTAACCCCACGGCCAAGTCCACCCTCAACCTCTACCCACACACACACACAGGCAGATCCCCTTCACCCCAATCCCCCTCCGAGCCCGGGAACCACAACTAACTGAGCCCACAGCCCGGACTCGGGTGCAAAGCTAAAACCGGGGCTGCGGGATCGGGGGAGCCCGGAGCCTCCAGCTGTCCGGCAGAGCTCGTTCCCGACACTTTTCATAGAAACATGGAAAACCTGCAGCACGATACAGGCCCTTCGGCCCACAAAGTTGAAATACCACGCCAACCGGCCCCGATTTCCACAAACCCGAGATCAGACGCTTCTTCAGCACCAGCCGTGGCCGGAGGCGGGAGGGACAACGGAGAGGTCAACCACAAACACGACAAAGTCGTGATGCTGGAAATTCAGAGCAACACAAACAAAATGCTGGCGGAAGTCAGCAGGCCGGGCAGCATCTGTCAGAGAGAAAAATCACACTCCCACCCCACCCCCCGCATAAAAAAAGAACGGCATTGCGATCATCAACCCCCAGACCCACCCCTCCCGCACAAAAGGGAATATTATCATCGATTCCCCCGCCCCCATAAAAAAACCCTACCCCGCACAACTGCGGAGGAGCCGGTGTCACCAGTGTGGAGGCGGCCGCATCGGGAGCAGCGGACACAACGGGCGACCCCGGAAGATTCACAGGTGAAGTGTCGCCTCACCTGGAAGGATGTTTGGACAACGGAGAGAGTTCGGCCGTCCGGCCCTTTCACTGTGACACCCCGAACTCCACATCAAATCCGTCCAAACGAATCTGGGTGAACTTTAATGACCAATAAATATAATTCCTCTCAGCGATCAGCTGTCTGAATGATCCCCTGACTCTGAGAGGAAGGGGCATCTGTGGTCCACACTGTCAGGGTGTTGAGTTTACCAGGAGACAAAGACTGCAGGGACGAGAGGTGTTCTGTTGACTAATACACTGTGTGTGGACACCGCTGGCAATTCTGGTGTTGTGACCCGAATCGAGACAAACACCACGCTGCCCACTCCACCAACAACACGGCACAGCCGTACACATAACAGGGGATCTTACATCCCACAACACTGGATTCAGCGATGAAACCCGTGATTAATGTTGTTGTCCCACCGAAATCATAAGAAACGTCCATTAAGGTGCTTTAAATACGACCGCTCTTCTGCAGGTGACGTCGGACACACCCCACACGCGTCTGACGTCATACACGGGCTTCCCACACCAGGTTCTGCCCTCAGGTCTTACGTCATCCCGCGGAGGGAGGGAGGGGGGGATTTTATTGACAGGATGAAGATGGTGTGAGAGGGGGCGGACAGGATGTTTGTCCCGGTCGGGACAGGAGGGGCTCATCTGTGGAAATATCTGAGCCCACGGTGGTGTCGAGCAGAGGGATTCACCACCTTGGGGGCAAACACCGGCAGACTGTTGCCCTGCAAGCGGGGCCGATGGTCCGGTGTAAGTGACAATTATTTGTGCTTTGTTGAGGTTGTAGCTGGAATATGGTGTAAAATCCCGCTCCCCAGACTAACACGGGTTATACAGACCAAAGAACAAACTGCCGGAGAAACTCAGTAGGTCGGGCAGCATCTGTGGAGGGAAATGGACCGTCAACTTTTCGGGCCGAGACCCTCCGTCTGGACTGAGAGTGGACGGGAAATAGTCAGAGAAAAGAGGTGAGGGGTCGGGATGGGGCAAGAGCTGGCGAGTGAGAGGTGGATCCAGGTGAGGGGGAGGTGGGAAGGTGGAAGTAGTGACAGGGGTGGGAGGTGAGGGGTTGGGGCAAAACGAGGCTGCAGAAGATGGAAATTAATTCCATAGTGGATTAACAAAGAGGTTAGAGACTATTTGTTATAGAGAGAGCAATGAAGATTCACTAGATTGATCCCTGGGGTGGTGGAGTTGTCATGTGAAGAAGGATCAAATGTGATAACCCTTTCATTTAGAGAATCGAGGACTGAGAGGTGAACACACTGAAATGCACAACATCATTACCGGTTGAACCAGGATCCCAGTCTCTGAAAAAGGGGGTGGACGGTCCGGGACTGAGATGAGGGAAAATGTCTCCACTCCGAGGGTGGTGAATGTCTGTAAATCCTATTGAGAAATATACCTGACATAATCACTATATATACCTGAAATATAATCACTATATACTGTTACATATTCAGGCACCAATAACCAGTTCAGGCAACAGTTCGGGAAGGGTTTATATAACAAACAACACGTTTATTAAACACTGAAAACAAACCCCGCCAAAAGTAAACAAACACTAACGTAACCGGAAACAGCTGCTGTGGGGCAGCTCAAACAGTTCTTAAAGCGATGCAGCTCAAACAGTTCTTAAACCGATGTTGCAAAAACAGTTCTTCAAAGTAGGATTGCCAAAAGTTCGAAATGCTCACAGTTCATTTAAAAGGAGAGACTTTATAAGACGATTTAAATTCTCTTTCACGTCGTTTTGCTTCGATCCCCGGCGTCGAACTTCCCACAAAGGATTTACGAAACGAAACGGCTTAAAGGCACTGACCTTTCCTTTATCACACTGTCCTCAATCTCCTGCTATCCCGCAGAGATTAACACGAGAACAGTCAACGAATTCCTTTCAAATAAGGATTAAATAAGTTCGAACCCATTTCACCGTCGAAAATAGATTCTCCTCGATCTTTAACTCCCCAACTCCGATCTTCACTCTCCTCTGATTTTTGAACTAGCAGTATTGTAAAGAACCTCTTGGCAATGACCTTTTAAACTTTAGGCATTAAATAAAACTTCATCTTTCAACTAAACTGCGTCATCTCATTTAATCACGCAGTGGCATGAAGTCAACATGGCAAATCCAGCCACGAACTGCCCCTCCTTACAGGGTGGGGTCTTCCTTTTATAACTTGTAAAAAAAACCTGTCACATGATCTCTACTGGCGGGAAAATGACGTCACTCCACCATCACAAGACCATTACCTCAAATCCAGTAGAGCTTCAACCCCAGTCACGTGACAAGGGTTCTACTGTCATGTCACGAGTACGTAACGGTACTAGCTATCTACTATACAATGTAATCACTCTTATGTACTGGATATCACCATGTATTATTTTACTAGACACATTTTGCTATGTATTTTTTACTAGGCACCTTGTATTCTCTTAGCTACATACTGCGGCAGTTAATGAACACCTGTTTCGCATAAGCAACACTAGTGAGCAGAAATGTACATATATACAACAGCATGGCTTCAAAAGAGATAACAGGGAGGATGGTATGAACAGGAAATATAATGTGAGGGAGGTGAAGGGAGGCTGACTGAGAAACATCCGTGGCCAGGAATGAGGCCCAAGAGGTGAAGTGGAAAGAAATACTGGTGGCGCACCGAGAGCTAGGCAAGAGCGACTGATTAGTTAATGTATCGATGATATGCAACTAAAAGTTGATTGGGTATGCTCATAAAACTGAAATCTAACTGAGATAAGAAATTACTATAAAGAATGCTGTACACCGGAGCTCAGAGGGCTTTCGGTGAGAAGTTCATTGATTGCCTCAGCCTTTGTTTGCAAATAAAGGTTTAAACTTCTCGAAGAATTGTCTGCGTCTCCTGGTCATTTCAAGTAACCACGACAATATCCACCACAGAGGGCGGAGGAGACTCAGTCATCGTTCTCACATAAAACAGAGGCCGGCAGATGTGTGGAGACCGAAGGGATCGAGGAAATGAGGATCGGACAGAAATGTGGCCGAGATGGGAGAGCAGTCACCATCTTGCTGATGGTTAGCGGGGCTGAATGGCCACATCCCGTTGTTTCTCACTTGATATTTCAGTGTTCCTGTCCAGTGAGGCCACAGGAATGTGAAGAGGAATGAGTGTTTATAAACATAGACTGATTTAAATGAAATCTGCACATTTCCTGTGTGGTCCTGAATTGTGTGTCGGGACGGGATGGGAATCGAAATTATAACTCTGAGAACTCTATGACCTGGGGGTGGCTGAAAAGAGATCAGGGAAGACATAGAGGGAAAAACTAAATACGTGTCTGGTCTAAATATGGAAATAATATAGGGAAATAATGAAATAATTTGGGAAATGAGGCGGTGGGTAGGGCAATGTGTGAAGGAGGAGACACAGTCAGCGAGTCACGTGATCCTGTTTTACCGCAGATCAGCAGCATCTGCGGATTTGATTCCGAGGCTCCGCCCAACGACTGTAACGCAATGAGCACACTGCGCATGCTCACAGTCCCGGGAAAGGCAGTGTTGTTTTTTCGTTCTTTGTGGAAGTCGGTCGGCGGTGTGTTCGGGATCGGGAGGGGGTTCTCGCCCCTTTGGACGGGAGCCGGAGGCGGATTATTCTCTGCGGGGCAACACCAACAATTTACGTTCGGTGAGTATTGAAGCCGGTTCCGAGCGGGGAGGTCTGACGGTGTGTAGTGAGTTAACTTACCAGAACTCAAGCAAGATAAAGCCTGCAGATGTTGGGAATGGGAGCAAAGCGCACAAAATGCTGGAGGAACTCAGCAGGCCGGGCAGCATCTAGGGGAAGAATACAGTCGACATAACCGGCCGAAACCCTTCGGCAGGACTGGAGAATAAAAGGTGGGAGTGAGGAAGAGAGAGAGAAACACAGGGTGATCGGTGAATCCTGAAGGGGGGGGGGGGGATGAACTTTCCCGAACTGGCTGCCTCGCCTCACTTCCTTCACAGAATCTGCCGGGGTCGGTCTGGGTTGTGAGACCTTCACACCGAACCGTCTGAGATGAGCCGCCGCTCAGCCCGTTGTTCTGGTCCTCTTAGCAGGATGAAGTAAAACATGTTTCTATCTTGTTACTGACAGAGAATTGTATATTTGCTGTTCTCTGTGTTATCTGAATGTACTTGCCTGTGATGCTGCTACAAGTCAGTGTTTCTCTGTACCTGTACCTTCCCGTACTTGTGCACTTGGCAATAGATTCAACAGGACCTGAGAAATCTCAGTGAGATTTGATTAGTGATGATCATCTTGGCAACTCGGTAGGTTGAAGGTATGAGACAGTACACTGTAAAATGCAAAACACTACACAGTGTCGATGATCAGAGGGATCTTAGACTCCAAGTTCATGGCTCCCTGAAAGAGACTGCACAGATTGATCGGGTGGTTAAGAAGGCAAATGACATGGTTGTCTTTATTAGTTGAAGCACTGAGTTCAAAAGTCGGGAAGTTGTGTTGCAGCTTTAAAAAACTAGTTAGAGCACATCTGGAGTGTTTCATACAGTTCTGGTCGCCCCCATTCTCGGAAGGATGTCGGGGCTTTGGAGAGAGCGCAGAAGAGGTTCACCAGGATAGTGTCTGGATTAGAGGGAATGAACTGTAACGGGAGTTTGGACAATCTCATGTTGTTTTCTCTGGATAGATGTTTATATGATTACCAGAGGATTAGAAGCAGTGTGTCAGAAGGCAGCGTCCATTGTTAAGGAACTCCAGCACCCAGGGCTGCCCTTTTCTCAATTTTACCATCAGATAGCGAGGTACAGAAGCCTGAAGGCACACACTCAGTGATTCAGAAACAGTTTCTTCCCCTCTGCCATCTGATTGCCAAATGGACATTGAACCTTTGAACACAACCTATGCCTCTCATAATCTTATACATCTCTATCAGGTCACCTCTTATCCTCCGTCACTCCAAGTAGAAATGGCCGAGTTCACTCCACCTATTCTCATAAGGCATGCTCCCCAATCCAGGCAACATCCTTGTAAACCTCCTTTGCACTCTTTCTAAGGTTTCCACATTCTTCCTGTAGTAAGGTGACCAGAATTGAGCACAGTGGTGTGTGACCAGGGTCCTGTATGGCTGCAACATTACCTCTCGCTTCTAAACACATTCCCACGATTAATAAAGGTCAATGCAATATACATCGTCTTAAACAGAGAGTCAACCTGCGTCACAGCTTTGAGTGTCCTATGGACTCGGACCCCAAGATCCCGCGGATCCTCCACACTGCCATGAGCCTTACCATTAATGCTATATTCTGCCATCACATTTGACCAAACAAAATGAACAACTTCAAACTTATCCGGGTTGAACTCCAATTGCGACCCCTCAGCCTGGTTTTGCATGCTTTCGGTGCCCGCTGTAAGTGCTAACACTTTCCGCACTATCCACAACACCCCCAAGCTTTGTGTCATCAGCAAATTTACTAACATATCCCTTCACTTCCTCATCCAGGTCATTTTATAAAAATCACAATGAGCAATGTTCCCAGATATATGGATACTGTAATTGATTTAGTTATTTATTTTTAGGATTATTTTTCTTCTATATTGCGTATTGCATTGAACTGCTGCTGCAAAGTTAACAAATTTCATGATGCACGCCAGTGATAATAAAACTGAATCTGAGTGGACAGATGATATATTTTTCCTGGGGGTTGAAATGTCTAATACACTTAAGGTGAGAGGAGATGTAAGTGGCAAGTTTGGCTCTTTCCACAGAAGTGGTTGGCAGCTGGACTCTCTGCCTGGGGTAGGAGATCCCACCAGCCACGTGATCCCGTTTGCCTCTCCCATTTAACCACAGATGTAACAATCCCTTCGCTCATGCTCACAGACTCCGGGTGGGCGGTGTTTTCCTTTCTGCTCCGTACTGAAGAGGAATGTCTGGGATCGGGGAAGGTGTCCTCGCCTCCTGGGTCGGGGAGCCAGGGGTCAGATCACAGTCTGTGGGCCAAAGATATTGCTGTCCTATCGGTGAGTACTGAGACCGATCCCGAGTGGGGAGATCCAATGTGGGCCGTGAGCCCCGAACTGAGGGCCAATTACTCATTTATTTTCCGATTATCTGGGCTGGTCAAAAATGTGTCCCCTTCACTTAATCTGCATTGAACGATCCAAACCAGGAGCCGAGGCTGTCTATTTCTGTAGAGTTGAAATGGGTGACCCACAGACAGGTCACATACGGCTTTTTCTTGCAGAACTCTCCCGCCCTCCGGTTTGTGATGCAAGATCACATGTTGTGTTGGGGAAATCTGATGTTGGCCACTGAGTCCCGTTAACTTTCCCCAAGTCGCCAAGCTTGCTGAGGCTCCTCACATTTGTCCGTGAGCTTTGTGGCTATTGTCTTCTCCCGGACTGGGGTGGGTGAGAAAGGAGAACGTCCCAGGTTGTGGGGATCTTTGATTTCACTGCCTGCTTTACCGAGGGACTGGGATGTCTAGGGTAGAGTGGTTTCTGTGATGTGCTGTTCTGGATCCAAAAGTCTCTGCAGATCCTCACAGTCAGAGGCAGAGTAGTGACCATAAAAAGCATGAAGTGTCCGGATGGAAAGCTTGTTGATAAAACTACGGTGAGGATCAAAGTATATCTGGCAATGTTTTTACTGCTTGTTCTAACTTTGTCATTTTGGAATCCTTTATACAGTAGTATGTACCATTAATTCAGTATCTGCATATTGCTGGAGAACCATCAGTGATTGTCCTTGATCTCTTCTCCCATCTGGTTACATCTGCTCATTCCCTGCCCATCTTGTTCAACCTCTGTCCAGTCTCTCTGACCCCAGCTTCAGTGATATGCATCAACTATCTGGGTCAACCTTGGTCCACCCTGTATCACACCTTTTCAGTGATATATATCAGCAATCCTTCTAAACATAGTCTTCATTGTGAACTATTCTTTTACACCTTTGACCTCACTGAGTTATTTCCAAAATCACTTTTTATTAGCTGGAATGCCAGAGGGTCATCAGGTCCCATTTCTGTTGTGCATTGGTATGGAGGGTCTAGTTTTTGAACTGTGACTGGCTGACACACTTCATTGTATTACAGTCAGCAAGGAGTACTGGGAGAGTTGGTGCTTGGACCCTAGTCCTGTGATGGCTTTGACTTCAGTTAGTGCTTCTACAGAAGGGGCTGGATGGTCCTCCTTCTGCAATGAAGCAGAAATTTCGAGCAGCTGCACATTGGTTGTGGGGAAATCCCGGACTGAACTACCCAGTGTGAGATCTGTGAGGTTGGGTCCTGGGATATTACAGTTTTTGATCCAGGTAAAATGGTCCCAGGAATCGAGCTGCTTGGGCTTATGGGGTGTTGAGCAAGTACTTCTGTTGTAGGATCAGATGTTAGTTTCTGGAGTTCCTTTGGAAGCATTGACTGCTAATCTGAGGAGTGGCTATGAGTAAATGGGCTGTTCTGTGTTTACAACAGGAAAAATAGACCTGCGAGTTTGGTGTTCAAACTGTGTTTAGAAATCCCCCCCACTCACTGTCATCTGTTGGCCACTCGGTGCAAGTCAAGCAGAATCTCAAGTTGCTGGAGATCTGCACTAAAAACTGAAAACGTTTGAAGTCATTCTGATGAAACGTTATTAACTTGAATTGTAGAGTTTGTTCCTCTCCCCACAGCTGTTCCTTACCTGCTGAGCGTTTCTGGTAAATCCAGCTTCTTTATATTACATTCATCCTGGACTGGTTTATATTTCCTGAAATTGACCTGGTTTAACCTGGTCTTTCTGTGCTCTTTCTGAGCTAAAATGGCTCTTTCTGTGCTGGTACAACAGTGAAGAAAGCACAACTTTCCCTATCAATTAACCTGGTACCAATTTGTCTGTTTTTCCTGGAAATGTGTTCAGTGCAGTTGTTGCCAACAAGGTTCACATGAATAATCTCAGGAATGATCGGCTTTATGTATGAGGAGCATTTGATGGTTCTGGACCTGTGCTCAATGGAGTTCAGAGGGACGGTGGGGGTGGTGGGGGATGTTTGGTTAAGTAAACCTACTGAATGCTGAAAAGCCTGGATACAGTGGACATGCAGAGGATGTTTCCATTAGACAGAGAGTCTGTGATCTCACAGCACACTCAGAATAAAGATGTTTCCCTTTAAAACTGAGAAAAACGTTTTGTCCAAAAGATCTGATCTGTGGAATTTGTTGCAGCAGAGGTTGGTTGAGGTATATTGATGACAGATATTAATATATTCCAGATTGCTAAGTAGCTGCAGGGTTACAGGAGGAAGGCAGGAATATTGTGTTTGAATAAAAATTAACCATGGTTGAATGGTGGGGCAGACCAGATGGATTGAATCATCTACTTCTGTTCCTGACTGAATGATGGATCCTCTTTATCCCATATCATTTTGTGACGTGTGAGGGACAATAAAAGATTGTTTACTGAGATCATTATATCTGCATTCAACTTCTAACTTTCAGTGAGTTTTGTTCTTAGTAACATTAAGCAGAAATGTTTGCTTCTCCGTTTTATTGTTAATGTGCTTTATTTTCTCTCTGGTTAAAGTTCAACCTGCAGTGAAAGGTCTATTGGAAGAAATACCCCAATTGGAAGCAAACCACAGCTGAAGACGGGAACAGCAACAAGTGAACCAGCCCGAGGACTGAGAGCATCAACTAGAGAGAACGCTCCTGACTCATTGTTCCCATTGATTCAGTCAGGAGAAAGTTTGGTGAGTCTCATTTAGTCAAACATTGAGGTCATGGTTGAGTATGGTGCGATGAATGTGCTGAGCTGTGTATATCACAATGCAAGGAGCATCGTAGGAAAGCCAGATGAGCTCAGGACAGGGAATTATGTTATTGTAGACATTATTGGAGTTTGTTTGCACCCAACAGTCTTAGGGATTTAGAGGAACAAATTTGTAGACAGATTGGAGACCATGCCAAGAAACAAAAGTTGATTCAATAAGCGATTTTGACTTTCCATATACAGGCAGTCCCCAGGTTACATATGAGTTCCATTCCTGAGTCCATCTTTAAGCCAGATTTGTACGTATGTTGGAACAAGTACATCCGGTATTATTTAGTGTCAGTTAGTCAAACGTTTGTCTTAGTATATAGTATATATTTTACTTTTCTATGTATATAAAACACTTATAAGTATGTATTCCAATAATTAAACTATTGTGTTGCTTAGTAATAATTGTAGCTTTCATCAGGGCAGGGACTTTCACATGCTCCATTATTCTCACTTTATCCATTATCATTTAAAATTGTTACAATAGTTGACCGACTGTAGCCTAATGCTTTTCCAGTGACGGATGGCATTTCACCTCTTTCCAAATGCTTTCTTATTCACACTTTATTTTCAAGTGCGATTGCTTCCTGTCAGTGGAACAGAAACACTGCAGGCGGTGGGTGCCAACCTCTGCCAGCTCCAGAGCTCCACTGGGTCCAAAGAACTGCAACACTAAATTCCCCAGGTCCTAAACTGTACACTGAGTCAGGTTAAATGGGACAAGTGGGGGCTGTGCTCGGTTTGGGTATTTGATCCTCCACAATGTTCTGTGTGGGAATTTAAACTGGAGGTGGCAGTGTTTTTTTTACAAGGTCGAGTCGCGAGCTCAACATCAACCCTGCATGGAGGGTACGGGAGTCACTGGATCGACATCAACCCGGCACGGGAGCAGTCTGTCACTAAAACAAACTTGAGAACCTCCGTTCTCTAGCCCAGTGCTGAGCTGACTGCGCCACCAGCTGACAGGAATGGTGGGAGGGGTTTGTGGTGTCAGGGTAAATCTTACTAAGAAAGATTTAAGCCCAATACAAAGTTAAACACTCAACACAGTGTTAGAGGCAATGACTTAAAATGGTGGACTGCGTTCTCCTTCCTCGGTTCGTAAGTACAAGTTGCTCTTAAGTCGGACATTTGTAACTCAGGGACTACCTGTATTGATTGGGACTCGAATAGTGTAAAAGGGGTAGATGGGGTAGAGTTTCTCAAATGTGCCCTTAATCAGTATGTAAAATTCCTGACGTAGAAGTGTGCAATAAGCTGTTAGGAAATGATCAGGGCTTGTGACAGAAATTAGTGATCATAATGCCATGAAATTCAAAATAAAGATAGAGAAAGAGAGGTCTGGACCACGGGTTGAGATTCCAAAATGGAGAAAAGTCAATTTTGATGGTATCAGGAAGGATCTGACAAGTGTGGCTTGGGACAGTCTGTTTCCTGGCAAAGGAGTACTTGGTATGTGGGAGGCATTGAGAAGTGAAATTTTGAGAGTGTAGAGTTTGTATGTGCCTAAAAACATAAAAGTTGAAACGTAACCAGTGCAGGGAACCTTGATTTTCAGGAAATATTGAGGCCCCGGATATTTTGTTCCTCTAAATGCCTCAGACTGTTGGGTGCTGCCAAGACTCATTAATGACTACAAATCATAATTCCACTTCCTGCGCTCATCTGACTTTTTTTTAGTTGTCTTCTGTTAGGTTCTAAAAGCTTCCAAATAATGTTTGCTCTTTTGTTT
This sequence comes from Hypanus sabinus, assembly GCF_030144855.1. NCBI lineage: Eukaryota > Metazoa > Chordata > Chondrichthyes > Myliobatiformes > Dasyatidae > Hypanus > Hypanus sabinus. The sequence goes on along the minus strand of NW_026779303.1, from coordinate 144,150 downwards.
TCCCCTCTCTTTGGCTTTTATGTTGTCTTTGGCTTCTCATTTCAGCCACGGTTGTGTCCTCCTGCCTTTCCAATGCTTCCACTTCTTTGGGATGCATCGATGACTCAGCTTCCAAAATGCTCCCAGAAACTCCAGCCATTGCTGCTCCGTTGTCACTCCTCCCTTTTCCCTTCCAAACAAGCTTCAACAGCTTCTCTGTCACAGAAACATGGAGAAGTTCAGTAGAGAAATAGGCTATTTGGCCCATCTAGTCAATGCTGAAAAAAACATTTAAGCTGTGCAACTACCTGCACTGGGACCATCGCCCTCCATACCCCTACCATCCACACTCCCATCCAAACTTCTTTTAAATGGTGAAACCGAGCTCATATTCACCACTTGTGCTGACATCTCATTCCACCCTCTCACAACCATTTCAGTAAAGAGCTTTTCCAAATGTTCCCATTAAATTTTCACCTTCTCCACTTACCTATGACTTCTGGTTATCATTGCACCCAACCTCAGTGGAAAATCCTCCTTCCATTTAACCTATCTTTACCCTCATAATGTTGTATACTTCTGACAAATACTCAAAGCAATGTATAATTTAATTCTTTATGTTTAGAGCATTTTTAGGTGTATAAGCTGATGAGGGGTATTGATCATGTGGATATCCACAGGTTTATTCCCAGGGCTGAAATCACTAACACGAGGGGACATAGTTTTAAGGTGCTTGGAAATATATACCGAGGGGATGTGAGGGGTAAGTTTTTTTACACAGAGAGTGGTGGGTGCGTGGAATGCACTGCCGGCTATTTGTGTGAGAGTGTTTCAGTTACTGTGGGGGAGGAACCCATGCAGCTCAGTGGGAACAGGGAATAATACCAATCGAGAGAGTCAAACTGAGGCAGGTCACAGATTGGAGATGGCAGAGATGACCCATTCTTATAGAGACAGGAAGAGCGTCAGAGAGTTTAATGGTCATTCCAGATAACAGCACTGTGCCCAGTTAGAAGGTGATTTCTCTCTCCAAATTGGGTTAAACTTCACTGTAACAGTGTGATGTCAGAACAGACCTTGACAACTCAAGTGATCTCAGCTGAAATGTTGTTCTACACCAAATGATGGATTTTGTAAATCTTTTCACAGGTTAAAAATGACAAGGAATTTGTCTACGGGAATGTCTAACATAACACACACGTTTTGCTGTCTCTTTTGATATTTAAGAAGTGGAGCAAGGGATTCACTCGATTATCCTTCCTGCTCAGACTGTGGCGAGGGATTTACTCGGTCATTTCAATTGAAGGTACATCAGCAAGTTCGCACTGGGACAAGGCCATTCACCAGTTCTGTTTGTGAGAAAGGATTCAGTCGTCTTCCCACCTGTGGACACACTAGTCAGATCACACTGGGCAGAAGCTCTTCATCTGCTGAATTTGTGGGGAAAGATTCATTTTGTCATCTAACCTAATGGTTCACCAGCGAGTTCACACCAGAGAGCGGCCATTCACCTGCTCAGACTGTGGGAAGAGATTCACTTGGTCATTCCAAATGAAGGCACATCAGAGAGTTCACACTGGAGAGAGACCACTCACTTGCTCAGACTGTGGGAAGGGATTCACTCAGTCATCCGACCTACTCACACACCAGTCAGTTCACACTGGCGAAAGGCCATTCACCTGCTCAGACTGTGGGAAGGGATTCACTCGGTCATCCCAACTGAAGGTACATCAGCGAGTTCACACCGGAGAGAGGCCGTTCACCTGCTCAGACTGTGGGAAGGGATTCACTCGGTCATCCCATCTGAAGGAACATCAGCGAGTTCACACCGGAGAGAGGCCGTTCACCTGTTCAGACTGTGGGAAGGGATTCACTTGCTTATCCCAACTGAAGGTGCATCAGCGAGTTCACACCGGGGAGAGGCCGTTCACCTGCTCGGACTGTGGGAAGGGATTCACTCGGTCATCCGACCTACTGGCACACCAACGATTTCACACCGGGGAGCGGCCATTCACCTGCTCAGACTGTGGGAAGGGATTCACTCGGTCATCCCAAATGAAGGTACATCAGAGAGTTCACACTGGAGAGAGGCCGTTCATCTGCTCGGACTGTGGGAAAGGATTCATTTGCTCATCCCATCTGAAGGTACACCAGTCAGTTCACACTGGGGAGAGGCCGTTCACCTGCTCAGACTGTGGGAAGGGATTCACCCGGTCATCTCAGTTACTGAGACACCAGTCAGTTCACACTGGTGACTGGCTGTTCACCTGCTCAGACTGTGGGAAGGGATTCACTGAATCATCCCATCTGAAGGTACACCAGTCAGTTCACACTGGGGAGAGGCCGTTCACCTGCTCGGACTGTGGGAAGGGATTCACTCGGTCATCCGACCTACTGGCACACCAACGATTTCACACCGGGGAGCGGCCATTCACCTGCTCAGACTGTGGGAAGGGATTCACTCGGTCATCCGACCTACTAGCACACCAGCGAATTCACACTGGGTAGAGGCTGATCACCTGCTCAGACTTTGGGAAAAGATTTTCTCAGCCAAATCAACCAAGTGTGCATCATTGAGTTCTTACCGGGGAGTGTCCGTTCACCTGCTGTGAATGTGGTAAGCAATTAACTCAGTAATCAGACACAGACATACTTTATTGTTCTCAAGGGAAATTGGGTTTCGTGACAGTCGCACCAACCAAGAACAGGAAATATAGCAATAGGAAACCATAAATAATTAAATAATACTAAGTAAAGTGTGCTGTTACGTACCCAGTAACTGGGTTTACAGACCAGCAGATACGTTGGTGTCTGGTGGTTCTTTAACTAAAGGTGTTTATTAGTAAAATAAACCAAAGAGCATCAATAATGCAAATATACATATAAAACAGGTTAGCAATAATAAACAAGCTCTATCAATATCTAGGGGTAAATGAATAGTCATAAGAGAATATAAAGTTCAGTTCAGTTCGTCCATGCTGAGGTAGCTGTTGCTGTGCTGCAATTGGAGAGAGAGAGAGGGGGGGAGAAAGCGACCAAGAGATTGGGCAGCTGCAGCAGGCAAACCTTCTGTTGTCTTCTTATTCCGTTGTACCATTGTGGTCATTCGGTTATGACCCCTCCGTTCTCAGCTAGACTGTTCTTCAGTGGTGGACTCATCACCCTGGCATGACTGGACACACACACAAGTCCCCACCAGCCCTGCCGTCACACTCTGAGCCTTTGTGACCGATCTTCTGATTCGGTCCTCTAAGCCCCCACCTTCCTGTGGATGCACAACACTCGGTCAGTGTCCACTGGTGTGTCTGAGGAGTGTCTCCCCAGACCCGTCTTTTATCCCCACTGACGGGGTATCAGCCATCCATCAACTCAATATGTCTATGTCCATTGAACTAGGCCACTCCTGCTGTCTCTTCAGGAATGTTAACGAGCAAAGAAGTGTCCCTGCAGCAAAAGGTTTCATTTACCTGTCCATCAGTGAAGCAGCCATAATACCTAAATCAGTTGTCTCTCTCTTATCTGTAGCAGATATCTCTAGCTCTGTTCTTCATCTCTCTTTCGCTCTCATTAGCTGCATAGTCCTCAAAGGGGGGGGGGGAAAGGGTCAGCTCTGGACCCCATTTCCATCAGGTCTGTTCAGCACACATAACACCCCCACCCTTCAAAGAATCTTCACCGGGTTGAAAATTCACTAGTAAAGCACATTACAGAGTCTAATCTAATACAGAAGTTGTCTTTAACTACAAGGATAACACAGGTATACTTTCAAATTATCACCTGGATAAACAATCAGCAATTACATTGTCATTTCCCTTTACATTTTGTATTTTAATATCAAATTCTTGTAACAACAGACTCCAACTTAATAACCATCTATTTTTATTCTTCATGTTTGTCAAAAATACCAAGGGGTTGTGATCAGTATAAACTATCACTGGTTTCTATGCTGGTCAAATGTAGACCTCAAATTGCTGTAATGCCAGGGTAAGTGACAGTAATTCTTTTTCTACAGTGGAGTTAGTTCTTAGCTTAGGTGTATATCACAAAGAGTGAACCACTACATGTGTGATTATAATGTAGTACATTACAGAAGATTGCGCAAATAGTAATCTCTATTTTACTTCTAAACCTAACTTTCAGTTAACCTACTATGATATCATCTTTAACTTTCACAAGCTTCGTCCAGAAAAACAAAGCTTATCACCGATGTTTTCTAAACTAAGCCCATTTTCTGAACTTCCACACCACTCATTAATTTTAAGCAGGTCATTAATTTTATCTTCAGGATATTTAATTTGATTAGTTTCCTTGATGACACTAGCAGATGGTCTCTCTGGGCCAAAACAACACTTTAAGTTCTGCCTTTCCAAATCACATACTTGAGCAACACCACCAAGTTGTTTATCCTTAAATTTCAAAACAAACATCTTGTTAACAAACCATTGTTTAGTTAACGGTCCCTTCCCTTTGCACAACAGTCCTGGAACCAAACCCGACTTTACATTTACTTTATTCAAAAGTCGAGTAACACTTTTTCGCTCAGTATCTTCAATAACATCCATCTCACCAGCTTTTATCTCATCACTGACTTTTAATACAAGTGACTGAGAATCCTCACACTCTACTGGTGCCAAGGTTAACCCTTTCTTCACTGAACCAAGTGCATCTGACCCAAAAGGATAGCATTCCTTTTTAACCAAATCAGACATTTCAGACCTTTCCTGAGTCTCCACACAAGGATCAGTAACCTGAACACAGGCCAATGGGACAACTGCCTCTTCTTGGCTTTCAATACCAGTCCCAGTTTCAAATTCCAAGTTCCCCTGATCCTCCCAGTTACTCTCTGGGCAACTCCCATCTGGAGTAAACTCAACCTTGCAGGCTAAAACAACCTCGTCTGCTAACCCAGCGGACTCCCTCAAGGTAGCGGCATCCTTATTATCTCAGAAAGCCTTTGCATTATTGAGAACACACTTAAATTCTTCAACTACAACCAGCTCTGTCAATCCAGATACATCATCCGTGTCCAACCCTGGACCTTCTAACTGCCACATCTGTTCCTCATCTTGGCTCTGTGCCTCCATAAATTCCTTGCTCACTCCAAAATGTCCACCCAGGGGTATCTTACGGGCCAATTTCAAGATTCTGTTTCTTGACAACACTGACTCTGCTTTGTCTCCCTTACTTTCCTTAGCCCCACTATTCTCCGTTTTACCACCCTCCAACCTCTCCTGGTACAAGGCTGGTAAAAACGTCTCTGCTAAATCAAGGTTGGACTCGGCTAAATCAGGGGTTGTCCTAACAGCTTTCCTCGACATTCTTCTGGTGACTGCACCTGAGGGATTAAATTCAGAAACTATGGGCGGGGGCTCAGTCCTGGCAGGCTTACTCATGAGCTGAACTGCAGAGAACACATCCCCCCCAGCCAGGTCTTTCCCGAGTAAGACATCTACATGGGGTATCGGGAGTGCAGCCCGTACCCCTGTCGTGACTGGTCCAGATACCAGGTCACTCTTCAGAAATACTTTATGTAACGGTACGGCCTCAGTTCCTTTTCCAACCCCTTCTATCACGTGCACGTCACCAGTATCTGCCTCACTATTGAATTCCAATGCTCTGCTTAGGATTAAGGACTAAAAAGCCCCAGTGTCTCTCTAGATTCTTACTGGCACTGGGGGTGACCCCTCCCTCACAGATACCAACCCGGTTGAAAGGGATTTCTCACATCCCTCCTGAACTCGGTTTAGCTCCTCTTTTAACAGCATTTCAACCGGCTTAACACAGCCCGTCGGCGCGGTCGCCTTTCCTTTCCCCGTCTCCTTCTTTGGAGCAAAGCACTTAGATGCTACGTGGCCAGATTTCCCACTGTTATAACACACAACGCTAGGAGACCTGCCAGACGGCTTTTCCTCCTTGTCTTTTCCGGTAGACCCTGGCTTAGTCTCAGACTTAGCCGTTAGGCTTTCTCTACCACCCCTACTACTCCTGTGGTAGCACTTATTTGGGGAAAATTTCATTTGATGGGTTAAGGCATATTCATCTGCTAGCTTGGCAGATTCTGATATGGACTTATTCTTCTTCTCGTTCAAGTATCTCCGGACATTATCCGGAACACAATCTTTTAATTCTTCGATCAGGATCATCTTTCGTAGGCGGTAGAAATCCTCCTCAACCCCTTCTGCAGCGCACCAACGGTCAAAGTACACACACTTGTCGTATGTAACCTCTGTGAACGTCTGATTCCACTGCTTCCTTAAGTCCCTGAACTCTTGTCTATAGGCTTCGGGTACCAGCTCATAGGCCCGAAGGATAGCCAGTTTTGCTTCCTCATAATCCTCTGCAGCCTCCACAGACAATGCTGCATATGCACGTTGAGCCTTCCTTTTAAGTACACTTTGTAACAACACCACCCACTTATCTCTAGGCCACTTCTGGTTCACGGCCACTTTTTTCCCTACAGGAAAGTGTTCTAACAACTCTTCCTTGAATATCTGCATCATGAGATAATGTTCAGCCATCTTACGTTGTATCTCTGCCATTGTCGTCCCTTTCTTAACCTCCTTGAATTCCAAGGACTCCACCATTTCCCAAAACTCAGACTTTTTAGCCTTCTTTAATGCCACAAAGTCTGGACTTAACAGAAACTCGTCAACATCCATTTCTGCTGCCTGTCTTTCTGGTTTCTCACACAACCAGATCAGATAAGGGAAATCTATCATTTTAGCTAAAGGCGTTTATTAGTAAAATAAGCAAAACAGTATCAATAATACAAATACACATATAAAGCAGGTTAACAAAAATAAACATAGAAGTGTAGGAATAATAATCAATAATAAGAAACAAGCTCTATCAATGTCTAGGGTTAAGTGGAAACCAGTCCAAGACCAGCCTATTGGCTCAGGGTGTCTGAAACTCTGAGGGAGGAGTTGTAAAGTTTGATGGCCACAGGCAGGAATGACTTCCTATGACGCTCAGGTTTACATCTCAGTGGAATGAGTCTCTGGCTGAGTGTACTCCTATGCCTAACCAGTACTTTATGGAGTGGATGGGAGACATTGTCCAAGATGGCATGCAACTTGGACAACATCCTCTTTTCAGACACCACCGTCAGAGAGTCCAGTTCCACCCCCACAACATCACTGGCCTTACGAATGAGTTTGTTGTTTCAGTTGGTGTCTGCTACCCTCAGCCTGCTGCCCCAGCACACAACAGCAAACACGATAGCACTGGGCACCACAGACTCATAGAACATCCTCAGCATCGTCCGGCAGATGTTAAAGGACCTCAGTCTCCTCAGGAAATAGAGACGGCTCTGACCCGTCTTGTAGACAGCCCCAGTGTTCTTTAATCTAACCACATGTAACTCTCGCTTTGACCCTCAGCTTAATATAGGGGGTGATAGACCCGCAGCCCGGCCAAACTTAAGAAATCTCGTTTTGGTGGATGCTGTGTGTTGTGTCCCCTGTAGTAAATCAGTACCCTGAAATACAAAACAGTACACAATATGTGATTAAATGATTGAGCTTTATAATTCTTACTTTGACCCCAGGGTTAGTAAAGAAAACAAAAAAAAAAGAAAAAGGGTCCAGTCTCTCCATTCACGTCTTCTCATCTCTCCCCAGCAAAAGAGCACAAAATCTCTCTTCCAAACTCACAAGAAAGAACATTTCTCTCATTGGATAGCCTCGCACTCCAAAACTCTGTCACCTCTAGTCATAACCTAAACATTGTTATACTTGTGACAGACTACCAGTTTCACACTGGGGAGAAAGTTTCAATAGGCTGCATGCTGGATATTTGTCCATCACCATTGCTGAATGCAAGTTTGAGACTGACTGTCGGTGCTGAACTCTGCAATTATTGCTGCTGCTGACCACACCCAGTCCTGCACCCTGGTCACTGGGCATGGGAGGAGTTTTTTCTGCTGCACATTCACCTTTAATGGGACGGGAGTTTAATATTCTGGGTCTAAGACAAATAAATCAGTTCTATGTTAAACTCTGTCTTGGTGAATTTACAACACACCTAGTGTACAGTAGAGAGTCAACTCGGGCCAGCTGGACCCTGTGATTCTGTCCACAACAGTCCTTGTAAATCCTCCGGTTTTCCCCCTCTCACTCTCCCTGTGGTGATGGGTTCCTAACAGTCACCACTCTGTGGGTGAAAAGGTTTCCCTTGAATTTTCTGCTGACTGAAGAAGTCGAGCTGACTGCAGTTCTGTCTGAGATGTTCTTCACCCCTCTAATCTCTGGATGAGGAAGAATGACATTGGGAGTTAAACTCCTTAATCACATCTCATTTCCACATTATGGTTCACTTTCCCTGCTTCTAAAGTGTTGTTAGAGAACACCACTGTTCTCTAAAAACTGAAAGCAGAATGGGAAACGATTAGTTGAATGCTCAATGAAGCAGGGTCAGAAACCAGAGGCGAGTCTGCACAGGGCAGAGTTTGGGGGTCTGGATGATAGTTGTCGTAAGAACATATGATGAGAAGGGGATCAGCAGCAGAATGAGGCAATGAATGACAGAGTAGCAACATTTGGAAGCTGATTGACAGAGAAAATAATTTGGTTGTCTGACTGATGACACAAACAACACCTGGGGTGCGGTGCTCCACTGGTTGAGGAACACGTGTGTGTTGGGAATGGTTTTATCTGTTGGGGGAGTTGTTCCTGTTTGTTTATCCTGTAATATTATATCTGGATGGTTCTTATGGATTGTCCTATCTGAAATAATGTATTGATTATCATCTAATTTGCTAGATTTTGACACTAAAACTGTATTGGGCTTGAATTTATTGTACCTTTATGAAGTGATGGAGGGCATTCATGAGTTTGTATTTTAAAGCAAGATTTTAGTGAATGATATTTGCCATTTCTTTGTAACTTTGTAAGTAATCAGATTGAGTAAATCTGCTGCAGGATCCTGGAATGTGTTGGATTGTGTCTGATTTCTCTGGCATTTTCTGCACTAACTTCCTCATTTGTTAATATTTCATGTATTTTTGATGTTTCCCCCCTTTTGTCAAACAACTTGTCCTGTATTTCTGCAAGGAACTCCTTTGTTTTTTTAGGGGGAGTTCTTGAACTCTCAGTCAGGTGCTCAAGGCTTCCTTGTCACCATCTAGTCTACTCAGATTGTTGGGATGTCTTGCATGGAGGGTCATACTCATTTCACTGGTTAAAGTTTTCTTCCGGAGTGATGATTGATTGTTCTGAGTTGGCCTATCATTTAGGTTTTCTGGTCTGTATTTCTTATCACGATTGCAAATACACACATGGAGTGCTGAATCCTGTTCATTTTTGATGAAAATATATACTTAAAAGTTTTATCTGACTGTTTTTTCTTGTTTTTTTTTATTGAAGTTCATCATAAAACAAACATTTCCAGAAGATGTATTTCAGACATTGTAAATATATATCATATAATCATATATGCCACAAATCCCCACATAGAATTTATCTGAGGTATACACTTCTATAAGTGTGAAAGAAAAAACAAGCAAAAGGAAAAAAAAACTATGTACAAGTAGGGAGTGATCTTTTTTTTACAACATATTCATTGATTTGTGAGAATAAAAGCAGGCCTAGAGGGATTATGTAGTTAAACCATTTTTCCCAGTATGAATCAATCTTCTCCATCTTGTCCATTGTAATTTCCATCCATGCATTTAAAGTTGGGCTTGTGGCGGCTCATTTCCTAGCGTATGCGAACCGACTCACAATTAGATAGCCTACGGGGGTTTGCGAGCACAGAGCTTTGGAGCCTCTTCGCCATGGGGGGCCGGTTGACAGAGGCTTAAAAGTGAGGCTGAAGTTTTCGAATAAAGTTTTTCCCTTCGACTGCAGTTACCGACTCCGTGTCGTAATTTTAGCGCTGCTTGTAGCACACCGCTACAATTGGTGACCCCGACGGTCCAAACGATTTTTGGACCAGAAATGACCGACGCCGCCTCTGTTCATGCGGTTTCGTTGAAACTGCCGGGTTTCTGGACACAGCGCCCGGACCTATGGTTCCAGCAAGCCGAAGCCCAATTCCACGTTCGCCGGATCACCTCAGAAGACACCCGCTACTACTACGTGGTGGGCTCCCTCGACCAGGACACAGCTGCCCAGGTCGCGGAGTTCGTACAGTCGCCCCCGGCAGACGGCAAGTACACGGAATTCAAAGCCCTGCTCCTCAGGACTTTCGGACTCTCACGGCGCGAGCGGGCTGCCCGTTTACTGCACCTGGATGGCTTGGGCGACAGACCTCCATCGGCTTTAATGAATGAGATGTTGTCTCTGGCCGAGGGACACACAGGCCTCATGTTTGAGCAGGCATTCCTGGAGCAGCTGCCCGAGGACATACGCCTGCTGCTGTCCTACGCGGATTTCAGTGACCCCCGGAAGGTGGCAGCCCGGGCGGACTTGCTGTGGAACGCCAAAAAGGTGAGCGGGGCGTCCATCGCGCAGATCTCCCAGCCACGCTCCCGGCAGCAAACCAGTCCAGGCCCGGCCGCAGAGCCCGCTAACCCCCGGCCCAATGACCACTGGTGCTTCTACCACCAGCGGTGGGGCGCAGAAGCCCGCCGTTGTCGCCCACCCTGCAAGTTCCCGGGAAACGCCAGGGCCAGCCGCCGCTGATGGCTACGGCGGCTGGCCATCGGGATAGCCTCCTGTATGTGTGGGATAGAAGGTCGGGACGCCGGTTTTTGGTCGATACTGGTGCTGAGATCAGCGTTTTACCTCCGACAAGTTACGACACCCGCAGCAGGGCACCGGGTCCCCCCCTGAGGGCCGTGAATGGCAGCACAGTAAGGACCTATGGCACCCGTCAGGTGCAGCTACTGTTCGGCCCCAGCCAGTTCACGTGGGACTTCACACTGGCCGCCGTAGCCCAACCGCTTCTGGGTGCGGATTTTTTGCGAGCTCACAGCCTGCTGGTTGACCTGCCCAGGAAGAGACTGGTACACGCCGAGACCTTTCAGACGTTCTCCCTGGGCGCGGCCCAGTTGCCAGCCCCTCACCTCGGCTCCATCACGCTGTCCGACAACGACTTCACCAGGGTCCTGGCGGAGTTCCCATCGGTTCTGGCACCGCAGTTCACAGCAGCCATGCCCAGTCACGGCGTACAGCACCACATCCCGACACAGGGACCACCCCTCCATGCCCGTGCTCGGCGGCTTCCCCCGGACAAGCTCCGACTGGCGAAGGAGGAGTTCCAGAGAATGGAGGAATTGGGGATCATCCGGCGGTCCGACAGCCCCTGGGCTTCCCCCCTGCACATGGTGCCCAAAGCGACGGGGGGCTGGAGACCGTGCGGCGACTACCGCAGGCTGAACGAGGCTACCACACCGGACCGCTACCCTGTGCCGCACATTCAGGACTTTGCGGCAAACCTGCACGGCGCCCGGATCTTCTCCAAGGTCGACCTTGTCCGAGGGTACCATCAAATCCCGATGCATCCTGACGACGTCCCCAAGACGGCTCTCATCACCCCGTTTGGCCTCTTCGAGTTCCTCCGCATGCCGTTCGGCCTGAAGAATGCCGCACAGACGTTCCAGCGGTTAATGGACGCGGTGGGACGGGACCTGGACTTCGCGTTCATCTATTTGGATGACATCCTCATAGCCAGCGGCAGTCGTCAGGAGCATCTGTCCCACCTCCGTCAACTCTGCGCCCGACTGAGTGAGTACGGTCTTACAATCAACCCTGCCAAATGCCAGTTCGGACTTGATACCATTGACTTCCTGGGCCACAGGATTACTAAAGACGGGGCAACCCCTCTGCCCGCTAAGGTAGATGCGGTCCGCCACTTCCCCCGACCCACCACGATCAAAGGCCTTCAGGAATTCGTAGGTATGGTCAATTTCTACCGCCGCTTCCTCCCTTCACCTGCCCGGATCATGCGCCCCCTGTTCGCCCTGATGTCGGGTCCGAGCAAGGACATTACCTGGGACGAGGAGTCCGCCGCCGCTTTCGTTCAAACGAAGGAAGCTTTGGCTGACGCCGCAATGCTAGTACATCCCAGAATGGACACCCCTACCGCCCTCACAGTGGACGCATCAAACACGGCAGTCGGTGGGGTGCTGGAGCAGCTCATCGCAGGTCGCTGGCAACCCCTGGCGTTTTTCAGCAAACACCTGCGGCCACCCGAGCTCAAGTACAGTGCTTTTGACCGGGAACTGTTGGCGCTCTACCTGGCAATCCGGCATTTCAGGTACTTCCTAGAAGGTCGGCCCTTCACCGCGTTCACGGACCACAAACCGCTTACCTTTGCGTTTACGAAAGCATCCGACCCCTGGTCATCCCGCCAGCAACGCCACCTGTCCTACATCTCTGAATACACAACGGATGTCCGGCACGTCTCGGGTAAGGACAATGTCGTGGCGGATGCGCTCTCTCGCCCTACCGTTCATGCCCTTTCCCAAGGGGTAGACTTTGAGGCACTGGCAGAGGCACAGCAGGTAGATGAGGAGATTCCGAGTTACAGGACTGCAGTCTCTGGTTTGCAGCTCCAGGACCTCCCCGTGGGCCCAGGTGAGAGGACCCTACTCTGTGACGTCGCCACCAGCCAGCCCCGTCCGGTCGTCCCCGCAGCCTGGCGGCGACGTGTTTTCGACTCCATTCATAACTTGGCGCATCCCTCCATCCGGACAACTGTCCGGATGGTTTCCAGCAGGTTCGTTTGGCACGGACTCCGCAAACAGGTCAGTGAATGGGCCAGGACGTGCATGCACTGCCAGACGGCCAAGGTTCAGCGGCACACCAAAGCCCCACCGCAGCAGTTCCATCCCGCCCACCGGCGTTTCGACCACATTCATGTGGATATCGTGGGCCCCCTGCCAGTGTCGCGCGGAGCACGTTACCTCCTGACTATCGTGGACCGGTTCACAAGATGGCCAGAGGCGGTCCCGCTCACCGACACCACCTCCGAATCTTGCGCCCGAGCCCTGATCGCCACCTGGATATCCCGCTTTGGTGTACCAGCCCACATTACCTCCGACAGAGGCGCCCAGTTCACCTCCAGCCTGTGGTCAGCTATGGCCAGCCTTTTGGGGACTCAGCTGCACCACACCACTGCCTACCACCCACAGTCGAACGGGCTAGTGGAGCGTTTCCACCGTCACCTGAAGTCGGCCCTCATGGCCCGCCTGCGAGGAGCCAACTGGGCGGACGAGCTTCCCTGGGTCCTTCTCGGCATCCGCACAGCGCCCAAGGACGACCTGCACGCCTCGTCGGCCGAGTTGGTATACGGCGCGCCCCTGGCCGTCCCCGGGGAGTTCCTACCAGCCCCGAGGGGGCAAGAGGAAGAACCCGCTGCAGTCCTGGGCAGACTTCGCGAGAAGCTCGGTAACCTGGCCCCCATACCCACTTCACAGCATGGGCGGCACCCGACCTGCGTACCCAAAGACCTACGGAACTGTAAGTTTGTGTTTGTACGAAGGGGCGGGCATCGGCCACCGCTGCAGCGGCCATACGAGGGGCCGTTTACGGTGCTCCGGAACAACGGGTCCACGTTCGTGCTGGACGTTGGGGGGAAGGAGGAGGTTTTCACGGTGGACCGCCTCAAGCCGGCCCATGTGGACCTGGCGCAACCGGCCGAGTTTCCGGCGCCTCGGCGCAGAGGCCGACCTCCCAAGCAGGTTCTGGCCCAGGCTGTGGACATTGGGGGGTGTATCGCCGGTTCTGGGGGGGGGTTATGTGGCGGCTCATTTCCTAGCGTATGCGAACCGACTCACAATTAGATAGCCTACGGGGGTTTGCGAGCACAGAGCTTTGGAGCCTCTTCGCCATGGGGGGCCGGTTGACAGAGGCTTAAAAGTGAGGCTGAAGTTTTCGAATAAAGTTTTTTCCTTCGACTGCAGTTACCGACTCCGTGTCGTAATTTTAGCGCTGCTTGTAGCACACCGCTACAGGCTCTCCTGTGATAACCATTTCCTAGTAACAGTCTTTTTACCAGCTGCCAACAATATATTCATTAAATATTTATCTTTTTTCAACCATTCTTGAGGTATACATCCAAAATATATGGTCTTACTCCCCAAGGGTATTTCACATCTAACGATGCCATGTAGGGCATTGTGTATCCCCCTCCAATAGCTTTTGATAACAGGGCAGTCACAAAAAATATAATAATGATTTGCATTTCGATTTCCACAGTTTCTCCAGCAAACAGTGATGTTACTATCATAATGGGATTTCTGGGAGGGTGTAATGAAATATCTTATCAAGTTTTTCCATCCGAACTCCCTCCATTTCTGAGAACTGGTACACTTCCATTGATACCTCTATATTATTGTCCATTCTTCCTCAGATATAATTATCCCTCCTTCCTTCTCCCATTTTGTTTTAATGTTTGAAGTCAAATATGTTTTAAGATTTGACAAACTCTTATGCATGCTTGTGATAATTCTACTACCGTTATCTGAATTATATGCTTTTCTAAATAGCTCTATCATGCATGTGCTTGCCTTGGATACAATTTTAAGCATCCTATTAACATACTGTCGCATCTATAAATACTGATAAAAATCTTGTTTTTCTAAATGTTTCTCTTTCAGCATTTCAAAGCTGAACAGTATTCCTTCTTTCATTATGTTGCAAAGAACTGTTATTCCTTTAGCTGTCCAGTCCTTAAATCTAGCATCCAATTTATTTGGTGTAAAATCTGAGTTATATGCACACCATTGAAGAATTGCAGTATCTCCCTCGAGATTATATTCTTTTATAATAGTTTTCCATATTGAGTCTATTTCACCCATGGATTATCAATAGTATTTATGTACCTTTGCAAGTTATTATCAGCCAAAACTGCTTGTATGGGGATGGGAAGTACCCGCTCCTCAATGTTTTTCCTTTGTGCGTCATACGATGGGTTGCTCCAGCATATCACAGCTCTCAACTGTGCTGCAAAATAATAACCTCGAAGAGAAGTTAGGCCGCATCCACCCTTTTCCTTTGCTAATTGCAAAGTTTTGTGATGAACTCTAGGCCTTTTACCTTGCCAAATATACCTTGATAACATCTTGTTCCATTCATTGAATTGATTTTGATTAATCTCTATTGGTAGGGTCTGAAAGAGCTATAACAGTCTGGGCAGTGTATTCATTATAATAGACTCAATCCTTGAACAGAAACTAAAAGAAAGGAATCAGGTTCCATCTTGCTATATATTCCTTAATGTTCTTTTTATATAAAGGCTGATAATTACATTCTGATAATGTTGCCTAATCTTTTAGCATAATGATGCCCAAATATTTGAAAGACCCTGTTTGCCATGCCCGGGGTTATCTACTTTCAATTTCTCTTGCTGGGCTATAGTAATATGAAAGTAATTGGGTTTTATCTATGTTGATAATGTATCCTGATAATTGACCAAATTGTTCAAAGGATTGCATCAATCAGGTAAAGAGTATGTTGGTTGCCCTAGATAGATCAAAATGTCATCCACGTAACAAGCCAATTTATGCTCTGCCCCTTTACTAGTAATTCCCCACTTTGTCTCATGTATTGAGCTAATGGTTCCAGATATAATGCGAAGAGTAGTGCTGACCATGCACAACCCTGTCTTGTGCCCCTTTCTAGGGTAAGACTATTTGATTAAATATCCATTGATTTTAATCCAGCGGTAGGGTTGTCATATAGTGCCTGTATAGTTTTAATAATTGTTATGGAAACCAAATCTATGTAAAACTCTAAAGAAAATTCTAATTAACCGAATCAAATGCTTTTTCAGCGTCCACGCTTATCACTATTGCTTTGATTTTATTTTTTTGTATATATGATCCATAATGTGAAGTATCCTTCGTATATTGTGCAAACACGAGGAAATCTGCAGATGCTGGAAATTCAGACAACACACACACAATGCTGGTGGAACACAGCAGGCCAGGCAGCATCTTTTGGGAGAAGCACTGTCAATGTCTCTGGCCGAGACCATTCGTCAGAACTAACAGAAAGGAAAGATACTAAGAGATTTGAAAGTAGGTGGGGGAGGGGGAAATGCGAAATGATAGGAGAGGACCAGAGCGGGTGGAGTGAAGCTGAAAGCTGGAAAGGTGATTGGCAAAAGTGATACAGAGCTGGAGAAGGGAAAGGATCATGGGACAGGAGGCCTAGGGAGAAAGAAAGGTGGAGGGGAGCACGAGAGGGAGATGGAGAACAAGTGGAGTGATGGGCAACTAAGCATGTCAGGGATGGGGTAAGAAGGGGAGGAGGGGCATTAACGGAAGTTAGAGAAGTCAATATTCATGCCTTTCTTTCTCCCTTATCACTATTGCTTTGATTTTTTTTTGTATATGAATTTGTATACAAGTTCCCTCTCTTCAGCAAGAGTCATTCCTTTGCCGCCTGGCTGGCAGTTTCCGCAGCCACAACCCCCGCATTTTAGCTCGCATTCTGTAACAATACTATCCCACTTCCGATTTCCACACTCCATTTCCATAGCGGTTTTCTAGAACACAGAAGATGACTTCTGCAGTTTTATAAGTTTTGAGGCGAAGGTCTCTTCTGACTTTGTCGTCAAGACTGTCCAGCAGTTGAATCTTTTTCACCTCTCTTGAACCGGTCGGCTCTCGCTGCCTCTGGAGTGCTTCCCAGTCCTTTCTCCACCTGTGAAAATCACGTCTGCTGCCAGTAAACTTGGGAAGGGCCGTCGGTTTCAGTCTGATGGCTGGCGTGGGAAAATTGGAGGAAAAGCCCAATGCCGTCAGTGTTAGTCTTTCAGCATCCTCCTTTCTCCTTGCCTGTATGAAGTGGGCCTTCTTGGAAACCAGCTTGGGGACGTGGTTCGAGCCCCTTTAGGCGACTCTGAAGGTGCTTCCGATCCCCTGGCCGGTTCCATCGTTCCCACCTCCTTCGCTGTCTTTACCAGTCCTTGCAGGTGGGTAAGCATGAAGCCGTCCGCCTCCTGGTGGCCATCGGGTTGTACAGCAGTGACGTCTTCACATTCATCCTCTGCTGCTTGTAGTACTGTGAGCAACTCAACATTTCCAAAGTTGGTCCAAAGAGTCTCCCGGATCAACCTTCTGATTTCCTTCAGTTTCAACTCACACTCATTTGCCGTCTTTGCCAGGTCAGCTTTTTGCTGTTCAGTTAACACAGCTTCTTTCTCTGTGTTCAGCCCCACCTCCCATTCTGCAGTGAGTCCAGCCTCCACATCGTCATTGGCTTCCATGACTTTCTCGGCTTCTATTGTGAGTTTATTGAAACTCACTCTGAGCTCCTCTTCAGACATGTCTTCATAGGTCCTGGTAATGCTGCTGGCCAGACAAGAAAACAATCTTTTTGCTGTCATTCTCTCTAGCTTGAGTTGCTCAACTGATTTCCCAATAGCTTGATCAGACATGTTTGATTCCCTCTGCTGGGGAGAGTACAACTTTTTAGTGATGCTTTGATGTTGTTTTATCTGAACTTGATTTCCTTCCTATTTCAGGACTCCAGGTTATTGCTCTTGCTGTTCCAGCTCAAAGCTCCCAGATTTCTTTTTCCTGGTCAAACAGTGTTGTCAAGCAGTACTTTCACTGTCAAGTCGGAGTTCTTGCTCCCATGTGCAGCTTCCCCACCTGAAAGGGACAGAATACGCCTACCTGAAGGTTTTAACCGGATTCCACTCAATGACCAAACAACTTTCTTTCTTCTTCCTTTTTTATTTTTATTTTCGCAAGTGTGGCAGTTGGTAATTATTAGTCAGTAGTCATAAATAATCAGCGGTAAGTCAGTCATTAGTCTAGTCAAGGATAGTCATAAGGCAGTAGCAGTAGCATTAGCATTAGGATTAGGTGAAAAACTGGCTGCCTCTCAGACTTTGGAGACGATTTCGGACCTGCACCTCTGTTTCTCTACTGGACCGTTATGGTTCCAAACTGGGTGAACTCTCTCGAAGGTTCGCAAGCTCTTCTTAAGCCTCGCACCGGTTTCAAGAATTCCCTGCATGCGATGATCCCGGTGGCGGAGTTCACCCAAACGCAGTGACAGCAGTGCTCCTTTCCCTGAAACAGTCTCAACAATTATTTAAAGTTCGGCATCTTACCGCGGGTTGTGACGCTGCTCCTGGCTGCCGATGTGACGCTGCTCTCGGACTGCCACTGTGACGCTGCGGGGTCCGCCCAAATGTTCTGGGCAGAAACCGCCCTCAGGCAGTAGGTTCCGTCCTCTCTGCCAGTGAATTCTTGCTCTTCCTTGATACCTTCCTGAAACTCAAGTTTGACTTGACAATCATGCACATTTGGTGGAGATGGCCGAGAAAATCTCTGACCAAAGACTGAGCAGGTGATCAGCCTCTACCCAGTGTGAACTCGCTGGTGTCTCAGTAGATTAGATGACAGCGTGAATCCCTTCCCACAGTCTGAGCAGGTGAACGGCTTCTCCCCAGTGTGAATTCGTTGGTGACTGTGTAGGCTTGATGACTGTGTGAATCCCTTCCCACATTCTGAACAGGTGAATGGCCTTTCCCCAGTGTGAACTCGTTGGTGACTGTGTAGGCTTGATAACTGTGTGAATCCCTTCCCACAGACTGAGCAGGTGAATGGCTTCTCTCCAGTGTGAACTCGTTGGTGACTGTGTAGGCTGGATAACTGTGTGAATCCCCTCCCACATTCTGAACAGGTGAATGGCTTCTCCCCAGTGTGAACTCGTTGGTGACTGTGTAGGCTGGATAACTGTGTGAATCCCCTCCCACATTCTGAACAGGTGAATGGCTTCTCCCCAGTGTGAATTCGTTGGTGACGGTGTAGGGCGGATGAATCACTGAATCCGTTCCCACAGACTGAGCAGGTGAATGGCTTCTCCCCAGTGTGAACTCGTTGGTGACTGTGTAGGGTGGATAACTGAGTGAATCCCTTCCCACAGTTTGAGCAGGTGAATGGCCTCTCCCCAGTGTGAACTCGCTGGTGATTTTGTAGATCAGATAATTGAATGAATCCCTTCCCACAGTTCGAGCAGGTGAATGGCTTCTCCCCAGTGTGAACTCGCAGATGTCTCTGTAGGTGGGATGAATTACTGAATCCCTTCCCACATTCTGAGCAGGTGAAAGGCCTGTCCCCAGTGTGAACTTTCTGGTGTCCCAGTAGTTGGGATAACCGAGGGAATCCCTTCCCACAATATGAGCAGTTCAATGGCCACTCCCCAGTGTGAACTGACTGGTGTCTCAGGAGGTGAGATGACTGAGCAAATCCCATCCCACATTCTGAGCAGATGAATGGCCTCTCTCCAGTGTGAACTCGCTGGTGACTCTGTAGGTTGTATAACTGAGTAAATCTCTTCCCACAATCTGAGCAGGTGAATGGCCTCTTCCCAGTGTGAACTCGCTGGTGTCTCAGTAGGTGAGATGACTGAGTAAATCCCATCCCACAGTCTGAGCAGGTGAACGGCCTCTCTCCAGTGTGAACTCGCTGATGTACCTTCAGTGCAGATAACTGACTGCATCCCTTCCCACAGTCTGAGCAGGTGAATGGCCTCTCTCCAGTGTGAACACGTCGGTGCGCCAGCAGGTCAGATGATCGAGTGAATCTCTTCCCACAGTCTGAGCAGGTGAACGGCCTCTCCCCAGTGTGAACTGACTGGTGTCTCAGTAGGTGAGCTGACAACGTGAATCCCTTCCCACAGTCCGAGCAGGTGAACGGCCGTTCCTCAGTGTGAACGCGCTGGTGAGCCATTAGATCAGATGACCGAGTGAATCCTTCCGCACAAAGGTGAGGCAAAGCAGCATCAACTTCAGAGACCCTGAATTTGATGCTGCCTTGCCTCACCTCTATCGACTCTGTGTCCATCTCCTGAGTAAATACGGATGCAAAACTACTATTTAAAACCACCCCCATCTATTTTGTCTCCCGTACAGATTACCATTCTGATCGTCCAGAGTGGGCATGTTTCTGTTCTGACCTTCTCCATGTTTCTGTGACAGAGAAGCTGGCCAAACCTGATTGGAAGGGGAATCTGGTAGGAATGACGATGGAGCAGCAATGGCTGGAGTTTCTGGGAGCAACTCGGGAGTTACCTTTCAACTTTTATTTTGGTAGGCACATACAAACTCTGCACCCTCAAAATTTCACTTCTGAAGAACCCCCACTTACCAAGTACTCCTTTGCAGAAAACAGCCTGTCGCAGTCCACACTTTTCAAATCCTTGCAAATACCATAAACATTGATGTTGCTCCAATTTAGAATCTCAAGAGAGGTCCAGACCTCTGTTTTTCCGTACTTACTTGGAATCTCATGGCATTATGATCACTAGACACAAAGTGTTCCCATTCACTAATTTCTGTCACCAGCCCTGGATCAGTTCCCAACAGCTTATTGTACACTTCTACGCCGGATGTTTTACGTACTGATTAAGGAGCATTTGACAAACTCTACCCCATCTAGTCCTTTTACAGTATGGGAGTCCCAGTCAATATATGGAAAGTTAAAATCACTTACTATATCAACTATTGTTTCTTGGTATAGTCTGTGAACTCTCTAAAAATTTGTTCCTCTAGATCCCTCAGACTGTTGGGTGCAACCAATTCCCAGTAATGCCCACGATATCACAATTCCATGCCCTGGGCTCATCTGGCTTTCCTGCGATGCTTCTTGCATCATGATTTCCACAGCTCCACGCATTCATCGCACCAGGCTCAAGCATTTGATTACTGACTCTATCTGAGCTCTGAACAACATCTGTCTGGTGTCAAGAAAGCAACCTGTCCCTCAATGTCAGGAAAACATCTGACGCTGAATTTTGTGGTGAGGATGCAGGAAAGGTTTTCTTCTGATGACTCTCCATGCAGGTCATATTTGTGCAGGTGTCACTGCACAGTAGAACAGTGCACCACCACTCCAGAGTCTGCTAAATCTTCCTGAATGTTTTTTACAGTCAAACAGGGGTTTTGATTTGCCTTTCTAGCAATCCTACGAGTAGTTCTCCCAAAAAGTTTTCTTGGTCTTCCAGACATCAACTTGACCTCCACCATTCCTGTTAAATGCCAGTTCTTACTTACATTATGTTCTGAGGAAACGGCTACCTGAAAATGCTTTGCTATCTTCTTAGAGCCTTCTCCTGCTTTGTGGGCATCATTTATTTTAACTTTCAGAGTGCTCAGCGGCTGCTTAGAAGAGCCCCTGGCTGCTGATTGTTGGGACAAGGTTGGAGGAGTCAGGGTATTTATAAGGCTTTGCAATTTGTACAGCCTGGCCTGTCCTAATGATGATTGCAAACAAGCCATAGCCCTAACAAGCTAATTCAGATCTGAGACCTCGGTAAAATTTAACTGAGAGCTCAAATCTCTTGGGGTGCCCGAACTTTTCCATGGTGCTCCTTTCCCTTTTTTCTCCCACTCTAAAATTGTACAAAACAGAAATAATACACTAAACTCCTGATGAAGGGTTTCGGCCCGAAACGTTGTCACTACCTCCTCCCATAGATGCTGTCAGGCCTGCTGAGTTCTGCCAGCATTTTGTGTTTTTAATAATACACTCATCTTGCTTAAAATGTTGAATGTTTTGTCTTTAATTTTCTGACTTTTGGAGACCAGTTCACCTTCTGCTCACTTAACTATTCACAGTAACAGGAAGTTTGACCACTGGTGCCCAGCCGTTTGCATACCACTGTATGGGATGGGGTGGAGAGTGCGGGGTGTGACGGGAGAAAGGGGGAGGAGAAGGAGGACTGACAGGGAGCGAAGAGGGAGAACGCGTGGGGTGAGTGGTAGATTTAGACGATGAGAAAGAGGGGAAGACAATGTGGGATACGGGAGACAGCAGGGAGTGTTTGAGAGAGGGGAGAGGGTGGGATGTAGGGAGAGAGAGAGAGAGGTTGAGAGCTGGAAATGGAGGTGGTTACAGAGTGGTGGAGGTGAGTGAGTGAGAGACAAGTTTGATTGAGGTGCGTGAGAGAGGAGGAGATGGAGAGGGGAAGACAGAGGGTAACTGAGATTGAGAGTGGGATGGCGGGTGATAGGGGTAGGGACAGGGATTGTGGAATGGGAGAGAGAATGGAACAGTAAGAGAAATAGATGGAGAGATGGAGAGAAAGAGGGAGAGAGTGAGAGAAATGAAAAGAGTCATGACAGAGTGAGGAGATGAAGAGAAACAAGAGAGAGGAGTATGATTTATTACTAGAGGGGTAGAGAGAGTGGCAAAAAAGGAGAGCGCGAGGAAAGGGGTGAAAGAGTGGGAGACTGGTCAAGTAGCAGTGCAACAGGGATAGGGAAAGAAGCGGGAGGGAGAGAGGCAGTGAGGAAGCAAGGATGATTGAGGGGGCGATGATAAGGAAGGGGTGAGGGAGAGAGGGAGCAAGAAGGAAGGGCTGGAGTAGAGGGCCCTATGAGGAAGAGGAACTGTGAGGAGGGTGTGGTGAGGGAAATGGGGTAAGTAGCTAGGGGTGAGTGAGAAAGGCAAGGAGATTGGTGTGTATGATCTGAATTGTTAGATGAACTATTTACTCAGTCCCCAGTTGCAGGGTCATTAATCACGTATGTTCACAAGTCACGGAACAAATCCACCATGCGATTACGGTTCCATGCTGGGAATTATGAGTGTGAGGGCAGCTTGCTGTTCTCGGTGTCGGATGTGGGAGGTCCTGGAGTCTCCTAGCCTCCCGGACGTTCACATTTGCGCCTGGTGTGTCGAGCTGCAGTTCCTAAGGGACTGTGCCAGGGAACTGGAGCTGCAGCTCGATGACCTTCGTCTGGTCAGGGAGAGTGAGGAGGTGATAGAGAGGAGTTACAGGCAGGTGGTCACACCGGGGCCATGGGAGGTAGACAAGTGGGTCATGGTTAGGAGGGGGAAGGGGAAGAGTCAGGTACTAGAGAGTACCCCAGTGGCTGTACCCCTTGACAATTAAGTACTCCTGTTTGAATACTGTTGCGGGGGTTGGGGGGGGTGAACAGCCTACCTGGGGGAAGCAACTGTGGCCGTGCCTCTGGCACAGAGTCCAGCCCTGTGGCTCAGAAGGGGAGGGAAAGGAAGAGGAAGGCAGTAGTAATAGGGGACTCGATAGTTAGGGAGTCAGACAAGCGATTCTGTGGACGCAGTCAGGAGATCTGGATGGTAGTTTGCCTCCCTGGTGCCAGGGTCCGGGATACTTCTGATCGCGTCCAAGATATCCTGAAGTGGGAGGGTGAGGAGCCAGAGGTTGTGGTACATATAGGTACCAATGACATAGGTAGGAAAAGGGAAGAGGTCCTGAAAGGAAAATATAGGGATCTTGGAAGGGAGTTGAGAAGAAGGTCTGCAAAGGTAGTAATCTCGGGAATACTGCTTGTGCCACACGGCAGTGACAGTAGCAATGGAATGAGGTGGAGGATAAATGCGTGGCTGAGAGATTGGAGCAGGGGGCAGGGATTCAAGATTCTGGATCATTCCAACCTCTTTTGGAGCAGGTGTGACCTGTACAAAAAGGACGGGTTGCACTTGAAACCTAGTGGGACCAATATCCTGGCGGGGAGATCTGTGGAGGCTACTGGGGAGACTTTAAACTAGGATGATTGTGGGGGGAGTGGGAATCAAACTGAAGAGACTGGGAGAGAGGAGGTTAGTTCACAAATAGAGAAAGCTTGTAGACAGTGTGAGGAAATCTAGGAATAATGGTGCATATTTCCCTGAAGGTGGAATCTCATTTGGATAGGGTGGTGAAGAAAGCTTTTGGTATGCTGACCTTTATAAATCAGAGCATTGAGTACAGAAGTTGGGATGTAATGTTAAAATTGTACAAGGCATTGGTGAGGCCAGAATTGGAGCATTGTATACAGTTCTGGTCACCAAATTATACATAAGATGTCAACAGAGAACAGAGATTTACTAGAATGTTACCTGGGTTTCAGCACCTAAGTTACAGAGAAAGGTTGAACAAGTTAGGTCTTTATTCTTTGGAGCGTAGAAGGTTGAGGGGGAACTTGATAGAGGTATTTAAAATTATGAGGGGGATAGATAAAGTTGACGTAGATAGGCTTTTTCCATTGAGTGCAGGGGAGATTCAAACAAGAGGACATGAGTTGAGAGTTAAGGGGCAAAAGTTTAGGGGTAACATGAGGGGTAACTTCTTTACTCAGAGAGTGGTAACTGTGTGGAACGAGCTTCCAGTGGAAGTGGTAGAGACAGGTTCGATTTTGACATTTTAAAAAAATTGGATAGGTATACGGACAGGAAAGGTATGGAGGGTTATGGGCTGAGTGCGGGTTGGTGTGACTGGGTGAGAGTAAGCATTCGGCACGGACTAAAAGGGCCAAGATGGCCTGTTCCTGTGCTGTAATCGTTATGTGGTTTTACTGCGTACGATTCTGGTCTCCATATCCGACAGCGGGGAGTTTTAACACATACGGGGACCAACTGCAGCTCAACCCCAGCTGATGCGGGTGTTTCTACTGTTCAGGTGACGGTGAGGAAGGTGTTAATCTCAGGTTTGTGTAAATCCAGGGCCGGTTGCAGTGAGAAAGGGCTGAGACCGAGCCGGACAGCAGGAGGCTCCGGGCTCTCCAGTCTTGCATCCCTGGTTTTAGTTTTGCACTGTGTCGAGATCGCGGTATCAGTTTGCTCTGGTTTCCCAAGCTGGGAGGGTGGACGTGGGTGAAGGGGGCCTGTCTATGTGTCGGTGTGGGATGAATGGTCAGAAGGGTCTGGGGCCACTGGCGGGACGGAGAGTGGTTGGGGTACTGTGGGTTATCGGAAGTAACATGACCTGGGTGGATGGGCAAGGGGTAAATTACGTTGTCAACGAGGGCGGATCTGGTCCAATGAATCAGACAGCTCAGCTCGCATGTCCTTTCAGGAGGCCACAATTCTCTCATCATCTTAATCACTGACTAATCTTCCTGATAACATTGAGTTGGTTACAGAGCCCCAGAGTCTGGGAATGGCTGGGTGGTAGGAGGCAGAGGGTGATGGTGAGAGGCTGTTTCTTGGACTCGAGTCCAGTGCTTAGTGACGTTCTCTGAGGTTACGCCCATTCATACTTGTCATCTATGTCAATAATTTGGTTGAGAAAGTACAGGGTATGGGGAGAGAGTTTGCAGCAAGTTCAAAGAAATACTGTTTTTGAAAGACAGTCAGTATAAACACTCCCCTCTCTTTCCCTCTCCCCACTCAGATCTGACCAAAAGCAACATCAGAGGATGCAAGATCTTGAACTGAGTGACCACTGTGAGGGAATGGGAGTGGTTTCAAAGGGCTGGGCTGCTGGAAGCACATTACCAGACCTAGAGTGATTGCAACTGGGTCTGACAGAGGCATAACTGGTCCTTCTGGGCACATTCAGTCTCACTCCCCACTATTATGTACCTTCCTTTGTACAGGTATGTACTGTCTAAAGGACCAGTGTTTGAGTGAATGAGACTCACCAAACTTTCTCCTGACTGAATCACTGGAATCTCCGAGTCAGATGGGTTCTCTCCAGTCGGTGCTCTCAGTCCTCGGGCTGGTTCACTTGTTGCTGTTCCCTCGTCTTCAGTCGTGGTTTTTCTTCCAATAAATCTCTCACTGCAGGTCTAACTTTAACATGAAAGACAATGAAGCACATTAATAATGAAAAGGAGAACCAAACATTTCTGCGTAATGTTACTAAGAACAAAGCTCACTGAAATTTAAACACTGAAGACAGATTTAACGATCTCAGTGAACAATCTTTAATTGTCCCTCACATGTCACAGAATGATATGGGATAAGAAGGAGCCATCATTCAGTCATGGTAAGACACAAGACACAGGAACAGAATCAGGTGATTCGATCCATCTGGTCTGCCCACCACTCAACCATGGCTGATTTTCATTCCAACACCATATTCCTGTCTTCCTCCTGTAACCCTGAAGCTACTTAGCAATCATGAATATATTAATCTCTGTCATAAATATACCCAAATGGCAGCCTCAACCAACCTCTGTGGCAACAAATTCCACACATCAGACATCTTTTGGCCAAAAATTTTTTCTCATCTGAGTTTAAGGGGAAGCATCTTTATTCTGAGACCATGCTGTCAGATCACAGACTCTGTCTAATGGAAACATCCTCTCCATGTCCACTGTATCCAGACTTTTCAGCATTCGGTAGGTTTACTTAACCATACATCCCTCCACCACCCCAACCGTCCCTCTGAACTCCATTGAGCACAGGTCCAGAACCATCAAATGCTCCTCATACATAACACCGATCGTTCCTGAGATTATTCATGTAAACCATGTTAGCAACAACTGCACTGAACACATTTCCAGGAAAAACAGTAAAATTGGAACCAGGATAATTGACAGGGAAATGTTGTGCTTTCATTACTGTTCTACTATCACATGTGCTGGCGCGTGGCCAAGTGGTTAAGGCGTTGGTCTAGTGATCTGAAGGTTGCTAGTTCGAGCCTTGGCAGAGGCTGCCTGTGTGTCCTTGAGCGACGACACCGGTGCCATGCTGTATGGGTCCTAATGCCCTTCGCTTGGACAACATCGCTTGCGTTGAGAGGGGAGACCTGCAGAGACTCTCAAAGAGGCCTACAAACTATCACACCCATTTTCATTTCCAGGTTAAAACAGGTCCATTTCATGAAATATAAGCCAAGAAATAAAAAGAAACTGGAATTACCAGAAACACTCTGCAGGTAAGGAACAGCTTACAATACAATTCAATTAATAACATTTCATCAGAATGACTTCAAACATTTTCAGTTTTTAGTGCAGATCTCCAGCACAGCTGCCTGATTTCCACTGTGTGATTTCCAAACACAGTTTGAACACCAGACTCAGGGTCTATTTCTACTGTTGTAAACATGGAACAGCCCATTTACTCACAGCCTCTCCCTGTGAGGATGGAATGGGAACTCATCCTCTCCTCAGACTGGCAGTCATTGCTTCCAAAGGAACTCCAGAAACAAACATCTGATCCCAGACCAGAAATACTCGATCAACACCTCACAAGCCCAAACAGATCGATCCCTGATTCCACTTTAGCTGGATCAAAAACTATGATATCCCAGAACCCAACCTCACAGACTCACACAGCTGAATCTGCCACTCACTGACCCTGAGAGTCTCACACATCGTCCCCACATCTCACACTGGGTAGTGCAATCTGAGATTTCCCCACAGCCAATGGCCAGCTGCTCGAAATTTCTGCTTCATTGCAGGATGACCATCCAGCCCCATCTGTAGAAGCTCAAACCAAAGTCAAAGCCAAAACACCAGCAGTTCCATTTGCCTGGAAAGCCGATCACAGGATTAGAGCCCAAGCACCAACTCTCCCAGTACTCTTTGCTGCCAGTAAAATGCTGCAGTGTGTCAGCCAGTCACTGTTGATAAACGAGCACCTCCACACCAATGCACAACAGAACTGGGACCTGATGACCCTCCGGCATTCCAGCTAACAAAAGCCGATTCTGGAAATGACTCAGCGAGGCCAAAGGTTCAAAAGAACACTTCGCAATGAAGACAGAGGTTGGAAGAAAGTTTGCTGATATATAACATTGAGGAGGTGGGATACAGGGTGGACCGAAGATGACCCAGATGGGAGATGTAAATCACTGAAGCAGGAAGATGGGTTTAGGAGACTGCACAGAGATTGAACAAGATGAGCAGAGATAAGCAGATGGAACCAGATGGGAGAAGGGATCATACATTCAGAGGTGCAGTGCTACCAGAGCTCACCGGACAACTGCTCCGATACCTCTGTAAAAAAGTCAAAATAAACAAGCGGGTAATTTAACAGCAGCCACATATTAAATAGAGGGAATTCTACGGAAGCAGGGGGTTGGGAAGTGGGGGTGTTGGCTGGTAGGAAAAAGTACCACTAATAAACATTAGGATATTTGATCGTTTTTGGTTTAGTCCTGGAGCTGTGACTGTTTTTTATTTAGGTATTTGTGAAATTCCTTCTCGCTCGACCCATTGTCCAAGGAAGCTGGGAAATACCTGCACAGAAGTGTAAGCATTTTCCTGCTCTTTCCAACGGGTACCATTGGATTCCAGGAAGGAGCTATAGTAAGCAAGGAATGAACATAGAAACCCAAGTTTAGAAGTTGAAAACAATGAAAGAAAAATTCACTGCTCGCTCATCTTCTTCCTGATTTTGATCAAATACACAAGCTAATCATCCAAAATCCTCTTCTACACCTGGATAAATTTAGTTTTGTTTTACAAGCTAAATGGAAAAAAAAAACATTTCTGGGCTATAAGGTAGTTTTACGTCATTTCAACTATCATTAATAGCGGATCAACCCCTTGGCCTCGCTCCACCAACTGTAGCTGATGGGAAAGAGGCTCTTTTTCTCTTTGTGTTGATAGGAAAAAGAGTAATTTAGTGAGGCAATGAATGAGATGAAATGCATTTCCAAAACTCCCAAATGGTTGCTGTCCTCCCGTTAACATTTTTCACTTCCAAACAACGATATTTTCTATTTGTATAAATGCGATAATAATTTATGTAAAGATTCAAACTTCTTTAACTTTTTATATATTTAAAGACTAAACAGGATCTGTAAAGGTTGAACTATGTAACACCCGACGTGTGAGGAGATTGTATCGACACTCACAGATACACTTCCCGTCCAACCATTTCTGCGAGAGAAATGGTACGAGGCAGATTTGCCAACCAACCACTTTTGAGAATAACATTCAGCAATATTCGTGGCTTTTGCAATAGTTCATCAGAGTTTATTTTTTCATACTTGATTACTTGGTTCCAATTTAGGTGGCTAAAATCGTAAAAAATGAATTGCTTTATTTCTGTTATTTTTATACCTCTGAGGAACACTGCTAAGCGCTGCGGGCCCTGCCGTCTGCTCTGACTCAGTCGTATTAGTAAGGCTACATCTATGGTGGTCCGTGGATAACTCGCTAATCCTAAAGTAAATTTTTCTCAGTAACAACCCTTTGGCTTCTAAGCAAACAAAGTTATTTTACTTGCTTGATAATTATATTTTATGATAATCGGTTAAGTGCAACAATGCAATATTTTGTCATATTATTAAATTAAGTATTATATGTTTAATTTTACCAGTTAAACACTGAAATGTAATGATAGGCTGTCATCTTGTTAATGTCTTAGCTGTGGAGCTCTGGAATTCATATATTTCTTTCACCTTGGTTTACTGCTTGCCATTATAGGAAGCCCTATATATGTCACATCCAATTTGTGCACCTGCTCATTGCACGTATGGGGCAAGGCAGTTGCCCAGTAAATGAAATGAGCATGTACACAAATTGGATATCACAAACTGGAAGTGATTGATAAGTTCATGGCCTAAGGTGGAAGGAGTCAATTTTACAAAACCGATCAATTTTACAAAACCTAGCCATTTTCAATTATCTGAAACAGAAATACCACAAAAGTTATTAACTTCAAACTTACTGCATAATCACTCAAAGAGTTGAACGACACGTGCAGGCACCGAGCGCCGTATAACTTCAGGCCTTCCAACTTAGGCCACGAACTTATCAATCAAACCACCACCCCCCCCCCCCCCCCCCCCCCACAGCTTCGGCAGCTAAAAAATTACCTCTTCAGCCCTGCTCCTCAGCCGTCCGGCAGAGCTCGGGCCCGGCCCTTTCCCAATGCAACTGGCCCCCGAGTTACACAACACCGGGATCATTCCCGACTCACCCCTGCTCGAATCGGAGAACCGCCAACAACAGCGGCACTCGGCACCGCGCATGCGTTCAGCAGGCGTTTCTCCGCAGCGCCACCGATGGCCGGAGGTCTGCACATCGTCTCCGAAGGCCGGAGATCTGCACAGCGCCACCAGTGGCTGGAGATCTATACAGCGCCACCCATGGTCGGGGGCCGGAAGGACAACGGAGAGGTAAATCACAAACACGACAAAGTCTGTAGATTCTGGAAATCCAAAGCAACACAAACAAAACGCTGGCCGAACACAGCAGGCCGGGTAGCAGCGGGAATGGAAATCAGAATGAAAATGTTTGGACACCGGGAACTCCCGCACGGAGCGGATAGTGCAAAGGTTAGTTTATTATTAGAGCAGCTATCCATAAATAACACTAGTTTCTGTTTCTCCATAGAACCACGAAACAAAGAAAGAGCATGAAAGTCGCTCAGGGAGAAAAATCAAACTCCCACCCCACCCCCCGGATCAAGAAGAACGGGATCCCAATCATCAAACCCCAAAACCCACCCCTCCGCACAAAAGGGAACAATAACATCGAGCCCCCCACAAAAAAAAACACTCCTACCCCGCACAACTGCGGTGGAGCCGGTGTCACCAGTGTAGAGGCGGCCGCATCGGGAGCAGCGGACACAACGGGCGACCCCGGAAGATTCACAGGTGAAGTGTCGCCTCACCTGGAAGGATGTTTGGACAACGGAGAGAGTTCGGCCATCCGGCCCATTCATTGTGACACCCCGAACTCCACGTCAAATCCGTCCAAACGAATCTGGGTGAATTTTAATGACCAATATATATCGATCAGCTGTCTGAATGATTCCCTTACTCTGAGAGGAAGGGGTATCTATGGTCCACACTGTCAGGTTGTTGAGTTTACCAGGAGACAAAGACTGCAGGGACGAAAGGTTTTCTGTTGGCTAATACACTGTGTGTGGACCCCGCTGGCAATTCTGGTGTTGTGACCCGAATCGGGACAAACACCACGCTGCCCACTCCACCAACAACACGGCACAGCCGGACACATAACAGGGGACTTTACATCCCACAACACTGGATTCAGTGATGAAACCCGTGATTAATGTTGTTGTCCCACTGAAAAGTCCATTAAGGTGCTTTTAAATGCCTGCGCTCTCCCACAGGTGACGTCACAAAGCTCCTACCCCCCCACGCGCCTGACGTCACACATGGGCTCCCCACACCGGGATCTGCCCTCACGTGCGCGGTGTCTTACGTCACCCACGAGCTTCATCGGTACAACGGCTGGGCTAATAATCACGTGACCAGCCCATTCCCCCATCGCTGTCAACAGAGGATTCAGGAGCTACGTTATTCCCATTGGTGCGAAGCGATGTCAATCACTGGTTACAACCAGTCACGGAGGCGGACAAGCCGAGTGGGCGTTACCCCGCTGAGTACGTCTCCCGCTCAAGCGCCAACCGCCTCCTCAGAGCGGAGAAAACCTCAAAGTAAATGTCCGCTCTCTGATTTATTTCCATTTCCCTCCGAGGGAAGTTGGGGCGTTTGTGAAGCGTCTCCCGCGGCCGGAGTCTGATGTATCGCTGAGAGGTAGGAGGAGACCGCTCGGCCCGTCGGTTTGATGCCGGTTCCCCGGGGAGGGAGGGATTGTATTGAAAGGATGAAGATGCTGAGAGACGGGGCGGACAGGATGTTTGTCCCGGTGGGGACAGGAGGGGCTCATCTGTGGAAATGTCTGAGCCCACGGTGGTGTCGAGCAGAGGGATTCACCACATTGGGGGCAAACACCGGCAGACTGTTGCCCTGCAAGCGGGGCCAATGGTCCGGGTAAAGTGATAATTATCTGTGCTTTGTTGAGATTGTACCTGGAATATGATGTAAAATCCCGCTCCCCATACTAACACGGGTTGAACAGACCAAAGAACAAACTGCTGGAGGTACTCAGTGGGTCGGGCAGCATCTGTGGAGGGAAATGGACCGTCAACATTTCGTGCCGAGACCCTCCGTCTGGACTGAGAGTGGACGGGAAATAGTCAGAGAAAGGAGGTGAGGGGTGGGGATGGGGCAAGAGCCGGGGAGTGAGAGGTGGATCCAGGTGAGGGGGGAGGTGGGAAGGTGGAAATAGTGACGGGTGGGAGGTGAGTGATCGGGGCAACACGGGGCTGCAGAAGATGGTAATTAATTCTATAGAGGATTAACAAAGAGGTTAGAGAGTATTTGTTAGAGAGAGTGCAATGAAGATACACCAGACTGATCCCTGGGGTGGTGGGGTCATCATATGGAGAAAGATCAAATGTGATAACCCTTTCTTTTAGAGAATCGAGGACTGAGAGGTGAACACACTGAAATGCACAACATCATTACCGGTTGAACCAGGGATCTCAGTCTCTGAAACAGGGATAGACTGTGCGGGACTGAAATGAGGGGAAATGTCTCCATTCCGAGGGTGGTGAATGTTTATAAATCCCCACCACAGAGTGCGGTGAAGACTCAGTGATTGTCCGCACGTAAAACAGATGTGTGGAGACCGAAGGGATCGAGGAAATGAGGATCGGGCAGAAACACATGGCTGAGATGGGTGAGCAGCCGCCATCTTGCTGATGGTTAGAGGGGCTGAATTGCCTCCTGCTGTTTCTCACTTGATGTTTCAGTGTTCCTGTCCAGCAAGGCTCTGGAGGAATGTGAATAGAAATTAGTGTTTAGAAACACAAAACTGATTTAAATGAAACGTGAACATTTCCTTTTTGCGTCTGAATTATGTTTTGGACCTGGATGGGAATTGAGCCGGTGACTCTGTGACCTGGACGTGGAGGGAAAAGGATCGGGGAAGATATGGTGTGGAAAAATAATCATGTATCTGGGGTAAATATGGAATAATGTGGGGAATGCGGTGGATGGGTCGGGCAGCATGTGAGGGGCGAGGAGCAGAGTCAACAGTTCAGGAGGGAGTCCCTCCACCCGTCACCTGATCCCGGTTCCTGTTCACATATTTCTGCAGATCTGCAGCATCTGCGGGTCACTGTTCTATGTGTCCGTGTAGCTTCATCTTTCCCCGTTCAGACAAGGCAGTGAGATCCGGATCTGTCACGTCCTCTCGTTGTGGGTGGACAATGTCTTTTTTCCCTGCAATACTTTCTGTTGTTTCATTCACTGTTTTGAGGTGCTGAAGTGCTGCCAATGTTTCTGGGTGTCTGACCCGTTTATGTGAGAATTTAGCCATTTGTATTTATCTGAGCTTCTCATAAATGTGTAAAGTTTAGTTCAGCTTCACTTCAGAATTTCCAAAACAACACCCAGTCAGTCAAATTGCTCCACACAATTAAAATAGCTTATTACTTTTTTCTCTATTTTTGTACTATATATATGTATATTCTTATTTTAAATCACAATTTTTCAAAACTATTGTTATCAATTAGGTTCTGCTGCTACCGCAGGGACAAATTTCATGACACATGCCGGTGCTATTAAACCTGATTCTGATATTGATATGGGAGACCAACCACCGGTTACCTGATCCCAGTTACCGCAGATCGTAATGTGAGATTGAAGTATTTTCCATATATTTGCTTTCCACAGAAATGACAACAGTTCAGTTTCCTTCTGTGGTTCCAGAGCAGAAGCTCAGTCTGTCTAATATTTCCACACAATTAAAATGGGAAATTTGTTTATTATCATCATGTACTGAGCTACAGTGAAAATCTTGCCTGATGTACCATCCAGACAGATGGATACATTTCAACAGTACATTGAGCTGATATACATCAAAATAATCACTGTAACAAAGCATTATGGCTGCAGAGAAAGTGCGGTGCAGATAGACATATGGTGAAGGGTCACGTCCAGTTACATTGTGAGGTTGAGTCCATTTTATCATTCATTTGGCTTATAACTGCAGACAGGAAGCCGTCCTTCAGCCTGGTGTTACGCACTTTAAGGCTTTTGTATCTCTTCCCAATGGGATAGCAGGTTTGCAGCAAGAATGTCTGTGGTTGTGAGGATCTTTGAGTCCGTGGCCTGTTTTTCCGAGGCAGGGGAAGTATAGGAAGAGTCCATGGAGGGGAGGCTTGTTTCTCTGATGTTCTCTGCAGTTCCTTGCAGTCATGGGCAGAGCAGTAGCTAGACGAAGGCGTGAAGTGTCGACAAGGAGCTCAGAGACCTCGGCCTTCACCCTGCCTTGTGTAGCTGGATCCTGGACTTCCTGTCAGATTACCGGCAGGTGGTAAGAGTAGGCTCCATCTCCTCTGTCTCTCTGACCCTCAGCACACATACCCCACAGGGCTGTCTCTTTGGCGCCCTCCTTTACTCTCTGTGCACCCATGACTTGTGTTGCCACCCACAGCTCCAATCTGATAATTAAATTTGCTGACAGCACTACATTGATTGGCCTAATCTGAAATACTGATAACAATCAATCAAATGCCTTCTGACAAGGCTCGGTCCAAACAAACTTTTCACCCTTCTTCAGGAGATTGGTCAGAGGAAGAGCGATAGCAGCAGAGTTCTTACGGTAATATCCATCCATTCCCAGAAACCTTCTAACAGCCTTCTTTGCAGTCAGAATAGGAACTTGAGAAATTGCCTGGACTTTTGCCCGAACAGGAGCCAACTTCCTTTGACCTACAACATAGCCAAGACAGGTCACACTGGCATGGCCAAATTCACTCTTAGCCAAGTTAACTGTAAGGTTGCCCTAGGAAAGCCTGTCAAATAGCTTTTCTACTGCAGAGATATGCTCTTCCCAAGTGCCACTCCCTGTAACTAAGTCATCAATATAGGTATCTGTGTGTTCTCACCCTCGAATTACAAAATCAATCATTCTCTGGGATGTTCCTGGAGCATTTTTCCTTCCAAAAGGCAAAACATTGTATTCATACAACCCAGATGCTGTCACAAACACAGAAATGTCTCTACCTCTGTCCGTCAATGGAACACACCAATACCCTTTCAACAGATCAATCTTTGTAAGATATTAGCCATTCCAACCTTATCGATGCAATCATCCACCCTAGGGATAGGATAGGCATCAGTTTTTGTTACTGCATTTACCTTTCTACAATCAGTGCAAAATCTAACACTACCATCATGTTTGGGCACAATAATGCAGAGTGACTCCAATCTCATTTTGAAGGCCTAATAATACCATTCTCCAGCATA
Organism: Hypanus sabinus; assembly: GCF_030144855.1. Taxonomy (NCBI): domain Eukaryota; kingdom Metazoa; phylum Chordata; class Chondrichthyes; order Myliobatiformes; family Dasyatidae; genus Hypanus; species Hypanus sabinus. Next base: position 109,489 of record NW_026779303.1, on the reverse strand, counting down.
TACTCAATTCCCTGGTCAGCCAATTTACACTTTTCGACGTTCATGCGAAGTGGGTGTTGTTTAATCGGTTTGGCTTGACCAACATCTACATCATGTACTGCGACCGTGGTTTGCTTGGGAACATCGGGAAATAAATCTTTGTACTTCAGAATTAATTCCTTCAGCTGTTGTTGTTGCTTTGGCTGCAGATGAGCCAACTCGTTATCAATGTTTTCTAGAACAACCGAGTTCATTAGCCTAACTGGGACCATGTTTGGCTTGTGAAAAGTCTCAGACGAGTCAATTGTTTCATTCTCAGGGTTACCAGATTCATTTGTTTTGACAACAATACTCACAGATGGTGCCTGCTTGTCAAAAAAGGCTTTATCATATTTATGTGCACCACCTGTGTTAGTTTACGTCAGTCGGGTGTTTTAATAACAGAATTCACATTATTAATTTGAGAGACTATCTCATACGGTCTATTGAATTTCGCCTGAAGTGGATTCGTCAACATAAGGCAAGCACCTTATCTCCCACCTGGTATTTTCTTTCGCGAGCCCTGTTATCAAACCAACACTTCATTTTGTTTTGAGAAATCTTTAAGTTTTGTCTCGCTAGACTACAGGCTTGGTGTAGTTTATTTTTGAAATTCAAAACATAGTCTAACGAGTTAACATGTACATCCCCATCAATCCACGGTTCCTTTTAACAAGGTCAAAGGTCACTCTGCGACCAAATACAAGTTCAAATGGAGTAAAGCCCAGTGATTCCTGAACTGACTCTCTTTCTGTGGACAAAATCAAATGTATTCCTTCATCTGGACAAAAGCAAAAGTATCCCTTCATCCCAGTCTTTTCCATTTTCAACACAATATGTCTTAATCATTGAAATCTTTCTAAAGCCCCTTCTGGTTCCGGATGGTATGCAAATGATGCAATCTGTTTTGCTCCCAATTCATAAACTACCTGCTTGAATAATGCAGATATACAAATACATCCTTGATCAGACTGTATTTCTTTAGACAAATCGAATAAAGTGAAAATCTTGGTAAGAGCCTTCACCACAGTTTTAGCTTTAATATTTCTGAGAGGCATTGCCTCTGGGAATCTGGATGTAGTACACATAATAGTTAGCAGATACTGATGGCCAGCTTTAGACTTTGGCAATGGGCCAACACAATTCACTATAACTTTAGAAAAGGGTTCACCGAATGCAGGTACATGCCACTGGGGTGAGCTCATTAGGTTTACCCACAACTTGACAAGTGCCTTTTGGAAACTCTTATTCAGGGTAAACATAACTTCATGAGTTAAAGCAAACTGATCTGCTAATCCAGCAGATTCCTGCGGAGTGGCAGCATCATTTCCATCTAAATACGCCTTTATGTCATCAGGGACGCACCTTTGGAATTCTTCAATTAAAACCAAATCTCTCAAGCTGTTAAAATCATCATTTATATGTTCAGATGTGCACCAGTGGTCAATAGACACAAATTTCTCATAAGCAAATTCCGTATATCTGGTTCACAGATTTCTTCAAATTTCTAAACTTTTGCCTGTCTGCTTCTGGGACCAACCCATACGCTTTGAGCACAGCCTGTTTCACTACATCATAATATGTGGTCATAATGCATGGCCATGTGGTTAAGGTGTTGAACTAGCGATCTGAAGGTCATGAGTTCGAGCCTCAGCCGAGGCAGCTTGTGTGTCCTTGAGCAAAACACTGAACCACACACAGCTCCTGCACATTTATAGCCCAGTGGCGATGATTGGGGCAGCATAAATAAGTAAATAATAAGCTGCTTCAGCAACAGTCAAAGCAGAATAGGGTTGCTAAGCCTTCCCCTTAAGTACACTATGTAAGAGAATTTTCTGTCTGCTTTTCTGCCTCTTTAGCCTGAAACTGCCTCTGCCTTTCTGGAGCCTCCATCTTTAATATTTCTAACTTCTACTGGAGCTCAAGCTCACGAGGTTTACATTCAGGAAACACCTCCAACTCCTTCACTTTAAACACATCCTCAGATACGTAATGCTCAGCTATTATCTTCTGCATCTGTGCCCTCCTCATTGTCAATTTCACCTTAGCAAGTATTAACATTCTAGCAATACTCAACAACTCAATCCTTCTGGTGTCCTCTAATGCCTGAGAGGTTCACACTTCCAGATATCTATCAACATCCATTGCTGCTGGTTTTCCGCACACAAGTAAATCAAAAGGGATTTCCCCAGTGAAATTGATAATTAATCAATCCTTAAATTTGTCATATCCCAGACACAGCCCCATTTTGTTACAAACCATAATGCTTTAGAAATGAACCAACAGCAAAAGACTACTCCCAGTGGCCACACATTTTAATTCCACATCCCATTCCCATGCTGATATGTCTATCCATGGCCTCCTCTACTGTCAAAATGAATCCAAACTCAGGTTGGAGGAACAACACCTTATATACCGGCCGAGTAGCCTCCAACATGATGGCATGAACACTGACTTCTCTAACTTCTGTTAATGCCCGTCCTCCCCTTCTTACCCCATCCCTGACATATTTAGTTGTTTACCTGTTCTCCCCCTCCCTCTGGTACTTCCACCCCCACCCTTTTCTTTCTCCCAAGGCCTCCCGTCCCATGATCCTTTCCCTTCACCAGCTCTGCATCACTTTCGCCAATCACCTTTCCAGCTCTCAGCTTCACCCCCACCCCCTCAGGCCTTCTCCTATCATTTGCATTTCACCCTCCCCCCATTACTTTCAAATCTCTTACTATCTTTCAGTTAGTACTGTCGAAGGGTCTTGGCCCACAACGTCGACAGTGCTTCTCCCTATAGATGTTGCCTGGCCTGCTGTGTTCTATCAGCATTTTTTTTGTGTTTGTATTTCCAGCATCTGCAGATTTCCTCGTGAGTGTTATGTGTATGTATGTGTGTAAATATAACTCCCAAACTTCTGAGCTCAGGGGAAACAAGGCTTGGAGTCTGGAGATGTTAAAGTATTAAAGTTCAATTCATTCACAGAATAGGTGATGTGAGAGAGATATTTTTGTAATCCAGGGTAAATGTTGAGAGAAGGCAATTATGTTGTATTCCACAGGTTCCATGGTGGTAAAAAGAGAGAACAGTCACTCTACATTTTATCCATCATCTTTACAAATGTACATACGAATTATCACCTAAAATGAATTGTCATAAGGGGTATCATCAAATAAATGACTACGCCACAGCCAGGCAAGGGTTAACACATGTCTCCACAGGATATCCCAAATCAGATCCACTCCTGTGGATCAAATGAGGTGACAACCACACATTCGATGTACGGTGAATCGATAATTAGCCCACCCTTGTGAGTGAAGGAAAGTTCCAAACAGTGACCCTTGGCCACTAGTTCCCTGGTTTTGATCCTTCCATTTTTCCTCCTTTGTCTCCGTCTGACTCTGAGTGTCTGTGTCCTCAGTTAAAACTAAACAAGCTGCGAGCGATGTAAACAAGCTGCAAGTCAGACTGATTCACCTTCTTAATCTCTCTCTCTCTCTCTCTTAAAATGACAGTCTACAGCAAACAAAACCAAAGGATTCATAACAATGGCCTCTCCTTACTGTGAACTGACTGGTGTGCCAAGAGGTGGGATGACTGAGTGAATCCTTTCCCACATTCTGAGCCTCTCTCTAGTGTGAACTCGCTGATGACTCTGTAGGGTGGATGACTGAGTGAATCTCTTCCGACAGAATAAGCAGGTGAACGGCTTCTCCCCAGTGTGAAGTCGCTGGTGTCTCTGCAGGGTGGAAGAGTCAGTGAATCCTTTCCCACACACTGAGCAGGTGAACGGCATCTCCCCACTGTGAACTCGCTGGTGTCTCTGTAGGTCGGATGACCGAGTGAATCGCTTCCCACATTCTGAGCAGGTGAACGGCTTCTCCCCAGTGTGAACTCGCTGGTGCCTCCGTAGGGTGGAAGAGTCAGTGAATCTCTTCCCACAGTCTGAGCAGGTGAACAGCTTCTCCCCAGTGTGAATTCGCTGATGTACCAGTAGGATGGATGACACAGTGAATCCTTTTCCACAGACTGAGCAGGTGAATGGCTTCACCCCAGTGTGAACTCGCTGGTGTCTCTGTAGGTTGGATGACTGAGTGAATCCTTTCCCACAGACTGAGCAGGTGAATGGCTTCACCTCAGTGTGAACTCGCTGGTGTCTCTGTAGGTTGGATGACAGAGTGAATCCCTTCTCACAGACTGAGCAGGTGAATGGCTTCACCTCAGTGTGAACTCGCTGGTGTCTCTGTAGGGTGGATGACAGAGTGAATCCTTTCCCACAGACTGAGCAGGTGAATGGCTTCTCCCCAGTGTGAACTCGCTGGTGACTCTGTAGGTTGGATAACTGAGTAAATCTCTTCTCACAGACTGAGCAGGTGAACGGCTTCTCCTCAGTGTGAATTTGCTGATGTACCAGTAGGCGGGATGACAGTGTGAATCCCTTTCCACAGTCTGAGCAGGTGAACAGCTTCTCCCCAGTGTGAATTCGCTGATGTACCAGTAGGGTGGATGACCGACTGAACCCCTTCTCACACACAGAACAGGTGAATGGCCTTGTCCAGTGTGAACTTGCTGATGTACCTTTAGTTGAGATGACCGAGTGAATCCATTCCCACTGTCTGGGCAGGTGAATGTCCTTTTTCCTGTGTAAAATGATGGGCGTGCCAGTTGGTCAAAATCACAGAGTGAATTCCTCCCCACAGTCTGAGCAGGAAGGGTGGACAATTGGATCCCTTGCTCCACTTCTTAAGTATCTAGGCAGAGACAACAAAACTGGCGTGTCGTTTTTGAGCTTCCTGGAGATGAATTCCTTCTCATTTTTAACCTGTAAAAAAATTTACAAAATCCATCAATGGGTTTAGGACAACATTTCAGATGAGATTACTTGAGTTGCCAAGGTTTGATCTGGTATCACACGGTTACAGTGAGGTTCACCCTAAGTTGGACAGAGAAATCATCTCCTGACTGGGTAGAGTGCTGGAAGCTGGAATGACCATCAATTCCCTGATACTCTTCCTGTCTCAATAACAATGGAGCATTTCTGTCGTCTCCAATCTGTGACCTGGCTCATTTTGACTCCCTCCATTGGTATTATTCCTGGCTCCTGCTGAGCGGCACGTGTTCCTTGTCCCACAGTGACTGAAACACTCTCATGCAAATTGTCTTTCTTGACATGCAGCTGGGATCTTCTCTTGTGTATTATTAACAAAATGCCACAATTTTAACGCCATTTAAAAAATTCCTGCTGAAATGACTGGTTGGCCGCACATCTGTTAAAAGGACTTAGAGTGAATTTTTGTATTATTTCAGGTTCTTGTCGCAATCATAGAAAATTTCAACACAGAAACAGGACCTTTGGGCCATCTAGTTTGTGCTGAACTATTTAAACAGCCCACTCCCACACCCCTACCATCCAGGTATCTACACAAACCTCTTAAACGTTAAAATCGAGCTCGCATGCACCACTTGTGCTGGCTGCTCATTCCACAGCCGGATGACCCTCTATGTGAAGAAGTTCCTCTCATGCTCCCATTAACATTTCACCTTTCACCCATAACCCATGGCCTCTGGTTGTAGTCCCACCCAATCTCAGTGGAGAAAGCCAGCTTGCATTAACACTATGTGTGCCTCTCTATCACAATCAAATCTCCCCTCAATCTTCTACATTCCCAAGAATAATGCCCTGATTTGTTCAATCTTTCCTTATAATCCAAGTCCTCCAGACATGGCAACATCCTTGTGTATTTTCTCTGAAATCTCTGAACTTCTTTTACATCTTTCCTGTCGGTAGGTGACCAAAACTGCACATAATACTCCAAATAAGGCCTCACCAATGTCTTCTACAAGTCAACATAACATCCATCTATTGTTGTCACTACTGTGGTTCATGAAGGGCAATGGGCTAAAATATTTCCTTCCATCCCTATCTAACTGTGATACCACTTTCAGTGAAATAAGGACTTGTATTCCCAGGTCCCTTTCTTCTACAACACTCCTCCGTGCCCGATCAGTCACTGTGAAAGACCTCCCTTGGTAGGTCAGACCAAAGTGCCACGACTCACACTGGTCTGCATTAAATTCCATTTTCCATTTCTCAAACCATTTTCCCACCTGGCCCAGATCACACTGCAAGCCATGAAAGTCTTCTTGCAGCTGCTAAACCCCCAGTCTTGTTGTCATCCACAAATTTTCTGATCCAGTTAACCACACTATCATCCAGATTACAGATATAGATGACAAACAACAACAGATCCAGCACTGATCCCTTTGGCACACAACTAATCACAGGATTACAGTTATAGAGGCAACCATCTGCTACTACACTGTGGCTTCTCCCAAAGACAGTGTCTCATCCAATCTACTGTCTCATCTAGAATGCTGAGTGACTGAACCTTCTTGACCAACCTCCCATATGAGACTTTATCAAGTGCCTTGCTAAAGTCCATGTAGACAACATCTACTGCCTTGCCTTCATCCACTTCCCTGATAACTTCCTCGAGAGACTCTGAAAGATTGGCTAGAGCCATACTGTCTATCCTTTATCAGTCCACATCTATCCAAATACTTACAGTATATACTTGGTTCCTGCACCCACATTCCAATAACTTTCCCAGTTCTGATGTCAAGCTCACCAATGGATAACTTCCTAGTTTATTTTACAGCCTTTCTTGAACAGCAGAACAACATTGTCTGTCCTCCAATCCTCCAGTACCTCACCTGTCACTAAGGATGATTTAAATATCTGTGCTTGGACCCCAATAATTTCTGCACTTGTCTTCCGCAGGGTCCAAGTGAACAACTTGTCAGGCCCTGGGGATTGATCCACACTAATTTGCCTCAAGACAGCAAACCCCTCCACCTCTGTAATCTGTACAGCGTCCATGAAGTTAATGCGGCTTTGCCTCACTTCTCTAGACTCTGTGTCCATCTCTTGAGTAAATACGGATGCAAAAAAAATCTCCCCAAGTCTAGGCTATCCTTCATGTGGATTACCATTTTGATCTTCCAGAGGATTAATTTTTTTTCCCTTGCAATCTTTTTTGCTCTTAACATATCTGCAGAATCCCTGAGGATTCTCCTTCACCTTGTCTGCTGGGGCAACCTCATGCCTTCTTTTATTTCTTTCATAAGTGTTCACTTGAATTTCCTGTATTTCATAAGTACCCCATTTGCTCCTATCTGCCTGTACCTGGTATGCACCTCCTTTTTATTGATCTGGGAGAGGAAAGCCAAAGAGATCTGCATGGAGGGAGGTGGGGGTAAGGAGTGTTAAACTAAAGTTGCAGGGGGAATGGGAGCCTGAATAACAGAACAGATGGTGGTGGGGTTGTGGAGAAAGATGTTGTTCAGGCCTCAGACAAATTTCAGGAATGAAAAAGTTGAGCATGGTGCAGTGAATATGCTGAGCCCTGTATATTTCAATACAGGGAGCAGTGCAGGAAAGGTGGATGAGTTCAGTGCATGGATCAACACCTAGAATCAACACTAGGACCTGGCAACTGTGGATTGGGACAGGCTGCTTTATGGCAAAGGTGTGCTTGGTAAATGGGAGGCTTCAAAGCAAAATTTTGAAAGTAGTAAGCGGGTATGTCAGAATAAAAGGTAAAGATAGAAACTGTAGGGAAACTTGGATTGCACGAGATATTGAGACCCTGGTAAAGCACAAAATGGAATTGCATAACAGGGATAGGCAGTCAGTTTCTTATGGAGTATAAGAAATGCAAGAGAACACATAAGAAATCAATCAGGATGGCTAAAAGATGGCATGAGGTTGCTGACACAGAAAAGGTGAAGGATAATCCTCAGGGATTCTAGTGATAGATTAAGAGCAAAAGGATTGCAAGGCACAAAGTTGGTCCTCTGGAAGACCGGAATGGCAATCCACGTGTGGAACCAAAGCAGATGGGGGAGATCTTAAATATTTTTCCATCTCTCTTAACTCAGGAGATGGACAAAGGGTCTTTGGGAGTGTGGAAAAGCGGCATTAACCATTTCAACCCTGGGGGAAAAAACACTCCTCTGGCCACTCACACGCTCAATACCCCTCATCATTTTATACACCAAAAAATGTCTCTAAATATAAACAAGGAAATTATACATTGCACAATCTACTTTCCACGATTCAGTACATTTACACAGACAGGTGTGTAAAAAGGGCCCAACGAATATCAGCAACAAAAAGGCCCAATTCACCAGAACCACAAACTGTTCCTGCTGCTATCATCCAGGACACGGTACCACAGCAAAAGGGCCAACAGGCTTCGGGACATCATCTTCTACCAGGCCATCAGACTGATTAATTCATGCTGATACAATTGCATTTCGATGTTATATTGACTGTCCTATGTACAAACTATCTATTATAAATTACTATAAATTACACATTGCACATTTAGATGATGTAAGGTAAATATTTCTACTCCTTATGTTTATGAAATATGTATCTAATAAAGTCAATTCAATTCACCCTCTCCACTATCTGTTCTGTCATTCTGGCTCCCATTCCCCCTACAACTTATTTTAACCACATCACCCCCTCCCCTGCTCACTACCACTAGCAAGTCTTACCACTAGGATATTCGTCCCCTCTTGTTCTGTTCCTCTAACTAACGAATCCCCTATCAGTCTTTTGACTTTCCTCTGCCAGGTAATTCCCCCCACAGCTTCTGAAGTGGTCCACCTGTTGTTGTGTGAAATGGCCACAAGAGTACTCTGCGATGCCTATTTAACCTCATTCCCCTTCCTGACTCTCACCCAGTTTCCTGTGTCCTGCACCTTGGGAGTAGCTCACCTCCCTTCATGTCATATCTATCACCCCCTCCAACTGCTGGATGATATGGAATTCACCCATTTCAAGCAGCTCATTGAAGTGCAGGGTTACAAGTTGCAGCTGGATGCACATCTTGTAGGGGAGGGCATCAGGGACACTGCAGGTCTCCCCTCCTTCCCTCGAATACCCTTCTACTTTGTAATAACCAGTGTGCAGATAAATCTTGTACTGTGTATTTTTTACCCAGTGACAAGATGTGCACAGTGAATTTTATATAGAGAGGTATTCATTTTCACGGCTAGCAAATCACTGTCAATAGGAACTTTGATCTCCTCTGGGTTTGATCGAGTTCATCTGCACTCTCACACAACCTATGTAGCAGGCCTGTAACAGGAAATGCAGGAGTTTCTCACCAAAGCTTTTACACATTGTCCATATGTGGTTTGCTTGCTAAATTACACTTTAAGAAGTCAGATTTCCAAATATCACTCCACTTCTTCCCACTTGCAAATTCTCCAGCAACTTTTGCATCACCAAAATGCAAACAGGCATCAGTAGTTTCTGTGTTCTACATAAATATTCCCCCTGAACCCGTCCCCAATGACTGACGGTGGTGAACTCAGTGAATGAAATCCCAATGAATATGAAGGGAAGGGCAGTAGTCTGTCTCACTGGAGTCTGGCACATTTGTGAAGTGAAAGCTACTTGTTGTCCAGGGCAAAGGTGTTTGATATCATAATGTACCCAGAGAGAATGGGACAAAACATGTTCTCACCGGTAGAAAAGTGCAGAACTAGAGGAGGTAGAGGAAGCAACACACACAAAATACTGGAGGAACTCAGCAGGCCAGGCAGCATCTACGGAAAAGAGTCCTAATGCTGAGTTCCTCCGGCATTTTGTGTGTGTTGCTTGGAATTCCAGCATCTGCAGATTTTCTCTTGTTTGTGTTGGAGGGAGAACAAAGGCGAATTTCTCAACTGCTGATGTAAAAGATTTTGCTCCCTTTCTCCGAGTTCCTAATCCTTGCATTTAGATAGCTGGAGCTCAGCTCTGTCTGAGAGATCCATCGGTTCCCATTCCCTCATCAGCCGGAAGCTCCCCGGGGCCCGTGTACGGATCGTGGAGCTGAGAGAGAGGGAAGAGGGCAGGACTGTCCCGGGATTGCTGCCCACGGTGTCCGAAATTCAGAGGAATTATCCTGAAGTCGGTATTTAAGATAAAAACACAATTAATCGCTCTTACCTGCAACCGACATTTTCAAAGCCTTCTGTGCACTGCGCGCATGCGTGAAACTCAGGGACGTCCTCAGCCTGACGCCTGCGCATTTCATCGGCGCTTCAGCACCGGCGAAATTCTTAACGAATTGCCCTATGGGTAATCACGGTGCCATTAAACATTTCTGCAAGCACCGGTTCAATGTCCATACCTCATTTTTTTTTATCTTGGGTATAGAAAAAATCTGCAGCTGTTTTAACGCAGAAAGCGGCTCCCATAAGCAATATACTCAATGTCAACGTGTATCTAATGCCAAAGTAAAATGCAGATATAAAACATAGGAGATTCTGCAGTTGCTGGAAATACTGAGAAAACATTTTCTAAGTATTCCTCTCCAAAATTTCTGCCTTATCTGTTGATTTCCACCTGTGTTTTGCAGAAATTAACCACCTTTTTTTTTCGATCAACCAGTTTCCAAATGCTTCTAATCTTTCACTTTTAACCACATCGTGCTGGTCTTATTCGTCCTTCTCCTCTGGACCCCATCTCTCTCTGGAGCCCCTGACTCAGGCTGGCAAATCTTCGGTTTCTGACTCTGCACCATCGGAGATTCACTCGTTAGTCTGCTGTCAGACTTTAGAGGTGCATTGTGTTACGAGACCGCAGGTTCGTTTACTGTGAGTGTCGCTTTAAGTGGCTGAGTGAGGCGGGGCTGTGACGTCAGACACAGGCTGCGGCAGCCTGAGGGAGCGGGAGAGGGAGAGGGAGAGGGAGACAAGCTGTTGGAACTTCAGCGTGTGACTGCTATAGGCTGCAACTCTTCCATGCCCAAAAGGTTGTGTTGATCTGATCATCGACACGCAGTGCAGAACGGATGTGTGACTGTCACTTCGTATCATCCATATGTGTGGATTTGCTGGAGTATCCTGTGGTATCACTTTTGTTGGCCCTTACCTGGAATCGGGGTGTTCTGTGGTAATCACTTGAAGACGATATTCCTGTTACTGTCACCTGGTGATATTTCTAAGTGGATTTCGGAGCTAATCGACGGATAAGATCTTCGGCGACTGTTATTTCGTTTACCCAGCGTGGAATGTGTGTGGAATTCTTCGTAATTGCCTTCTCTCTACATTCCCTTTATTAGTAACTACGCTATACAACAATATAAATGCAGATATATCAAACAGGTTAGCAATGATTATGTGTGTGTGTGTGTGTGTGTGTGTGTGTGTGTGTGTGTGTGTGTGTGTGTGTGTGTGTGTGTGTAAATAGGAAAGCCAAGCTTCTTCACGCCTCGGGGTGAATGGATACCGTCTTCCGGTGATGAGTGAAGTTCGGTTCAGTTCGTGGGATTGAGTCGGGGAGTGATGGAGAGAGAGAGAGGGAGAGTTTTGAGTCTTCAGGTAAGCTGACGCCGTCGATAGTCCCTTCGTCCTCCGAAATCCTTTGGAAGTCACCGACTGTGACCACTATAAATGGGACCGTTCTTCAGTGGTGGAGTTATTAACCCAGGCGAGGGATGGACACACGAATAACTCCCCACCGGTCACAGCCTTTTCACACTGCGAGAGCCACTGATCGATGCTCCGGATCGATCTTCCAAAGCCCAACTTTTTCTGTGGACACAACAAAGCTCATTCAGTGTCCAAAACCATGTGTCTGGAGGTCTATCAGCGGACCTCCTACTTATCTCATCGTGCTGAGCCCCAGCTGTCCATCAAACAGTTCCTCCCTTCTCTCTCTGTAAGAACACAGAAGCTGACAGTGTCCTTGTAAAAGTGTCAACAAGCTTGCAGAGAAACCATAACATCATCTCCGAGCAGTCTTCCTCTCTAACTCTCTCTCTCTCTCTCTCACTCTCTGTCCACCTTCCCTCCCTCCCTCTCTCTGTGTCCGGTGTTGAACATCTCCCTCTCTCTTTTCAAAAATACAGTTCATAAGGGTAATTCAGGACCCCGTCACTATAATAATGAAGAGAGTGGTTTTAACATCGAAACCAGACTCCGTTAGTGATCTATTGCTGCTGGCACGTAACAATTGCAACAACCCAGCTGTCTGAGGCACAATCCTTTAAAATTGGTGAAAATGACCCAAAACGTTGAAAAGAGCGGGTAAGAAGGAGTTTAACCAACTTCGTCCGGAGCCCTGAACAACGTCACAACCACAGTGAGCTCATCGTCTTGTTCAGCCCGGAGACAATCATGCAGGAAATTCATGCAGGTGTATAAGATGATGAGAGGCATTGGTCGTGTGGATAGTCAGAGGCTTTTTCCCAGGGCAGAAACGGCTAACACGAGGGTGAATAGGTTTAAGCTGCTTGGAAGTAGGTATAGAGGACATGTCAGAGCTAAGTTTTTTAAACAAAGAGTGGCGTGTGTGTGGAATGCACCGCCAGCGACGGTAGTAGAGGCGGATACAAAAAGGTCTGTTAAGATAGGTACATGGAGCTTAGGAAAATAGATGGCTATGCGGTAGGGTAATTCTAAGCAATTTCTAGAGTAAGTTACATGGTCGGTACAACATTGTGGGACAAAGTATCGATAATATGTTGTAGATTTCTGTGATTCTATGACATTCAAGGGAAATCTCCTATCCCACGGAGTGGTGACTAGATGCAACCTGTCATCTCAGGGAGAGTGAGAGGGAAACGGCGGGGGTAGATTTTCATATACTGATATGGAACAGAAACATGGGCAGGGACCAGCTGGGCTGAGTGGCCTCTCAAGCGAGACACGGGATTTGATACAGGATTTATCTTTCACGGGATTTATCTTTCACAGCTCCACAATATTAAACGCCAGTCTAGTTTAAGGCTACCATCAGCAGAACGGACTCCTCCAATGCTCAGTGACCAGGGTTCAGTCCTGGGTGCGATGAGCAGCCGCAAAAACTGCAGAATCTGACAGTGACAGTCCCTCATGAACCTGCAGCTGCTTTCAGTCACCGTGATGGTTAAACATTTAACACGGAGCTGATTTGAACTTCCTCCCTGATGTGAAGTTTCTGGTGTTGCAGCAGCTGGGATGATTGAGTAAAACTCTTTGCTCACTCCGGACAGAAATGTGGCCTCTATTGATTGTGAACTCACCGGAGCATCACAAGGTGGGTTAACTGAATGAGTCTCTTCACACACACGGAGCAGGTGAACGGCCGCTTCCCAGAGCGAAGCTGTTGGTGTATCTGCGATGGCCGACTGAATCCCTTCCAAAATGAGAGCCAGTGAATGACGTCACAGTGCTATAACGTCATGGCGATGTATCCAATCAGATCACGGACATGGACACGTGATCGGGCTCTCCTTGTCGCGAGTGGGGCGCTGTCTTCTCCAACATCTCCGCCTCCACATTCAAGGACCGGCGGCATTCAAGCGATGGTGACCTGACAGATACAGCGGCACTAACGTGTTTGTGAGTCCCATAGACAATTCCTTTGCCTTTTCTACACTGTTAAAAGCTTACAAAGCACGTTGGAGGGTGAAGGACAACATTTCAACTCAGGTAATTTTACTCTCCATGGTGCCTTCTGAAAAAAACTGTCACAGCTCAGAACAAGTTGGAGGAACAAGACTTCATCTTCTAACAGGCTACAGTTCCGGCATCAGGAACAATATCAAACTCTCCGCTTCCCTCTCTGTATCAAAATGGATCATTCCTCCCCTTCATCAGTCTGTGACTTGGCTCAGTCTGTCTGTCTCCTTCGCATTCTGAGCATGCGCCACACACCTACTGAGATCACATTTTATTTACACGGCTGTGACTAGAGACTTTCTGATTATCATGTCCCTCCTGGCATTTGACGGTGGTAAACTCCGAGTCAGCAATGGTATTGACCCTCAGGAGTAGGTGATTAGGCTTTTTCGTTGGAGATCGATAAACTGCCGGTAGTGTGTGTCTGGATGAGTGGGTCGTTTTCAGACTGGAAGGAGGTAGCGTTTGGAGTACCCCAGAGATCAGTCCCTGACCACAGTTGTTCACAATTTAATGTCCTGGCGGAGGCAGCGAGATGTGAGATGCCCCAGTCTGCTGGTGACGCAGAAAGAGTGGAGTTGAGGGAGGGGAGGCTATTCACATGCAATTTCGTAGCTTTGCAATCAGTACATAGTGCACTGTGGGGCTGCAGTGGCGGGTTCCAATCTGCTAATTAGATTTGCTGACCACGGTACATTGATCCGCCGGATCCCAAATAATAACGAGGCAGCGTATAGAGAAGAAGTCATCACCCCGACACAGTCATGTCAAGAAAACAACCTCTCCCTCATTGTAACGAAAACAAAGGAGCTGGTTGTGGATTACAGGAGGAATGGAGACAGGGAACAAATTCAACATTTCCAAGTCTGTTATTGACACACATGCACATTTTAGTATTGATCATGACACAATGTATTTTAAATATTGTTAATGACATAAAACATATTTACAGATTGTTACTGACAGAGAACCGTATAACTTCTGTTCCGCGTATTATCTGAATGTACTTGCCTGTGATGCTGCCACAAGTCAGTGTTTCTCTGTTCCTGTACCTTCCCGTACTTGAGCACTTGGCAATAAATTCAACAGGACCTGAGAAATCTCAGTGAGATTTGATTAGTGATGATCATCTTGGCAGCTCGGTAGGTCGAATGTATGCGACAGTACACTGTTAAATGCAAAACCCTGAACAGTGTCGATGATCAGAGGGATCTTAGACTCCAAGTTCATCGCTCCCTGAAAGAGACTGCACAGATTGATCCGGTGGTTAAGAAGGCAAATGACATGGTTGTCCTTATTAGTTGAAGCACTGAGTTCAAAAGTCGGGAAGTTGTGTTGCGGCTGTTACGAGCCTGCGGTCGGACTGTGACTGTTTCTTTAAGAGCGCCGGCGTGAGGAGGCGGGGCTATGACGTCAGTCACAGGCTGACAGCGCTGACTGTGGACTGAACCATAAGAGAGAGAGAGAGAGAGCGATCTGCAGACAGGCAGTCGGCCAGTCTAAAGAGAGAGAGAGAGAGAGAGAGCGATCTGCAGACAGGCAGTCGGCCAGTCTAAAGAGAGAGAGGGAGAGAGAGAGAGAGTGAGAGAGAGAGTGAGAGAGTGAGAGAGTGAGAGAGTGAGAGAGTGAGAGAGAGAGAGAGAGAGAGAAAGAGAAAAAAGCTGATCGCTTCAGTTAGTCGCAGCTGAGGCTTGGAACTCTCCTGTGCCCACAAGAGTGGGTTGATCATCGGTACACGGAACCACAACGAATGTGTGTGGCTGTCACTTCGTATAATCCATAGGAGTGGGTTTTGGAATATCTTGTGTTAACCCTTACCTGGGTATGTTGTGTGGTAACCCCTGGAAGACGGTAACTCGTCTGTGGACGGATTCAGCGGATAAGAACTTCGACGGCGGTTGGTTGAAGTAACGGCCGTTTCTCTACGTTTCACCCTGGATTACAAATATCTCTCTCCCATCATTTATTCCGTGGATTACTGAACTTTCCTACTTTACCATCTCAGGACTCTAAGCTTTGTTCCCTCAGGCTCGATAATCTGTGGGTTATATTTACACACATATACACATAACACTGTTAATTTCCCTTCATTTCGTTAAGTTACTATATTATAAGTCGATACTACTAAAGATAATGGTTTTAACATCAAAACCAGACTCCACGGTGAACTCTAGTGCTGCTGGTTCGTTTCTAAAACGCCACAGTTTGGAACACAGTTTTATAGAACTAGTTAGACCACATCTGGAGTGTTTCATACTGTTCTGGTCGCCCCGATTCTCGGAAGGATGTCGGGTCTTTGGAGAGGGCACAGAAGAGGTTTACCAGGACACTGCCTGGATTAGAGGACATGAGCTATAACGAGAGTTTGGACAAACTTGTGTTGTTTTCTCCAGAGCGGCGTAGGCTGGGGTGAGACTGGATGGACGTTTATAAGATTACGAGAGGAATAGATAGAGTGGATAGACGATATATTTTTCCTGGGGGTTGAAATGTCTAATACATTTAAGGTGAGTGGAGATGTGAGCGGCGTTTGCTTCTTTCCACAGAGTAGTGGGTAAACGGACATCTGTCTGGGGGTGAGAGACCAAAGCGGCCACGTGATCCCGTTTCCTGTTCACGTTTTCTGCAGATCTGCAGCATCTGCGGGTCACTGCTCTACCTATACGTGGAGCTTTATCTTTCCCCGTTCAGACAAGGCAGTGAGATCCGGATCTGTCACGTCCTCTCGTTGTGGTGGACAATATGGTTTTTTTTTCTGCAATATTTTCAGCATGTTTCATTCCACTGTTTTTACCTGCTGAAGTGCTGCCGATGTTTCTGGGTGTCTGACCCACTTATGTGAGAATTTAGCTTTTTATAATTATCTGAGCTTCTCATAAATGTGTGCAGTTCAGTTAAGCTTCACTCCACTACTTCCAAAGCAACAACCCAGTCAGTCAAATAGTTCCACACAATTAAAATAGTTTATTACATCTTTTTTTCATTTTGTACTATTTATATAATTTAACAATGTGATAGTTATATTCTTATATTAAATCACAATTGTTAAAATCTATGGTCAAAAATTAGGTTCTACTTCTGAACGAATTTCATGACATATGCCGGTGCTTTTAAACTTGATTCTGATATTGATATGGGAGACCCACCACCAGTCACCTGATCCCACTTACCGCAGATCGTAATGAGAGATTAAAGCCTTTTCTATTTATTTGCGTTCCTCAGAAAGACAACAGTTCAGTTTCCTTCTGTGGTTCCAGAGCAGAAGCTCAGTCTGTCTAATATTTGCACACAATTAAAATGGGGAATTTGTTTATTATCATCATGTACTGAACGACAGTGAAAATCTTCCCTGACGTACCATCCACACAGATCGATACATTACAACGGTACATCGAGCTGATATACGATAAAACAATAACTGTAACAAACATTATGGCTGCAGAGAAAGTGCAGTGCAGATAGACATATGGTGCAGGGTCACTTCCAGTTACATTGTGAGGTCGAGTCCATTTTATCATTCATTTGGCTTATAACTGCAGACAGGAAGCCGTCCTTGAGCCGGGTGGTTCGCTTTAAGGCTTTTGTATCTCTTCCCCGATGGGGGAGCGGGTTTGCAGGAAGAATGTCCAGGTTATGAGGTTCTTTGTGTACAAGGCCTGCTTTTCTGAGGGAGAGGAAGTGTACGGAGAGTCCATGGAGGGGAAGCTTGTTTCTCTGATGTTCTCTGCTCTCCAAAGTTCTCTGCAGTTCCTTGCAGTCATGGGCAGAGCAGTAGCCATACAAAGGCGTGAAGTATCGACAAGAAGCTCAGAGACCTAGGCCTTCACCCTGCCTTGTGTAGCTGGATCGTGGACTTCCTGTCAGATCGCCGGCAGGTGGTAAGAGTGGGCTCCATCTCCTGTCTCTCTGACCCTCAGGACACATAACCCACAGGGCTGTCTCTTTGGCGCCCTCCTTTACTCTCTGTGCACCCATGACTTGTGTTGCCACCCACACCTTCAACCTGCTAATGAAATTGGCTGACAGCACTACATTGATTGGCCTAACCTCAAATAATAACTTTCAATCGATCAAATGCCTCCCGACAAGGTTCGGTCCAAACATACTTTTCACGCTTCTTCAGGAGATTGGTCAGAGAAAGAGCGATAGCAGCAAAGTTCTTACGAAAATATCCATCCATTCCCAGAAACCTTCTAAGAGCCTTCTTATCAGTCAGAATAGGAACTTGAGAAATTGCCTGGACTTTTGCCCGAACAGGAGCCAACTTGCTTTGACCAACAACATAGCCAAGACAGGTCACAGTGGCATGGCCAAATTCACTCTTAGCTAACTGTAAGGTCGTCCTGAGAAAGCCTGTCAAACGGCTTCTCTGCTGCAGAGATATGCTCTTCCCAAGTGTCACTCCCTGTGGCTAAGTCATCAATAAAGGCATCTGTGTGTTCTAACCCTGGAATTACAGAATCAATCATTCTCTGGAATGATCCTGGACCATTTTTTCTTCCAAAAGAGAAAACATTGTGTTCATACAACCCAGAAGGTGTCACAAATGCAGAAATTTCTCTACCTCTGTCCGTCAATGGATCACACCAATACCCTTTCAACAGATCAATCTTTGTAAGAAATTTAGCTTTTCCAGACTTATTGATGCAATCATCCTCCCTAGGGATAAGAGAGGATTCTGTTTTTGTTACTGCATTTACCTTCCCATAATCAGTGCAAAATCTAACACCACCATCAGGTTAAGGCACAATAACGCAGGGTGAGCTCCAATCTGATGCCAAAGGACTAATAATACCATTTTCATCATATATTCAATTCCTTGCTCAGCCAATTTACACTTTTCGACGTTCATGCAATATGGGTGTTGTTTAATCGGTTTGGCTTGACCAATATCTACATCATGTACTGCGACTGTGGTTTGCTTGGGAACATCGTGAAATAAATCTTTAAACATCAGGATTACTTCCTTCAACTGTTGTTGTTGCTTTGGCTGCAGATGAGCCAACTTGTTATCAATGTTTTCTGGAACAACCGAGTTCATTAGCCTAACTGGGACCATGTTTGGCTTGTGAAAATTCTCAGACGAGTCGATTGTTTCATTCTCAATATGTTTTGACAACAACACTCACAGACGGTGCCTGCTTGTCAAAATACGGCTTTATTATATTTATGTGTACCACCTGTGTTAGTTTACGTTGGTCGGGTGTTTTAATAGCATTATTCAGATCATTAATTTGAGAGACTATTTCAAGCACCTTATCTCCCACCTGGTATTTTCTTTCTCAAGCCCACTTATCAAACCAACACTTCATTTTGTTTTGAGAGATCTTTAAGTTTTGTCTCACTAGACTACAGACTTGGTGTAGTTTATTCTTGAACTTCTAAACAGAGTCTAACAAGTTAACATGTACATCCCCATCAATCCACTGTTCCTTTAACAAGGACAAAGTTCCCCTCACTATAAATTTTAAAAAGGGTTCACCGAATGCAGTTATAGGGCAGAGTGGGGCCACTGGGGTGACCTGATTCGGTTTACCCACAACTTGACAAGTGTGACAGCTTCTGCAAAAGGTCACAACATCTTTCCTCAAATTAGGCCAGTAGAATTATTACATAACTGTTTACAGTTTTATTCACTCCAAAATGTCGACCTAATGGCATACTGTGGGCCAAAGTTAAAATTTCAGCCATATAACTTTAGGAACTACAACTTGGTGAACAATTTCCCATTCCTCACTCGCTGGTATAGCAGGTGGCCTCCACTTCCTCATTGACACTTCATCATGAGATAATACCCTACTGGCACATTCTTAATCTCATCATCTGAGAGGGCTGTTTCTTTTAAAGCTTCAATCTCAGGGTCTCGGTTCTGTTCTGCTATAAACTCCTTCCTAGACAGGGATAAATCTTTCTCATCAGACTTACGACTGAATCCTGTTGAAACAATGAAGGCAGAAATTCCCTGACAAGTCATCATAACCTGAATCCCGATTTTGGCTATCATGGGTATCAGAATCATGCTGCACAGATTCGTCTGCGTCGGCATACTTTTAGCCATACTTTGAGTTCCTGCGCAGGAAGGATAAATGTTAAAATCCATCTGTGGGTCGTCAGCGGTTGTCTTAGTTGTCAACAGCGCTGCAGGAACAATTTTAGGTCATTCCCTAACAGCAAACTAACATCTTCCAATGGTAAAATGGAGTATAATCCAATTTTAACAGGTCCCAAAAGCAACCCTGACAGTAAATTTACCTTGTACAATGGCACAGAAAACATGCTACCCCCAAAGCCTTTAATAAGATTTACTTCATCAGTGTTCGTCTCATCACCAAACTTTAGAATGCTGTCTAATATAAGTGACTGAGAATCCCCAGTAACTCGAAGAATTTTTGGTAGTTGGGTTGACCCTTCCTTTACTAATACAAACCCATTTGACATAAAATGATCAAAAGCCTTCTTAATTCAGTCAGAGTTCTCAGTCCATAACTGAGCCTCAACAGAATGTTCAGAACCCTGTGGGTTTATAGGTGCGTCAACAAACTGAACACCGGCATTTGGGACTGGCTTCTTTTCATTTTTCTTATTCAGGATAGAACAATTAGCCATCACATGACCAGCTTTCTTACAATAGTAACGAGCAAGACCAGAATATTTCTCTTTCAACTGCTTCCCTTCATCCTTACTCTTGTCACTAGTCCCAGCTGTAATTTCTGGTTTACCCTGGTGATCTCTGGCACTCTTTTGGAAGCTCTTATTTGGGATAATCTTAACCTTATGAGTAAAAGCAAACTCATCTGCTATTCTATCAGACTCCTGCAAATTGGCAGTATCCTTTTCATCTAAATATGTCTTTATGTCGTCAGGAGCACACCTTTTGAATTCTTCAATTAAAACTAACTCTTTCAAGCTATTAAAATCATCATATATGTGCACCAGCGATCAAAACACACAGACTTCTCATAAGCAAATTACATATGTCCGGTTCACAGATTTCCACAAATTTCAAAACTTTTGCCTGTATGATTCTGGGACCAACTCGTAAGCTTTGAGCACAGCCTGTTTCACTATGTCACAATCAGCTGCTTCATCAACTGTCAAAGCAGAATAGGCTTGCTGAGCCTCCCCCTTTGTAAGAGAACCAACCCTCTTTTGGCCACTTTCAATTCTAAGCAACCTTCTCAAAATGCTGTAAGTATTTATCAACCTCTTTCTGATCAAATGGAGGTACCAATTTAATTTCCTGACTAGCCTCAAACTTATCACCAGTCTAAAGCTAGACCCCTTTGCTGAAACCACTGTATCTTTTCCAGCTCGAATAGCCTCTGTCTTTCTGATTCCTCCTTCTGTTTTTCTGCCTCCTCTCTGATTTTCTGCCTCTATAGCCTCAAACTGTCTCTGCCTTTCTGCAGCCTCCATCTTTAATTTTTCTGACTCGTACTGGAGCTCAAGTTCACGAGGTTTACTTTCAGGAAACACCTCCAAGTCCTCCACTTTAAACACACCCTCAGATACATAATGTTCAGCTGTCACCCTCTGCATCTGTGCCCTACTCATTGTCAATTTCAACATAGCAAGTTTTAACCTTCTAGCAAGACTCAACAACTCAATCCGTCTGGCATCCTCTAATGCCTCAGAGGTTCCCGCTTCCAAACAATAATCAGCATCCGCTGCTGATTTTCCACACACAAATAAATCAGAAGGGACTTCCCCAATGAAATCGATAATTAATGACTACGCCCTCATAGCTGTTCATATCCCAGATGCAGGCCCCAATTTTGTTATGAATCGTAAAGCTTTAGAAACGAATCAGCACCAATAGACTACACCTGGAACAACACACATAAAATACTGGTGGAACACAGCAGGCCAGGCAGCATCTATAAGGAGAAGCACAGTCGACGTTTCAGGCCGAGACCATTCATCAGGACTGCCTGAGACTGCCTGACGAAGGTTCGCGGCCTGAAACGTTGACAGTGCTTCTCCTTATAGATGCTGCCTGGCCTGCTGTGCTCCACCAGCATTTTGTATGTGTTTGAATTTCCAGCATCTGCAGATTTCCTCGTGGAGACTACACCAGGAGTCTGTTTTTGATCTTAAAACTATCTTTATTAGAATCTACTTATAATATAGTAACTTAAGCAAGATAAACAAAAGTTAACAGTGTTATGTGTATATATGTGTGTAAATATAAATCCAAAACTATTGAGCTAGGGGGAAACAAGGCTTGGAGTCTTCAGATGGTAAATTATGAAAGTTCAGTTCAACCACGGAATAACTGATGAGAGAGATATTTGTAATCCAGGGTAAATGTCGATAGAAGGCAATTATGTCGAATTCCGCAGGTTCCATGGTGGTAAAACAAGAGAACAGTCACTGTAGATTTTATCTGTCATCCTTCCAAATCCACATACTAATTATCACCCAAAGTGACTTGTCACAAGGCATATTGTCTTCAAGTGAATTACCACACCACACCCAGGCAAGGGGTAACACATCAGTGGTCTTCACAGGATACCCCAAATCAGATCCACTCCTATGGATCAAACGAGGTGACAACCACACATTCGATGTATGATGAATCGATAATTAACCCACACTTGTGGGCATAGGAAAATTCCAAACAGTGACCCTTGGCACCTATTTCCCTTGTATCGATCTTTCCATTTTTCCTCCTTCATCTCCGTCTGACTCTGAGTGTCTGTGTCCTCAGTTAAAACTGAACAAGCTGTGAGTGATGTAAACAAGCTGCAAGTCAAACTGATTCACCTTCCTAATCTCTCTCTCTTAAAATGACAGTCCACAGCAAACAAAACCTAGGGATTCATAACAACTGACTGGTGTGCCAGTAGTTGGGATGACTGAGTGAATCCTTTCCCACATTCTCAGCAGGTAAATGGCTCCTCTCCAGTGTGAACTCGCTGATGTCTCTGTAGTGTGGAAGAGCGAGTGAATCTCTTCCCACATTTTGAGCAGGTGAATGGCCTCTCTCCAGTGTGAGCTCGCTGATGTTCCAGCAATCTGGATGACTCAGTGAATCTCTTCCCACAGACTAAACAGATGAACGGCTTCTCCCCAGTGTGAACTCGCTGATGTACCAGTAGGGTGGATGAGTGACTGAATCTCTTCCCACATTCTGAGCAGGGGAATGGCTTCTCTCCAGTGTGAACTCGCTGATGATTCTGCAGGTCGGATGAGCGAGTGAATCTCTTCCCACATTCTGAGCAGAGGAACGGCTTCTCCCCAGTGTGAACTCGCTGGTGTTTCAGAAGGTTGGATGACAGAGTGAACCGTTTCCCACATTCTGTGCAATTGAACGGCTTTTCACCGGTGTGAGCTCTCTCATGTCTCAGTAGGTAGGATGACTGAGTGAATCCCTTCCCACATTCTGAGCAGGTGAATGGCCTCTCCCCAGTGTGAGCTCGCTGGTGTCTCTGTAGTTGGGATGATTGAGTGAATCTCTTCCCACATTCTGAGCAGATGAACGGCTTCTCCCCAGTGTGAGCTCGCTGGTGACTCTGTAGGGTGGATAACTCAGTGAATCTCTTCCCACATTCTGAGCAGGTGAATGGCCTCTCCCCAGTGTGAGCTCGCTGGTGACTCTGTAGGTGGGATGACTGAGTGAATCCCTTCCCACAGACTGAGCAGGTGAACGGCTTCTCCCCAGTGTGAATTCGCTGATGTACCAGTAGGGTGGATAACTCACTGAATCCTTTCCCACATTCTGAGCATGTGAATGGCTTCTCCCCAGTGTGAACTCGCTGATGTCTCAGTTGGCTGGATAAAGCACTGAATCCTTTCCCACATTCTGAGCAGGTGAATGGCTTCTCCCCAGTGTGAACTCGCTGATGTACCAGTAGGTTGGATAAATCACTGAATCCTTTCCCACATTCTGAGCAGGTGAATGGCTTCTCCCCAGTGTGAACTCGCTGATGTACCAGTAGGTTGGATGACCGAGTGAATCTCTTCCCACAGACTGAGCAGGTGAAGCGCCTCTCTCCAGTGTGAACTCGCTGGGGACTCCGTAGGTTGGATGACTGAGTGAATCTCTTCTCACATTCTGAACAGGTGAACGGCCTCTCCCCAGTGTGAACTCGCTGGGGACTCCGTAGGTTGGATGACTGAGTGAATCCCTTCCCACAGACTGAACAGGTGAATGGCTTCTCCCCAGTGTGAACTCGCTGGTGTTTCAGAAGGTTGGATGACAGAGTGAACCGTTTCCCACATTCTGTGCAATTGAACGGCTTTTCACCGGTGTGAGCTCTCTCATGTCTCAGTAGGTAGGATGACTGAGTGAATCCCTTCCCACATTCTGAGCAGGTGAATGGCCTCTCCCCAGTGTGAGCTCGCTGGTGTCTCTGTAGTTGGGATGATTGAGTGAATCTCTTCCCACATTCTGAGCAGATGAACGGCTTCTCCCCAGTGTGAGCTCGCTGGTGACTCTGTAGGGTGGATAACTCAGTGAATCTCTTCCCACATTCTGAGCAGGTGAATGGCCTCTCCCCAGTGTGAGCTCGCTGGTGACTCTGTAGGTGGGATGACTGAGTGAATCCCTTCCCACAGACTGAGCAGGTGAACGGCTTCTCCCCAGTGTGAATTCGCTGATGTACCAGTAGGGTGGATAACTCACTGAATCCTTTCCCACATTCTGAGCATGTGAATGGCTTCTCCCCAGTGTGAACTCGCTGATGTCTCAGTTGGCTGGATAAAGCACTGAATCCTTTCCCACATTCTGAGCAGGTGAATGGCTTCTCCCCAGTGTGAACTCGCTGATGTACCAGTAGGTTGGATAAATCACTGAATCCTTTCCCACATTCTGAGCAGGTGAATGGCTTCTCCCCAGTGTGAACTCGCTGATGTACCAGTAGGTTGGATGACCGAGTGAATCTCTTCCCACAGACTGAGCAGGTGAAGCGCCTCTCTCCAGTGTGAACTCGCTGGGGACTCCGTAGGTTGGATGACTGAGTGAATCTCTTCTCACATTCTGAACAGGTGAACGGCCTCTCCCCAGTGTGAACTCGCTGGGGACTCCGTAGGTTGGATGACTGAGTGAATCCCTTCCCACAGACTGAACAGGTGAATGGCTTCTCCCCAGTGTGAACTCGCTGGTGAGCCATAAGGTCAAATGACTGAGTGAATCCTTTCCCAGAAATTCAGCAGATCACCAGCCTCTACCAGGTGTGGTGTGAACTGACTGGTGTGTCCACAGGTCCAACTGAATCCTTTCTCACACACAGAACAGATGAATGGCCTTGCCCAGTGTGAACTTGCTGATGTACCTTCAATTGTGATAACTGAGTGAATCTATTCCCACTGTCTGAGCGGGTGAACAGCCTTTCTCCTGTGTAAGATGACTGGCTTGCTATTTGGTCAAATGATCAATTGAATCCCTCTCCACAGTCTGAGCAGGAAGGATAGTCGATTGAATCCCTTGCTCCACTTCTTAAATATCCAGACAGAGACAGCAAAACTGGCGTTTTCTGTTTGAGATCCCCGGCGACAAATTCCTTCTCGTTTTTAACCTGTGAAAAGATTTACAAAATCCATCAATGGGTTTAGGACAACATTTCAGATGAGATTACTTGAGTTGCCATGGTTTGACTTGGTATCACACTGTTACAGTGAGGTTCAACCCAAGTTGGACAGAGAAATCATCTTCTGACTGGGCAGAGTGCTGGTATCTGGAATGACCATCAATTCCCTGAAGCTCCTCCTGTCTCTATAAGAATGGGGCATTTCTGCCGTCTCCAATCTGTGACCTGGCTCAGTCTGACTCTCTCCGTTGGTATTATTCCCTGTTCCTGCTGAGCTGCATGGGTGCCTGGCCCCACAGTAACTGAAACAGTCTCACGCAAATTGTCTTTGTGGATGTGCATCTGGGAATTCTTTTATGTATTATTAACTTAAAGTGCTACAGCTTTAACACCATATAAAAAAATTCCTGCTGAGATGACTGGTTGGTCCGCACAGCTGGTAAAAGGGGTTAGAGTGAATTTTTGTAATATTTCAAGTTCTTGTAGAAAAGTACAACACAGAAACAGGTCCTTTGGGCCATCTAGTCTTGTGCTGAACTATTTAAATTGCCTCTCCCACACTCCTACAATCCAGGTACCTACACGAACTTCCTAAATGTTGAAATCGAGCTCGCGTGCACCACTTGTGCTGGCTGCTCATTCCAAACCTAGATGACAATCTGTCTGCAGAAGTTTCCCCTCATGTTCCCCTCAACATTTCACCTTTCACCCTTAACCCCTGGCCACTGGTTGAAGTCCTACCCAATCTCAGTGGAGAAAGCCAGCTTGCATTTACACTATCTATGCCCCTCTACCACAATCAAATTTCACCTCAATCTTCTACATTCCAAAGAATAAAGTCCTGACCTGTTCAATCTTTCCTTATAACCCAAGTCCTCCAAACTTGACAACAGCCTTGTGAATTTTCTCTGAAATCTTTGAATCTCTTTTAAATCTTTCCTGTCAGTAGGTGACCAAAACATCACACAATACTCCAAATTAGGCCTCTTTTACAAGTCAACATAATATCCATCTATTGTCAGGATTTGTTTCACGAAAGCCAATGGGCTAAAATCTTTCTTTCCGTCACTATCTAACTGTGATACCACTTTCAGTGAATTAAGGACTTGTATTCCCAGGTCCCTTTCTTCTACAACACTCCTCCGTGCCCGACCAGTCACTGTGAAAGACCTCCCTTGGTAGGTCATACCAAAGTGCAACAGCTCACACTGGTCTGAATTAAATTCCATTTTCCATTTCTCAAACCATTTTCCCAGGGGGTCCAGATTGCACTGCAAGCCATGATAGTCTTCCTCGCTGTCCACTACACCACCAGTCTTGGTGGTCATAAATCTGCTAATCCAGTTGACCACACTATCATCCAGATTACTGATCTAGATGACAAACCACAACAGATCTAGCACTGATCCCTGTGGCAACCACTAGTCACAGGCCTCCAGTCAGAGAGGCAACCATCTGCTACCACACTCTGGCTTCTGCCAAAGACAGTGTCTCATCCAATTTACTATCTCACCTAGAATGCTGAGTGACTGAACCTTCTTGACCAACCTCCCATATGAGACTGTGTCAAGTGCCTTGCTAACGTCCATGTAGACAACATCCACTGCCTTGTCTTCAGCCACTTTCCTGATAACTTCCTCAAGAGACTCTGTAAGACTGGTTAGACATGACCTACCATGCAAAAAGCCATGCTGTCTATCCTTAATCAGTCCACATCTAGCCAAATACTTATATTTCCGGTTCCTGCACATAAGTTCCAGTAACTTCCCCACTATTCACTACTAGTCACCACTCCGTGGGTTTGGAGATTTCCCTTGAATTTCATAGAATGATAGAAATCTATAGCACATTACAGACCCTTTGGCCCACAGTGCTGTGCCGACTATGTAACTTACTCTAGAAGCTGCCGGGAGTTTCCCTAGCGCATAGTCCTCTATTTTTCTGAGCTCCATGTAACTATCTAAGAGAGTGTTAAAAGTGCCTGTTGTATCCGCCTCGACAACCGCTGCTGGCAGTGCATTCGACACATCCAACACTCTCTGTGTAAAAAACCTACCCCTGACATCCCCTCCGCATATATTTCCAAGCACCTTCAAACTATGCCCCATCCTGTTAGCCATCTTAATGCTGGGAAAAAACCTCTGTCTATCCACACACTCAATGCCCCTCATCATCTTATACACCTAAAAAAGGCTCCAAACATAAACAAGGAAATTTTACATTGCTCTGAGGATTTGTTAGAAGTAAACAAAATTATGAGGGTATAGATAGGGTAAATGCAAGCAGCTTTTTCCACTGAGGTTGGGTGGGATGACAACCAGAGGTCATGGGTAAGTGGGGAAGGTGAAAGTTTAATGGGAACATTTGGAAAAGTTCTTTGCTGAAATGGTCGTGAGAGTGCAGAATGAGATGTCAGCACTAGTGGAGAATATGAGCTCGATTTCACCATTAAGAGAAGTTTGACAGGTACCTGGATGGTAGGGGTACGGAGGGTGATGATCCCGGTGCAGGTATTTGCATTAGAGAGATTAAATGTTTTTGGCATTGACTAGATGGGCCAAATAGCCTGTTTCTGTACTGAACTTCTCCATGTTTCTGTGACAGAGAAGCTGGCCAAACTTGTTTGGAAGGGAAAAGGTAGGAGTGACAATGGAGCAGCAATGGCTGGAGTTTCTGGGAGCAATTCGAGAGCTGAGTAATCGATACATCCCAAAGACGTGGAAGCATTGGAATGGCAGCAGGGCACAACGTGGGTTAAATGAGAAACCAAAACCAACATAAAAGCAGAGGAGAGGGCAAACAAAAGAGCAAAAGACCATTAGGAAGCTTTTAGAATCCAACAGAAGACAACTAAAGGAAACTCAAATGAGTTTGGGAGTGGAATTATGAAATGGCTGTCATTAATGAGTTCTGGTTGCACCCAACAGTCCGCAGCATTTAGAGGAACGAGATATCCAGGGCCTCAATATCTCTTGAAAACCAAGATTCCCTGCACTCGTTACCATTCAACTTTTATTTTGTCAGACACATACAAACTCTACACCCTTAAAATTTCACTTCTGAAGAACTCCCACTTACCAAGTACTCCTTTGCTAAAAAACATCCTGTCCCAATTAACGCTTGTCAAATCCTTGCAAATATCATAAAAAAATTGGCCTTTCTCCAATTTAGAATCTCAAGAGAGGTCTAGGCCTCTGCTTTTCTGTATTTACTTGGAATCTCATGATCAGTAGATACAAAGTGTTCCCATACACTAATTTCTGTCACTAGCCCTAGATCACTTCCCAATAGCTTATTGCACACTTCTACATAGGGAATTTTACATACTGATTAAGGTAGATTTGATAAGCTCTACCCCATCTAGTCCTTTTACAGCCTAGGATTCCAGTCAATAAACGGAAAGTTAAAATCATTCACTTTATCAACCTTTGTTTCTTGGCATAGTCCGCAATCTCTCTACAGATTTGTTCCTTGAAATCCATCAGACTGTTGGGCGCAAGCAAGTCCAAGTAATGACTACAATATCATAATTTCATGTCCTGAGGTCTGAATGACATCTGTTTGATGTCAAAAAAAGAACCTTGCCCTCAATGTCACTGAAACAAAGGAGCTGGCTGTAGACTACAGGAGAAATGGAGACAGGCTGACCCAGGATCTGGGGCTGAGAGGGTGAACAGCTTTAAGTTCCCTGGCACACACAACACTGAGGATCTCACCGGGTCTGTACATACTGGCTGTGTGGTGAAAAAGGCACAACAGCACCACTTTCACCGCAGGCGGTTCAGGAAGTGTGGGACGGGGCCCCAAATACTAACAACTTTCTACAGGGGCACAATTGAGAGCATCCTGACTGGCTGCATGACTGCCTGGTATGGGTGCTGTACTTCACTCAGTTGCAGGACTCTGCAGAGAGTGGTGCAGACAGCCCAGCGCATATGTAGATGTGAACTTCTCACTATTTAGGACATTGACAAAAACAGGCGTGTAAAAAGGGCCACTGTGTAAAAAGGATCATTGGGGACCAGAGTCACCCCAACCACAAACTGTTCCAGCTGCTACCATCTGGGAAACGGTAGCACAGCCTGAAAGCCCGGATCAACAGGCCCAGGGACAGC
This sequence comes from Hypanus sabinus, assembly GCF_030144855.1. Classification (NCBI taxonomy): domain Eukaryota; kingdom Metazoa; phylum Chordata; class Chondrichthyes; order Myliobatiformes; family Dasyatidae; genus Hypanus; species Hypanus sabinus. Next base: position 80,388 of record NW_026779303.1, on the reverse strand, counting down.
TTCTTCCACCAGGCCCTCTGATTGATTAATTCATGCTGATACAATTGTACTTTTATTTATCCTGACTGTCCTGTTGTACATACTATTTATTATAAACTATTATTAATTTCACATTGCACATTTAGACAGAGACGTAACATAAAGATTTCTGCAACTCATGTATGAAGAATGTAAGTAATAAAGTCAATTCGATTCAATTCACCCTCTCCACTATCTATTCTGTCATTCTGGCTCCAATCCTCCCTGCAACTTTAGTTTAACCACCCACCCCACAGGGGAGCACTAGCAAACCTTGCCACTAGGATATTCGTCCCTTTCTACTTCTGTTCCACTAACTAACAAATCCCCTATCACCCCTTTGACTTTCCTCTGCCAGGTAATTCCCCCCAACAGTTTCTAAAGTGTCCACCTGTTGTTGTGTCGGATAGCAACAAGAGTACTCGGCGATGGCTATTTAACCTCATTCCCCTTCCTGACTCTCACCCAGTTTCCTGTGTCCTGCACCCTGGGTACAACTCACCTCTCTGCACATCATACCTATCACACCCTCTGACGCTTGGATGATGCACAATTCATCCATTTCCAGCTCCAACTCCTTAAAGTGCAGCTGGATATACACCTTCTACGTGAGGGCGTCAGGGACACTGGAGGTCTCCCCACCTTCCCACCAATGTCCCCTCCAATTTGTAATGACCAGTGTGTGCAAAAACCTTGTACTGTACAATTTTTACCCAGTGACAACAACATGTGCAAACTGAATTTTATATAGAGAGGTATTCATTTCAACAGCGAGCAAGTCACTGTCAGTAAGAACTTTAATCTCCTCTGGTTGAGTCTTGATTGAGTTCATCTGCACTCTCACACAACCTATGTAACAGGTTAATGAAGGATTTACTCGCCGCTGCTTTTGCAAACCACCTATTTGTGATTTTCTTGCTAAATGATGCTTTCAATTTCAGATTTCCAAATATCACTCCACTTCTTCCCACTTGAAAATTCTCCAGCAACTCTTGCATCACCACAATACACACAGTATTGTACATAAGTATTTCCCCTGAAGTCTCACCCAGGTGACTGAAAGTGGTGAAGTCAGTGATGGTAATGCCAAGGAATACTGCCTTTAAGGGTGGTAGTCTGTCTCCCTGGAGTCTGGCATTTGTGATGTGAAAGCTACTCGTTGGCCAGGGCAAAGGTGTTTGATATCATTATGTAGCCAGACAGAATTGGTTCTGTCTGGCTACATGTTCTCACTGGTAGAAAAATGCAGACCGAGAGGAGGTAGAACAAGCAACACACACAAAATGCTGGAGGAACTCAGCAGGCCAGGCAGTATCTATGGAAAAGAGTACTAATGCTGAATTCCTCCAGCAATTTGTGTGTGTAGCTTGGATTTCCAGCATCTGCAGATTTCCTCTTTGTGATTGGAGGTAGAACAAAGATGATTTTCTCAACTGGTGATGTAAAAGATTTTAGAGCCATAGAATAGAACACTGCAGCACAGTACAAGCCCTTCAGCCCTCCATGTTGTGCCAACCCATATAAACCTTAAAAAAAAAGAACTAAACCCACACTACCCCGTAACCCTCCATTTTTCTTTCATCCATGTGCCTGTCCAAGAGGATGTTAAATACCCCTAATGTTTTAGCCTCCACCACCATCCCTGGCAAGTCATTCCAGTCACTCACAACCCTCTGTGAAAAAAAAAAACTTACCCCTGATGTCTCCCCTAAACTTCCCTCCCTTAATTTTATACATATGCCCTCTGGTGTTTGCTGTTGGTGCCCTGGGAAACGGGTACTGACTATCCACCCTGTCTATGCCTCTCGTAATCTTTTAGCCCTCTATCAAGTTCTTGACCAGGCATGGTCAAACTACGGCCCACGGGCCATATGCGGCCCGTTAAGCTTTTTAATCCGGCCCGCAGAACTTGATGAAATTATATTAATAAACCTTGTTAACGTCTTTTCCCCGCAATTCTGGTGTTTTCCCAATAGATGACGCACTCTATATACATTGACCTTTGTTGAGGTGCAGCGTATTACTCCACATTTGCGCTTTACTCTTTGTTCAGCTCGACCTATTTGTGTGAACAGGCGTTCAGCGTCATGAACATCAACAAAGCCAGCCACAGATCCAAGTTAACTGACCAACACCTCAGATCCATCCTGAGAATCGCCACAACAAAACTAAATCCAGACTTTGATGCGCTGGCTAAAAAGGGAGACCAACAACACTGTTCCCACTGAAATTAAAAATAAGTTTCTTCGTTGTGTTATGTAAAAAATGCATTTGAAAATATTTTTTTCAATAAGCCTTACATGTTACATGTCATTGCTATTAAGTGATGGACACGAGTAGTGCGCAGGTGCACGTACGTTCTCAAAATAAAAAATGCGCTCCAGATCAAATAACGCGCTCCGCATACTGGCACGCTGGCATTGTTCTGTCTTTGTGCTGGTCGTTGTTGAGTTTTGGCACAGGGGACTATTGAATAAGAAGGAGGAGGACAAGTAGACCTGCATCTCCTACCGGTTTTGAAATAAAGACAGTCAGGAGGAGAGTGATGATGATAATATCCTGAAGGATAACAGAATTTTCAGTGCTTTAAAATAATAACTGTTACTATTTAAAAAAGCTGTATTTTATTCATTTAATTTTCAGTGTTTTAAAAGTCATTTCAATAAATAGCTAAATACCATGGGACTTCAAAGACAGATATTTTGTTGTAATGCATTTGTTCATTTTCAATTGAAATTAAAGCACATGTTTTCTACATATCCCATGATATTTTATTTTCTCTTATGAGGTGTATTACCAAAACACTCCGTCCATCTGCTCCTGGTCTGGCCCCCCTGTCAAATTTTAGAACCCTTTGTGGCCCACATGTCAAAAAGTTTGCCCACCCTTGTTCTAGACCTTTCATATTATTTCACATTTCATAAAGATTGAAACAGAATAGGCTGAAACACACTGTTCAAAAGTGCTGGCGTTCAATCCACTTGGTGCATTGACTCATTACATTTTTTGGGTGTATGTTTGTCAGAAACACATCCAACAGATTTCCCATCAGAAGTGCAGGAAAATTCTGGACCTGATTTCAAATGAACCACTGAGCACTCTGAAAAAAAGGTGCGGCAGAGGCCGATTTCTCCCTTGTGCTTTTATTTTTAGTGTGAACTATGTGACATTGATGGTGATTAATGATCATTACTTTCAGGCGACAGCCCTCCAAACATGTGACGAACCACAGTAAAACTTAGTGAACCTGCCATGGTTGGGTCTTGGGTGTCGGACCAGCAGATTTTCTGTATTATTAGATGTTCTCATATTAATACATCATACCTCACTTCCAAATCACTGTTTTTAGACATCACATTACAGAATGATGCGTTCCACATAACCTGCAAGTTTAAAAGAAGCTCAGAAAATAAGGTCAAAGTAAGTTTCAAAGGCATCTCGGAAACAGAAACGTGCAAGTTTAAAGGGAGCAGAGATACCTGACTGACCTGCATGAGGTGTTGAGCTACCTAAAATGCATTCTTGAACGTATAATGTAGATTTAAAGCATTAATTGGATTTAAATTATTTTATTAAATTAACATTATCTTGGATCTCTTAATGGTAATTCACATTTAATGTAGGATCAACCTTTCTGCATTTGGATGACTACAATCTTTGTTCTTTTCTTTCGAAAAATGCAGTCACATCATAACACTATTCAAACTTCACACCAAAAGTCTTCTTTTTCCCCCTTCTATTTTTTCCCAGGAAAAAAATACTATAAACTTTTTGCTATTTAAAATTGGTAACATTTATCAATTCATGCTGTTGTTTAAAATTAAATTGCTTAACTCCATGAAGCAAACTTGCAAGTTCACTAGCTAATAAAGAATTGAACAAAGAGGATTGTATATTTTACGCACAAAGCAGCATAATATCAATGCTCCTACATCATAAATTGGGAGACAAATGTACACATCCCAACCTTATTAGGTATTTGTACTCAAGTTTTCCCACAGATGGTGAACTGCTAATCTTGGCTGGTTCATCAGGCACAGCATGGAGTAGATCTGAAGGGAGGTGGAGTGGTTTGTGTATTTGCAGCAGTGCTGGGAGGAAAAATCAGCATGAATGATGAATGTCTTTAATGTCCCTTCCTATAAAATGCTCGACAGATGGTTCACACTTATTTGACCTTGAGCTTTTTTTTTAAAAACCATATTACACTTTAGTCAGGATTACTTAGAATTTCAACATCTCTCTTCCAGTGAAAATAATAAGTGGGAAGGGGTATAATTTAAAGATCCTATATATTCAGTTTAATCCACCCCGTTCTAATGAAATGTTTATTCAGTTATTTATGCTATTGACAAGGCTCTGAATAAAGCAAATGAGGACCAATAGGTGTGATCCATTCTTACCAGTTCAATGGCATAATTTTAAACTCACTTCTCCAAGTTTTCACATTTAGGAGCAGAATCACAAGAAGAGGTGGCAAATGACCAGGGAAAGCTTCACACAGAATCACAGAATAATTATTATAAAATTATTGTTGGCATGAAAGGAGATCATCAACCAGAACTATCCTCTCAATTCCAATCCTTTTCTCTTGCTCTGCATCACTCAAAAATTCACTCTCATTTCCTTTCCAATTCTATTTGAAAGTACTGTCTTAGTCTTCGACAGTACTGTCCTGTGGATATCCAGTAACTGTGCTCTGGAAGTCCAATCCAAAGTAGAATCTTTGCTAATCTACAATACTAGCACTGTACCTCCCCATACTTTATCCCTATTTTCTAATCACAGGAAAGACTAAGTACTAATTTAAAACAAAGGCTAAGATTTAAACTTTCATCTTATGGTGATGATCATCTAATGTTATACTGCTATATATAAATAAAAGTGGTGATAGATAAGTTTGTGGCCTAAGGTAGAAGGAGACAATTTTAGAAAATCCAGCACATCTATTTTTCAGCATAGTCCACTCCTACATTTACACACTTAGTCCAGCGGTCGTGTAACATACGAATCTTGGACCTCCAGAGAGTGTCCACAGACGGGTTTTGTTCCCTTTCTCCGAGTTCCTAATCCTTTCATTTAGATAGCTGGAGCTCAGCTCTGTCTGAGAGATCCATCGGTTCCCATTCCCTCATCAGCCGGGAGCTCCCCGGGGCCCGTGTACGGATCGTGGAGCTGAGAGAGAGGGAAGAGGGCAGGACTGTCCCGGGGTTGCTGGTCACGGTGTCCGAAATTCAGAGGAATTATCCCGAAGTCGGTGTTTAAGATAAAAACACGGAGAATCGCTCTTACCTGCAACCGACATTTTCAAGGCCTCGTGTGCTGCGCGCATGCGTGATACTCGGGGATGTCATCAGCCTGACGCTTGCGCAGTTCATCAGTGCTTCAGCGCCTGATAAGATTTATTTGCGCAGGCCCTTTTGGGTAATACCGGTGCCATTAAACAGTTCTTGAAGTACCGGTTCAATGTCCATATCTCATTTTTTTTCGGGTATATAGAAAAAGTCTGCAGCTTTTTTAACGCAGGAAGCGGCTCACATGAGCAATATACTCAATATCAACGTGTATTTAATGCCAAAGTAAAATGTGGATATAAAACACAAGAGATTCTGCAGTGGCTGGACATACAGAGACGCGCACACACACAAAATGCTGGAGGAGCTCTGCAGTTCAGGTAGCAACTAAGCAGGGGAGTCCACAGTCTAGGCATGCTGAAGAGGCTCGGTCTAAAAGTTGTTTATTTATTCCTTTCCACAATTGCTGCCTGATCTTTTGATTCCCACTCGTATTTTGCAGAAACTAACCATCTTTTTTTTCGGTCAACCAGTTTCCAAATTTTTCTGATCTTCCCTTTGTAGCCATATCCTGCTGGTCTGATTCCTCCTCCTCCTCGTAAACTCCAGACCCCATCTCTGTCTGGAGCCCCAAAGCCTGACTCAGGCTGGCAACTCTTTGGTTTCTGACTCTGCTCCATCGAAGATTCACTCGCTAGTCTGCTGTCAGACTTTAGAGGTGCGTTGTGTTACGAGACCGCAGGTTCGTTTACTGTGAGTGTCGCTTTGAGTGCCTGAGTGAGGCGGGTCTGTGACGTCACACAGGCGCTGCAGCAGAGACAGAGGGGGGAGGAGAGGAAGAGTGAGAGAGACTTCAGCTTGTCACTGCTATGCCCAAAAGATTGGGTTGATCATCGGCACGCAGTGCACAACGGATGTGTGACTGTCACTTCGTATCATCCATATGTGTGGATTTCCCTTACCCGGAATCGGGGTGTTTTGTGGTAACCACATGAAGACGATATTCTTGTGACTGTCACCTGGTGATATTTCTAAGTGTATTTCGGAACTAATCGACGGATAAGATCTTCGGCGACTGTTATTCCGTTCACCCAGCGTGGAATGTGTGTGGAATTCTTCGTAATTGCCTTCTCTCTACATCTTCGTGTGGATTTACAAATCTCTCCTCTCACTCACTTGTTCCGTAGATTACTGAACTTTCCCACTTTACCATCTTAAGACTTTAAGCATTGTTTCCCAAGTTTGATAGTTTGGAATACGTACAACACCGTTAATTGCTGTTTATTTCGTTCAATCTTTTAGATTTGGAGTAGATACTAATGAAGAGAGTGGTTTTAACATCGAAACCTGACTCCGTTAGTGATCTATTGCTGCTGGTACATAACAATTGCAACAACCCGGCTGTCTGAAGCACAGTCCTTTAAAATAGGTGAAAATGACACAAAACATTGAAAAGAGCGGAGAAGGAGTTTAACCAACTTCGTCCGGAGCCCTGAACAACGTCACAACCACAGTGAGCTCATCGTCTTGTTCAGCCCGGAGAAAATCATGCAGGAAATTCATGCAGGTGTCTAAGATGATGAGAGGCATTGGTCGTGTGGATAGCCAGAGGCTTTTTCCCAGGGCAGAAACGGCTAACACGAGGGGGATTAGGTTTAAGCTGCTTGGAAGTAGGTACAGAGGAGATGTCAGAGCTAAGGTTTTAAAGCAAAGAGTGGTGTGTTTGTGTAGAATGCATTGCCAGCGATGGTGGCAGAAGCGAATACAATAGAGTATTTTAAGAGTCTCTTAGATAGGTACACGGAGCTTAGGAAAATAAGTGGCTATGCGGTAGGGTAATTTTAAAGCAGTTTCTAGTGTAAGTTACATGGTCGGCGCAACATTGTGGGCCAAAGCGTCTGTAATGTGTTGTAGATTTCTATGATTCTCTGAAATTCAAGAGAAATCTCCTATCCCACGGAGCGGTGACTAGTTGTAACCTGTCATCACAGGGAGAGTGAGAGGGGAACGGCAGGGGTAGATTTTAATATACTGATATGGAACAGAAACATGGGCAGGGACCAGATGGACAGAGTGGCCACTCTAGTGTACATTGTGAGTGTGTTAGAGACGATAAGAACCTGAGACACGGGATTTGATACAGAGCTGATTTATCTATCACAGCTCCACAATATTAAACACCAGTCTAGTTTAAGACTAACATCAGCAGAACGGACTCCTCCAATGCTCAGTGACCAGGGTTCAGTCCTGGGTGCGATGAGCAGCCGCAAGAACTGCAGAATCTGACAGTAACAGTCCCTCATGAACCCACAGCTGCCTTCAGTCACCGTGATGGTTAAACATTTAACACGGAGCTGATTTGAACTTCCTCCCTGATGTGAAGTTGCTGGTGTTGCAGCATCTGGGATAGTTGAGTAAAACTCTATGCTCACTCCGGACAGAAATGTGGCCTCTATTTATTGTGAACTCACCGGAGCATCACAAGGTGGGTTAACTGAATGAGTCTCTTCGCACACACGGAACAGGTGAACGGCCGCTTCCCAGTGCGAAGCTGTTGGTGTATCTGCGATGGCCGACTGAATCCCTTCCAAAATGAGATCCAGGGAATGATATCTCACTGCTCGGAACGTCATGGCGATGTATCCAATCAGATCACGGACATGGTCACGTGTTCGGGCTCTCCTTGTCGCGAGTGGGGCGCTGTCTTCTCCAGCATCTCCGCCTCCACATTCAAGGATCGGCGACATTCAAGCGCCGGTGAACTGACAGATACAGCGGAACTAACGAGCTGTTGTGTTTGTGAGTCCCAGCATGAAAGTCGTTCAGAGAGAAAAATCAAACTCCCACCCCAACCCCAGCTTAAAAAAAAACGGCATCCCGATCATCAATCTACAAACCCCACCCCTCTGGACAAAAGGGAACAATAACATCGAGCCCCCCCCCCCCCCCAAAGGAAACAACCCTACCCCGCAGAACAGCGGAGGAGCCGGTGTCACCAGGGTAGCTGAAATCTGGAACTCACTGCCCGAGGTGGTGGTCCCTTCACAACATTTACGAAGAGGATGAGCATTGAAACTGCCGAGATACAGTCGGCTGTGAACCAAGTGCTGATAAATGGGACCAGTGTAGACAGTGAGTGGATGGTCAGAACAGGTATGTCCGACCAAAGGCCTGTTTCCGTGCTGTGTGATCCACCACTCCGGACATGATAAATTAACGATGGTGGCACCACAAGGAATTGATTTCAAAACTCCACACCCCTCTCCAACCTGAAATAAACCAGACTGCACCCCTTTCTCACCTCTGGGAATATCTGTTTCTGTCAAAGTAGCATAGAGATTGGTCACTTCTGCTAAACAACTGGCAACTGATGAAGTTCCTGCGTCTTCTTGCATTAATGTTGCTTCCTTACAGCAAAACTAACCCTCTCACTGTGTCAGAATCAGTGATTAAATCAGACCCCAAACACTGTGCTTTCATCCCTGCACGTTATAACTGGAACCATCTCACTGAGGTCTGATGGAGACATAGGATCACATCTCCTCTGCTTCTGACGTTTCAAATACCCTCAGAATGGTTTTCTGATTCAGTCTGAAGGTTATGGTACATTCAGCTCGTCATCAGACCTGAAAAATCATGTCTTCCCGCAGCTGGTTCCACCTGTTGGTGTGTCCTCTTTCGTCCACCTCCAGGGAAGCTGCATCTCCACACAGACTCCTCACTTGAGAATACACACAGTGTATTCTGTTGACTAATACACTGTGTGTGGACCCCGCTGGCAATTCTGGTGTTGTGACCCGAATCGAGACAAACACCACGCTGTCCACTCCACCAACAACACGGCACAGCCGGACACATAACAGGGGACTTTACATCCCACAACACTGGATTCAGTGATGAAACCCGTCATTAATGTTGTTGTCCCACTGAAAAGTCCATTAAGGTGCTTTTGAATGCCAGCGCTCGCCCACAGGTGACGTCAGACACAGTTCCCACGCGCCTGACGTCACACATGGGCTCCCCACACCGGGATCTGCCCTCACGTGCGCGGTGTCTTACGTCACCCACGCGCTGCTGTGCTCGAGCTTTATCGGTTTAACGGCTGGGCTAATAATCACGTGACCAGCCCCTCCCCCACCGCTGTCAACAGAGGATTCAGGAGCTACGCTATTCCTATTGGTGCTAAGCGATGTCAGTCACTGGTTACAACCAATCGCGGAGGCGGACAAGCCGAGTGGGCGTTACCCCGCTCAAGCGCCGAGCGCCTCCTCAGAGCGGAGAAAACCTCAAAGTAAATGTCCGCTTTCTGATTTATTTCCATTTCCCTCCGAGGGAAGTTGGGGCGTTTGTGAAGCGTCTCCTGCGGCCGGAGTCTGATGTATCGCTGAGAGGCAGGAGGAGACCGCTCGGCCCGTCGGTTCGATGCCGGTTCCCCGGGGAGGGAGGGATTGTATTGAAAGGATGAAGATGGTGAGAGAGGGGGCGGACAGGATGTTTGTCCCGGTGGGGACAGGAGGGGCTCATCTGTGGAAATGTCTGAGCCCACGGTGGTGCCGAGCAGAGGGATTCACCACATTGGGGACAAACACCGGCAGACTGTTGCCCTGCAAGCGGGGCTAATGGTCCGGGCAGAGTGACAATTATTTGTGCTTTGTTGGGATTGTACCTGGAATATGGTGTAAAATCCCGCTCCCCATACTAACACGGGTTATACAGACCAAAGAACAAACTGCCGGAGGAACTCAGTGTGTCGGGCAGCATCTGTGGAGGGAAATGGACCGTCAACATTTCGGGCCGAGACCCTCCCTCTGGACCGAGAGTGGACGTGAAATAGTCAGAGAAAAGAGGTGAGGGGTGGGGATGGGGCAAGAGCTGGGGAGTGAGAGGTGGATCCAGGTGAGGGGGAGGTGGGAAGGTGGAAATAGTGACGGGGTGGGAGGTGAGTGATCGGGGCAACACGAGGCTGAAGAAGATGGAAAGTAATTCCAAAGAGGATTAACAAAGAAGTTAGAGAGTATTTGTTAGAGAGAGTGCAATGAAGATTCACCAGACTGATCCCTGGGGTGGTGGGGTCATCATATGAATAAAGATCAAATGTGATAACCCTTTCATTTAGAGAATCGAGGATTGAGACACATTGAAATGTACAACATCATTACCGGCTGAACCAGGGATCCCAGTCTCTGAAAAAAGGAGTGGTCTGTCCGGGACTGAGATGAGGGGAAATGTCTCCACTCCGAGGGTGGTGAATGTCTGTAAATCCCCACCACAGAGGTTGTTGAAGACTCAGTGATCGTCCCCACGTAAAACAGAGGCTGACTCATGTGTGGAGACCGAAGGGATTGAGGAAATTAGGATCGGACAGAAACATGTGTCTGAGATGGGAGAGCAGCCGCCATCTTGTTGATAGTTAGAGGGGCTAAATGGCCACCTACTGCTGTTTCTCACTTGATGTTTCAGTGTTCCTGTCCAGTGAGGCCGGAGGAATGTGAATACAAATTAGTGTTTATAAACATCGACTGATTTACATGAAACCTGCACAATCCTGTTTTGGATCTAAAATGTTAGTCGGACCGGCATGGGATTCGAACCCATAACAGTGACCCAGGGAGGTGGAGGGATGGGACCGGAATATACGGAGGGAAAATGTGAAACATGTACCCGGTGTAAATATGGGATAATGTGGGAGATGCGGTGGGGAGGTCGGGCAGCGTGTGAGGGGCGAGGAGTGGAGTCACCGGGTCACGTGGGAGACCCTCCACCCGTCACGTGATCCCGTTTTACCGCGGATCCGCAGCGTCTGCAGCACACACAAAATGCCGGCGGAACACAGCAGGCCAGGCAGCATCTACAGGGAGAAGCACTGTCAACGTTTCGGGCCGAGACCCTTCGTCAGGACGTCCACCAGCATTTTGTGTGTGTTGTTCTCCAGCTTTTTACCTCTTTCCCCAATCAGACCTTCCCTTCTCCAGACAACACACACACACACACAAAATGCCGGTGGCACACAGCAGGCCAGGCAGCATCTACAGGGAGAAGCTCTGTCGACGTTTCGGGCCGAGACGCATCGTCAGGACTAACGGAAAGGAAAGATAGTAAGAGATTTGAAAGTACGAGGGGAGGGGAAAGTGCGAAATGATAGAAGAAGACCGGAGGGTGTGAGGAGAAGCCAAGAGCTGGAAAGGTGATTGGCGAAATTGATACAGAGCTGGAGAAGGGAAAGGATCAGGGGATGGGAGGCCTCGGGAGAAAGAAAGAGGGAGGGGGCACCAGAGGGAGATGGAGAACAGGCAGAGTGACGGGCAGAAAGAGAGAAAAAAGGAGGAGGGTGGCAAAAAAACTAAATATGTCAGGGATGGGGTAAGAAGGGGAGGAAGGGCATTAACAGAAGTTAGAGAAGTCAATGTTCATGCCATCAGGTTGGGGGCTACCCAGCCTGATATAAGGTGTTGTTCCTCCAACCTGAGTGTGGCTTCATCTTGACAGTAGAGGCCATGGATAGACATATCAGAATGGGAATGGGACGTGGAATTAAAATGTGCTGCCACTGGGAGATGCTGCTTTTTCTGGCGGACCGCGCGTAGGTGTTCAGCGAAACGGTCTCCCAGTCTGCATCGGGTCTCACCAATATATAAAAGGCCACACCGGGAGCACCGGACGCAGTATACCACACCGGCCGACTCACAGGTGAAGTGTCGCCTCACCTGGATGGACTGTCTGGGGCCCTGAGTGGTGGTGAGGGAGGAAGTGTAAGGGCAGGTGTAGCACTTGTTACGAACCCCGTAACTGGGTCACTTACCAGCAAAGATAGAGATGTCTGTTGAAGTCTGACGATACTATTTTTAACAGTATTTATTAGTAAAAATACACAAAAATAATATCAATGCAAATATACAGATAATATACGTCGTCAATACTAAATCTAAAAGTGCGGGTATATTAATAATCAATAAGAAATAAGCTCTATCGTTGTCTAGGGGATAACGAATTTGTCCAATGGAAATATACAGTTCACTGCAGTTCCACAAGCTGTCGTCTTTTGGTTGTCGCTGTGGTGCACTTTGTTGGAGAGAGAGAGAAATACGAATAGAATGGAATAGTTACCGCTACGGGTTTTCCAACCTTTATGATTTTGATCCTTCGGGAGTCTCGTTGGGGGGTGGCCGTTCACTTGTGGCCTCTCCTTTAGCTAAGCCGTTCTTCCGTGGTGAGGCCGCCAATCCCAGGCAAGGGAAAGGACGCACACGAGCCCCACCGGCTGTCGCTATTAAAGGCTGTCACGGGATTCCTAGCGTTTCTCCTGGTGCGTCTAAAGGGGTTGTTCCCCAGACCCTCTTTTATCCTCACTCACGGGGTCTCAGATGTCAATCAGGTTGGGATGATGCAATCCCTCAACCAGACCACTCTGGTTGTCTCCTGAGTGTTTTCAAAGAATAGTACAGTACTCAATACACAATTCCGTCTCCCAGAGACAATGGCCATTATCAGTGGCTCCGTTTCGCTGAGGCCAGGACACATTCCAAACCCTGTGTATTCTGCGTGTCTCTCTCTCATTTCCTGGGTCCCAGACTCGAATTAATAGCGATCTTGCGATTCTCCAAAAGGAGGGGGCGACTTTGTACCCTTCGGCCCCTCAGAGTTGCTTCACCTTCGTAACACACTTCAGATTCAGATTGTTTGTCATTTAGAAACCACAAATGCAATGCAGTTAAAAAATGAGGCAATGTTCTCCAGAATTATATCACAAAAGCACAGGACAAAACAGAGTACACCAGAAAATCCACATAACGTTTGGCAATCCCCAATCCAGAGTCCGGAGCGGCTGCTGTGTATTAATATCGCGCTACCATCTTAGCGCGTTCCCCGGAAAGGAGCTCCAAATCCACCAGACAAAACAAGACCAAAAACTAAAGCTACAAGACCTGCACAAAACCTCATCGTTACAACACTGCAAACAATAGCATAATTGATTAAAATAAACAGACTATGGCCACAGTAAAAATAGTCCAAGATGTTAAAAGACTGTAAATTCAAAAGAAATCACTACACAGTTTCCACAAGTCCCCAGGGTCCCGACAGACTCGCCATCCCACGCCGGCGGCAGAAGGGAATACCCCCGCTATTGGCCCCCACGGCGCCGCCCGACTCAGCCTCGCAGACGCAGCGCACACCGAATGCGCCGAGTCCGTCGAACCTCTGAGCCAAAGACCATCCCCTCCGGCACAGCTTCTCCGAGCACCATCCTCTGCCGAGTGTATCAAGACGCCCCCGCCAATGCGACCCCGAGGACTGGGGGCCTGTTCTTCCCAGCAGAGTCCCGGACCTCACAGCAACAGCAACAACGAAGAAGAACTTCCTGGGATTTCCCGGTGTTTCTCCGTACTTCCACGTCCGTTTTCAATCGATTATGGTTGCGCACGGCACCCCACTTCACAAATAACAGATAATCAGCTCCGGAGTGGCCGCTGCAAGCTGCGTCGCGTCGCCATCTTGGATCTTTCCAAGTTGCTCCGCTTGCAAGGATAAGTGCCAGGAGGGAGATCGGTGGGAATGAATGGACAAGGAAGTCGCGTCGGGAGCGATCTCTGCGGAAAGCAGAAAGGGGGGTTGGTGGAAAGATGTGTTTGGTAGTGGGATCCCGTTGGAGGTGGCGGAAGATACGGAGAATTATACGTTGGACCTGAAGGCTGGTGGGGTGGTAGGTGAGGACAAGGGGAACCCTATCCCGAGTGGGGTGGCGAGCGGATGGGGTGAGGGCATGGGAGTTGGAAATGGGAGAGATGTGTTTGAAAGCAGAGTTAATAGTGGAGGAAGGGAAGCCCCTTTGTTTAAAAAAGGAAGACATCTCCTTCGTCCTGGAATGAAAAGCCTCATCCTGAGAGCAGATGCGAAGGAGACGGAGGAATTGCGAGAAGGGGATTGCATTTTTGCTAGAGACAGTGTGGGAAGAGGAATAGTCCAGGTAGCTGTGAGAGTCTGTAGGCTTATAGTAGATATCAGTAGATAGGCCGTCTCCACAGATGGAGACTGAAAGATTAAAAAAGGGGAGGGAGGTTTCGAAAATTGTTCAGGTAAATTTGAGGGCAGGGTGAAAGTTGGAGGCAAAGTTAATGAAGTCAACGAGCTCAGCATGCGTACAGGAGGCAGCGCCAATGCAGCGAAGGAAAAGAGGGAGATGGATACTCGTATAGGCTTGGAACATGCCAGCTAACAAAAAGGCTGGCATAACTGGGACCCGTGCGGGTGCCCATGGCTACACCCTTGGTTTGGAAGAAGTGCGAGGAGCCAAAGGATAAATGATTGAGAGTAAGAACTAATTCCGCTGGGCAGAGGAGAGTGATGGTAGAGGGGAATTGGTTAGGTCTGGAATCCAAAAAGAAGCTGAGAACTTTGAGACCGTCCAGGTGGAGGATGGAGGTATATAAGGGCTGAACGTCCATGGTGAAAATAAGGCGGTGGGAGCAAACATTTTTTCATTGAAAAAATCTCAAAGCGTGAGAAGTGTCACGAACATAGGTGGGAAGGGATTGAACAAGGGGGGGTATAAGACGGTGTCAAGGTACGCAGAAATGAGTTCGGTGGGGCAGGAGCAATCTGAGACAATGAGTCTACCTGGACAGGCGGGTTTGAGGATCTGCAGCTGCGGCCCGAAGCCCCGCCCACTTACCCGTTGACGCGCTGACGACATCGCGCATGCTCAGTGCGGGAAGGGCGGTGTTGTTTTTGTTCTTTGTTGAAGCGGGTCGGCCGTGGGATCGGGATCGGGAGCGGGTCCTCACCCTCGCCCCCTGGGGCGGGGAGCCAGGGACGGATTATTCTCTGCGGGGCGACGACAACAGTTTCCTTTCGGTGAGTATTGAAGCAGGTCCGGAGCGGGGAGATCCGAATTCAAACAAGAGAACTGGAGAATAAAAGGTGGGGGTGGGGAAGGGAGAGAACCACAAGGTGATCGGTGAAACCTGAAGGGGGAGGGGGTGAACTTTCCCGAACTGGCGGCCTCGCCTCGTTTCCTTCGCAGAATGTGCCGGGGTCGGTCCGGTTTGTGAGACCTTCTCACCGAACCGTCTGAGATGAGCCGCCGCCCAGCCCCTGTTCTGGTCCTATTAGCAGGATGAAGTTAAACATGTTTCTATATTGTTACTGACAGAGAATTGTACAATTTGTGTTCCGTGTGATATCTGAATGAACTTGCCTGTGATGCTGCCACAAGTCAGTGTTTCTCTGTACCTGTATCTTCCCGGACTTGTGCACTTGGCAATAAATTCAACAGGATCTGAGAAATCTCAGTGAGATTTGATTAGTGATGATCATCTTGGCAGCTCGGTAGTTCGACTGTATGAGACAGTACACTGTTAAATGCAAAACCCTGAACAGTGTTGATGATCAGAGGGATCTTAGACTCCAAGTTCATCGCTCCCTGAAAGAGACTGCACAGATTGATCGGGTGGTTAAGAAGGCAAATGACATGGTTGTCTTTATTCGTTGAAGCACTGAGTTCAAAAGTCGGGAAGTTGTGCTGTAGCTTTATAAAGCTAGTTAAATCTGGAGTGTTTCATACAGTTCTGGTCGCCCCCATTCTCGGAAGGATGTCGGGGCTTTGGACAGGGCGCAGAAGAGGTTTACTGCCTGGATTAGAGGGCATGAGCTATAACGAGAGGCTGGACAAACTTGTGTTGTTTTCTCCAGAGCGGCGCAGGCTGGGGTGAGACTGGATGGACGTTTAGACGATTACGAGAGGGATAGACGATATATTTTTCCCAGGGTTGAAATTTCTAAGATAAGAGGCCATTCATTTGAGGTGAAAGAGGGTAGGTTAATGGAGATATGAGGGGCGTGTATGTTGTTCCTCACCGAGTCTGCTGGGTCGGTCACTGAAATTTGCTCCCTGGGGAGACTCTCCGCTCTGACGTAGTAATCACCCTGCGAATGCTCACAGCCGCCCCCCCCCCCACCCCGGATGGATGGTGGTTTATCTCCCCGTTCGTTGTTGAAAGATATATATTCCTTAATTGAATAGACTGAGCACTGTGCTGTACTGTTCTATGTTCTGGGTCTCTTGTTGAGAGGTTTTGGGGTAATGGAGGCAAAAGGGATGAGTGGGAACAACAGGTCACTGGAGTCCAGTGTGGGAAATGTGAGATCACCCACTTCTGTAGGAGAAACTGAAATCCTGAGTGTGTTAAAATGGAGAGTTTAAGTGCAGTGGGTAGAGAGGGAGGTGAAAGGTACATTGTATTTATTGTAAGAGTTATTGTGTGTAAGAGTGAAATGACATTAACAATTACTCGCGTTTTGTTGAGATTGTACCTGGGATATGATGTAAAATCCCGCTCTCCATGGGTTATACAGACCTGCTGTTGAAGAAAGGCTTAAAAAAACCCCACAGCAAACTATAGACCAGTGCTTCTGACATCAGTATTAGAAGCACTGCATATATGAGTATTTGAAAAGACAAGACTGATTGGAACAGTCAGCATTACTTTGTTTACTCCTGGCAACACACACAATTTTTTTTTTGATGAGATTGGGAATGTTACCAGGAAAGTAGATAAAGGCAATGAAGCGAATGTTGTTTACATGGTCTTTTGCAAGCATTTAGCAATCCTGCGTGGGAGGTTGGTCAGGGAAATTCATTTGCATCATGTTCAATGTAAGGAAGTAAATTGGAGTAGACAATGGCATTTTGGGAGGAGGTGGACTGTGATGGTTGATGATTGTCTCCATTAATCGTTGGGTCCGTTGCTGTTTGTCATCTATATCAATGATTGGGATGGTAATGTTTTTAACTTGATAAGCACATTTACATGTGACACCAAGATTAGGGGTGTAGTTGACAGTGAGGGAAATTATCTATCATAGGTTACAGGGATCTGGAACAGCTGGAAATACTGACCTGAAAATGGCAGATGGAATTTAATGCAGGCAAGTGCCAAGTGCTGTGCTATGGTAGGTCTTACACAGTAAACAGTGGAGCACTAACGTTGCGGTGGAACAAAAGGATCTGGGAATAGAGGTCCATAATTCATTGAAAGCAGCGCCACAGGGAGATAGGGTGGTTAATAAATGCTTTTGGCATAGTGACCTTCATCAATTAAATTATTGACTGCAGGAGAAGGGATGTTATTTTGAAGTTGTATATGATATCGGTGAGTCCAAATTTAGAGTATTGTGTGTAGTTCTGGTCACCTACCTACAGGAGAGGTGTAAGTTTGAAAGTGTACTGGGAAAAACTTCAAGGAGGTTTCCGCAGTCCCTGAGTGATAAGGAGAGGTTGAATAGTTTTGGACTTTAATCCTTGAAATGCTAAAAATTGAGAGGAGATTTGACAGAGCAGTGCAACATGAAGATGGGTAAAGATTGGTAAATGCAAGCAGGCTTTTTCCACTGAAGTCGGGTGGAATGACAACCAGAGATCATGCATCATGGGTGACAGACGAAAAGTTTTAGTGGGACATGAGTGGATAAGTCTTCAATCAGAGGGTCGAGAGAATGTGGAACGAGCTGCCAACAGGAGTGGTACATGCGAGCACGATTTCACCTTTGAAACTATGGATGGGGGAATATGGCTACTGTGCAGGTGGGTGGGAATAGGTGGTTTAAATGGCTCAGACAATGCACCTGTACTGTGTTCTGTTTCGATATGACTCTCTAACCATGACTCCTTGATCACAGACAGAAGTTTGATTGAGTAAAGATCCGAAATTAATATCAGACTTGAATAATTCACACCTTAATTCCCCAAGAATATTCAACAGCCTGGATGTGTTTTGACGTGGTTTTAAACTGCCCACACGCTCCCTGTCATGGATATTTCGTAACCAGGGAAAGACAAAATGCTGGAATAACTCAGCAGGTCCGGGCAGTATGTATGGAACTGAATACAACGGGAACGTATTGGGCCGAGACCCTTCAGGGGAACTGGAAAGGAAGAGGGAAGAGGCAATATCATTGATTGATTTGGAAGGTGCAGGTTGCTTTTGTGTGAGACTCGGAGCTCAGGGTTTGTGTTTAAACAGCTGCCTGTATATTCCTCAGAACAGGGAGCAGCCTTTCTGCTGAAACCAATTCAAACTGGTTTGACATTTCACTCTCTATCACATAAACAAAGTCACTTCAGTGTTCTGTTTAACTATTTCTGCATATGCAAATGTGCTAAACTGTTAATAGTTTGCAAGGAACCTGTAACATGTCATAAACGACACTGCCAACGGGCTTGAACGAGCTACATTACCAGTTACAGTTGCTGTCCTGTTTGCTGTGAGTTTGCAGAATTTAATTATTTTTACTTCAAACTCTCATTATCTGCAATTGTTTTAAAACTTTTTTTATGATACTTTAAAAAAAAGATCCATGCCATTCCCAACTGTGACATTCCTTAATACAAAGACACAACATGCATCTTTCCCAAATTTGCCAATAACCCTTAAAATGCATCTTTCCCAAATTTGCCAATAACCCTTAAAATATTGTTGATGTAAGGGTAAAGGTGAGGGGCAGAATGAGGTGGAGAGAGAGAAAGGTTGAGCAGGGAGAGGGGAAAAAGTCAGGGCGAGGGTCTGTTATGTACCCCGTAACTGGGTGTCTAATCAGCAGAGAAAGAAGAATTCATTGGAGTCTGATGGTACTATACTGAAGGTGTTTATTAATAAAAATAAGCAAAATAATATCACTAATGCAAATATACATATAAAACCAGTTAGCAGTAATGAACCTAAAAGTGTTGGAATAATAATAATAATAATAATAATAATCAATAATAAACAAGTTCTATTGATGTCTAGGGGTAAATAAATTGTCATAGAAAAGGATAAAGTTCAGTTCATGAGTGCTGATGTAGTTATAGTTGCTGTATTGTAATGGTTGGAGAGAGAGAGAGAGAGCGAGCGAGATGTAACAGCTACAGTCAGGCAAACCTTTCTTTGCTTTCTTAATCCGTCATATCGGTGTGGTCATTCAGTTATGACCTCTCCGTTCTTCTGTGGTGGACTCGTCACTCTGGCATGAGTGGACACACACACAAGTCCCCACCGGCCCTGCTTTTACACTGATAGCCTTACTGACCGACCTCCTGGTTCGGTCTCTGAAGCCCCCACCTTTCTTGTGGGTTCCAACACTCAGTCAGAGTCCACTGGCGTGTCTGGAGGGTGTCTCTCCAGACCTGTCTTTTATTCCTACTCACGGGGACTCAGCTATCCATCACTCCTGAATGACAATGTCCATCAAATAAGGCCACTCCTTCAATCCACTGAGGAATGTTTATGAGCAAATATTGTCCTTGCAGTGAAACAGTAAATAATTCAAAAAGGAGTCACAATATGGTTAATCAGCAATTTCCCCCTCTCTCTGATCTGTCGCTGATGTTCCTGCTTGTTTTTCCATCTCTCTTTCTCATGGTCAGCATAGCAACAGTAATAGTTTGTGTTTCTCAGGAGGGGAATGGTTAACTCTACCCCATTGTCCATCAGGTCTATTCATCACTCATAACAGGTCTATGAGGTGGACAGGGAGCAACTAAGATGAAAGTGAGGCAGTGGAGTAGGTAGAAGGGGGGTAGATGATGGGACACAATGGGGAGACAGCGGGAGGGAATATGATTAGAGAGAAAGGGACAGAAAGGGTGTTTGGTGCAGAAAATTTATTTGCTCCACGTTCAACGTAAGGAAGTAAATTGGCATAGACAGTGGAGCTTTGGGCGAAGGCTGACAATGATAGTAGATGATTGTCTCCCTGATTGGGGGTTTATGACCGGCGGAGAGCCACAGAAATGATAGTTGGGCCATTGCTGTTTGTCATCTATGATAACGTGTTTAACTTGATAAGCACATTTGCATATGACAGCAATATCAGGGGTGTAGTCGGCAGAGAGGCAGGTTACAGTGGGATCTGGCGCAGCTGCAAATACTGAGCTGAAAATTGCAGGTGCAGTTTAACGCAGGTAAGTGCAAAGTGTTGCACTATGTAGGTCTTCCACAGTAAACGATAGCGCACTAAAGAGTGCGGTGGAATAAAAGGAATAAGACATTGCTGAGTTTGAATTTGGAGTATTGACTGCAGTTTTGGTCATCTATCTATAAGAGAAATAAATAAGGTTGAAAGAGTACTGGGAAAAGGTGCGGGTTGTTTTTCTGGGAGATTCAAAGCTCAGGGTCTGGTGTAAGCAGCTGTTTGGCCCCGCACATTCCACAGAACCGTAGGCAGCTCTTCTTAAAGCAGCACTTTAGGCCATTCTGCTAAAACCATATCCAACTGCTTTGAAGTTTCCTTCTCATTTGGGTTTGAAAACATTCACATTATTAGTCTGCTTAACTATTTCTGCTGCAGGGAGGGTCAATGAATGTGAAAGCTGATATAAAGAACACTACCGATGATTCCGAAACCTCGCTACCAATTACAGTTGATGCTGTGCTTGCTGTGAGTTTCTGGAATTTTATAATTTCTTCCTTCAGACTCACATTGTCTATATTTGTTTCTAAAACATTCTTTTCATGATTCCTTAAAAAAATCAGTTTGTGACAGTCACCGGACCATGAGACACAGGAGCAGAATTCAGCCTATCGATTCAGCTCCGCCATTCCATCATGGCTGATCCCTGATCCCACTCAACCCTATACCATTCTCACCATATCCTTTGATGTTCTGAATGATCAGGAGACAATCAGCTTTTGCCTTAAACACCCACGGATTGTCCTCCACTACAGTCTGTGACAGATTCACTACTCTCTGGCTAAAACAAATCCTTCTTCAATCTTTTCTAAACGGTCGCCCCTCAATTTTAAGGCTGCAACCCCTAGATTTGGATACCTTCACCACAGGAGCATGCTCTCCACATTCACCCCGGCCAGTCCTTTTAACAGTCAGTAGGTGTCAATGAGATTCCCCAGCATTTTTCTAAATTCCAGTGAGTACAGACCCAAAGCTGCATCATGCTCCTCATATGTGAACCCCTTCATTGCTGGAATCATCCTCATGAGCCTCCTGCGGTCATTCAACAACAACAACACATGCTTCCTGAGATATTGGGCCCAAAACTGTTGATGACACTTGAAATATGTCCTGATTAATGTCTCATAAAGACTCAGAATTTTCTCCTTGCTTTTATATTCTATTCCCCTTGCAATAAATGACAACATTGCACTTGCCTTCTTTATCACAGACTCAACCTATGGATTAACCTTCCAGGAGTCAGACCCGAGTACACCTGATTCCCTCTGCACTCTGATGTTTGAACATTCTCCCGTTTAGATGACAGTCTACATTGTTAGACAGGGATTGACAGGCGGCAGCTGGGCAGGAAAAAGAAGGAGAGATGGAGAGGGATGAAGGCATGAGAGAGCGGGGAAGGGTGTGGGGAAAGAGGAAGGGTAGTTGAGCATGGGATGAGCAGAGCGCAGGAGGGGGAAGGAGAGAGCTTGGGGAAGGAGGGTGGGAGGAAAAGTGGTCGGGGGGGTGGGAGAAGAGCACAGCAGGTAGGGGGCAAGTGGGAGGACAGCGCGGTAAGGAAAGCGAGTGTTTTGAAATGAGCGACAGACACTATATAACCGAATAACCTCGGGTGTAGCGGCTCAGACTGACATCTCTGTATATGGTGAGCACACCGTTCACCCGGCACCTCACTGAACTCCGTCCGGTTTCAACATCACAGTAAGTGTTGTCTCCGATTCTTCAGAACCAGGGAGCATTTACAATCGGGTTTGGCTTTTGTCGGGCTCGGGAGGTAATTCAGTGGGAGAAGGGAGCTCTGAAATCTTCAAATTAACAAATTAATTATTGACCAAATGGATTAAAAGAAACAATTACCTTCAACTACAAACATTCTCCAGTTGGTTTCTACTTAGACGCTGTAGATATGTGAAATGTCCCCACAGGGCAGTGAAAGAGTCTCTCTCCCTCTTTGCCCTCCTTGACACACACTCACTCACATACACAGGAAAAAATTATTGAGAATACAGAACTGCTGTAAGATATCGGCATTCGGAACATCGTTGTGGACTATGCCACAGATCGATTCGTTTAATTAAATCGCAAATATAAACTACAGATATTGGGTGTTTGAAGTAAAGTAAACTACTGGAAACTCTCAAAGTCTAATAGCAATTGTAATAAGTAGACATTCAGATTGCAGACACTGGTGAACTTTCTTTTCTATATCATCGGTGTTTAACTGTTTTTTCCTGTTACAGGAATATTTAAATACAGTGTTAAATTAGCTTTGTTCACAGTCGAAGGTCAGCGCAAAATGTCGAACTGGTTTGCTTGTTTTCAGCAGAGAAGCCGCTCCCTGCTCCGAGGAATGCCTGCGTGTCAGAATTTGCCCTGCAGACAGGCAGCCGCTTGCACACAGAAAATTGCACTGTGAGTTTCACAGAGCAGCAACATCGGCCCCTCCCCCATAGTTACTAAATGACCCTCGTCTGATGGTCTGGTGTAAAGTTAGAAGGAAACGACTTGAAAATATACCCACAGGGAGACTGAACATTCTTAGTGAATTAAGGTGAATTCAGCTTCTGTTCTTTATTTCTGATCTTTACTTCCAGTTGACACGTTATCCGTGTTTTGGATCAGTGACCAAGAAGTTACTTGCAAACAAGAGAACATTTGCAGATGCTAGAGCAACACACACAAAATGTTGGAGTAACTCAGCAGGCCAGACAGCATCTAGGAAAAGAGTGAACAGATGACGGTTTGGGCTGAAACCCTTCGGCAAGACTCCTTTCCCAGATGCTGCCTGGCCTGCTGAGCTCTTCTGGCATTTTGTGTGTATTGGAAGAAGTTATTTGTCTCTTCTGGCGGTCATGGTATTTGTGTTCTTGCATTATCCTGTCTGCATGGTTGAGATTCTCCACAATTCATGTCCAGGTTAAAAACAGTTCCCGAATCAGGTGTTACGATTCCAAAGCAAGAGTGCAAAAAGATGTTTCGTCAACACGGCTTCTGTTTCCAAACCTTGTGACTTCAGATGAATGCATGTCGTTTTTCTCATGACTGTGTTTATTGTTGGTGTTTCGAGCTGATTTCCTTTCTTTTTCAATCTTTTTATTGATTTTCACATATACACAAAAAAAAATAACATAGTAATAAGTAAATTATAAATACAATAGACTTGAAATCACATTGATAAGATAATAATATCCTACTAAACATCAACAAAAGAAAATACCTTAATCAAGTCCACATGATTATATGAAAAAAAAACAAATAACCATTAAAAAAGAAAAAAAAAATATTAAAAAAAATGTGAGAAAAAATATATATTAAAAAAAAATAAAACACTAAACTAAACTAACATAGGCAATAATAACAGTTTACAAGTATAAGATAGTGTCAAAAAACTCCGGAACTCCATACCTGAACATGAATAAGCAGAAAGGTCCGGAGAAGGCCAAATTAATTCATATGAAAATGTCGAATAAACGGTCTCCAAGTTTCTTCAAATTTAATTGATGAGTCAAAAATAGTGCTTCTAATTTTTTCCAAACTCAGATAAGAAATAGTTTGAGAAAGCCACTGAAATGTAGTAGGAGGATTTACTTCTTTCCAATTTTGTAGTATAGACCTTCTGGCCATTAATGTTACAAAAGCAATCATTCGTCTGATTGAGGGGGAAAACTGATTGCCATCTTCATTTGGTATACCAAATATTGCAGTAATAAAATGAGGTTGTAAATCTATATTCCAAATTGAGGAAATAGTAGTAAATATATCCTTCCAATAATTATGTAAAGTGGGACATGACCAAAACATATGGGTCAATGAGGCCACTGCTAAATGACATCTGTCACATAGAGGGTTAATATGAGAATAGAATCGAGCAAGTTTATCTTTAGACATATGAGCTCTATGTACAATTTTAAATTGTATTAAAGCATGTTTAGCACATATAGAAGAAGAATTAACCATTTGCAAAATTTTTTCCCATTTATCTGTTGATATGTTATATTGAAGTTCTTTTTCCCATTCTTGTTTAATTCTAACTGATATTTCTGGTTGTATCTTCATAATCATATTATAAATAAAAGCTACTAATCCCTTCTGACAAGGATTTAAGGTAAAGATCAAATCTGTAGTGTCCATCAAAGTTGAATTAGGAAAAGATGGTAAAACTTTATGTAAAAAATTTCTAATTTGTAAATATCTGAAAAAATTAGATTTAGGTAATTCAAATTTATTAGAAAGTTGATCAAATGACATCAAAGTATCTTCAAAAAAGAGATCACGAAAACATTTTATACCTTTCCTTTTCCATATGTTAAAAGCTTGATCTGTCCAGGAAGGTTTGAAAAAGAAATTAAATAAGATAGGGCTATCAAGAACAAAGTTTTTCAAAATAAAGAACTTACGAAATTGAAACCAAATTCGTAATGTATGTTTAATAACAGGATTAAATATTTGTTTATTAAATTTAACTAAATCCGCAGGAAGACAAGAACCAAGAACAGAGAATAGAGAATATCCCTTTACCTCATTACATTCCAAATTTACCCACTGTGGGCACAGTGGTGAATCCAAATCTAATTTCCAATACAATAAATTACGAATATTATTTGCCCAATAATAAAATCTAAAATTAGGTAAAGCTAAACCACCATCTTTTTTTGATTTTTGTAATTGCTTTTTACTTAACCTAGGGTTTTTATTTTGCCACACAAATGAAGAAATTTTTGAATCAATGCTATCAAAAAAAGACTTAGGAATAAAAACTGGTAGGGCTTGAAATAAATATAAAAATTTCGGTAAAATCATCATTTTGACAGCATTAATCCGACCAATTAATGATAAAAACAAGGGAGACCATCTTGTAGTAAGTTGATGAATTTGATGAAGCATAGGTAAAAAATTCATTCTAAATAAATCTTTATATTTCTTGGTAATTTTTATACCTAGATAAGTGAAGTTATCAGTAACAACTTTAAATGGTGTCCTATCAGTCAATAAAGTTTGTGCATTTAAAGGAAATAATTCACTCTTATCTAAATTTAGTTTATAACCAGAAAAAGTACCAAATTGAACCAACAAGGATAAAATAGCAGGAATAGACCTATCAGGGTCAGAAATATATAACAGCAAATCATCAGCATAAAGAGATAATTTATATAACTTCTCATTACGGGTAATACCAAAAATATTAGGAGATTCACGAATAGCAATAGCTAAAGGTTCTAATGCAATATTAAATAATAAAGGACTTAAGGGACAACCCTGTCTCGTACCACGAGATAATTGAAAAAAAGAGGATCTGTGGTTATTCGTAAAAACAGAAGCAACAGGTTTATGATATATTAATTTAATCCATGATATAAAATTAGGACTAAAATTAAAATTTCTCAATGTATTAAATAAATATATCCATTCAACTCTATCAAAAGCTTTTTCAGCATCTAATGAAATAACACATTCTGGGATTGTGGGTGGTGAAGTATGAATTATATTAATCAATTTTCTTACATTAAAAAAGGAATACCGATTCCTCATAAAACCAGTTTGATCTTCTGAAATAATCTGAGACAGTACTTTTTCTAATCTAATAGCTAAAATTTTTGTAAGAATCTTAGAATCTACATTTAATAATGATATAGGGCGATAAGATGTACATAAAGTAGGATCTTTATCTTTTTTAAGAATTAGAGAAATATTAGCTTCATAAAAAGATTGAGGTAATCTCTTCTTAGCAAACGCATCATTAAAAATTTCACATAACCAAGGAGAAAGCAAAGAAGAAAAAGTTTTAAAAAATTCTACTATATAACCATCAGGACCAGGAGCCTTCCCTGAGTTCATTGATGAAATAGCCTCTCCTATTTCCACTATAGAAATAGGAGCATCTAACAGACTATGATCTTCATCAGTCAGTTTAGGAATATTCAAATTGTTAAAAAAAATTATCTATCATGGACTGGTCACCATCAAATTCTGAATGATATAAAGATTTATAAAAATCTTGAAAGGTATTATTAATTTCTTTATGATCAGTAGTTAAATTACCGTCTAATTTGCGAATTTTAATAATTTGTCGCTTAGTCGAGATAGCCTTTAATTGATTAGCTAACAGTTTACCAGTACGGTCACTATGAATATAAAATTGAGCCCTGGTCCTAATTAATTGATTTTCAATTGAAGAAGATAATAGTAAACTATGTTCCATTTGAAGCTCAACTCTCTTCTTATAAAGTTCTTTGGTAGGAGTCACGGAATAAATCTTATCAATTTCCTTAATTTTATCCACCAATAAAGCAATATCTAAATATCTTTGTTTTCTTTTACCAACAGAATATGAGATAATTTGACCACGAATAAAAGCCTTAAAAGAGTCCCAAAGTATTCCTCTGTCGATTTCTTCAGTACAGTTTGTAGAAAAGAACAAGTCAATTTGCTGTTTTATATAAGTAATAAATTCTGGGTCTTGAAGCAAAGTAGCGTTAAGTCTCCAAGATCTGGTGTTATTGGAATAGTCCGAAATCTTAATAGATAACTTCAAAGGTGCATGATCCGAAATAGTAATAGAATCATATTTACAATCAATAACATCCGTTAATAACCGATGATCAATAAGAAAATAGTCAATTCTAGAGTAGCTATGATATACATGTGAAAAAAAAGAAAATTCTTTATCTTTAGGGTTCAAAAACCGCCATATTTCTGTAATTCCCGAGTCAACCAAAAATGAATTAATAAGTAGGGCTGATCTATTCGGAAGAGTGCGAATAGGTTTAGATCTATCCATCGAAGGATTCAAACAACAATTAAAATCTCCACCCATTATCAACATATATTCATTTAGATTAGGAAGAGAGGTAAATAAACGTCTAAAAAATTCAGGGCAATCAAAGTTTGGAGCATAAATATTAACTAGAACAACTTTCCGATGGAAAAGTAAACCAGTTATCAACAAAAATCTACCCTGTGGGTCAGAGATAATTTCATGATGTGTAAACGATATTGAGGGATCTATAAAAATAGACACACCCCTAATTTTGGCGGTACAATTCGAATGAAATTGTTGACCCTTCCAGAACCTAAAAAAACGTTGATTATCCTCCCTCCTGATATGGGTCTCCTGTGCAAAGATAATATTAGCATTCAGTCTATGGAATACTTTAAATATTTTTTTGCGTTTAATCGGATGATTTAAACCATTAGTATTCCAGGAGATAAAGTTAACAGATCTATCCATCATACCAATATTAATTGTGTGTATCATAAAAGGTTAAAAAGACACATAACCCACAATTCAGGAAGGAGGAAAATTGATTCAGGAGCAGCCGGAGAACATGACACCTCAACAATATTAGTAATTTAAAGTCGGCCCATAAACTAAAAGCAAAAAAATAAAAAGCAAAAGCGTGAAAAAAGATCCCTACCCCCTCCCCCCACCCTTCGAAAGAAAGCCAAGCGGCAGGCGCATAATCTAATACTAATATTACCCCCATTTCAAGATGGCAGCTCTATAAAAAAAAGATTAGAAGAAAACTATATATCACCCAAATTAAAATATAGAGTTGCAAAAAAAAATATATATATCAATCAGAATAATAAAAAAAAACTAATATAATACAACAATCATTAATAAAAAAAAGGTATAAACGTCAAAATTTAAAAGTGTAGTATACCTTTAAAAAAAAATCCCATATTCAAATACAAGATGACGTTTCAAGAGCAAAGACTTATGGGAAGAAGAAACGCCATTTTGAAAAAACCATATTACTAAATACAAATGTGAGTTCAGCAATCTATTAAAAGACAAAATAACATTTAAAAAGAAAGGGATATAGTACAGTACAGCATATATATAAAAAAAACTAAAAGTCCAAAACATTCGTCCCATATCTGAGTACAGGCAAACAGATAAATGCTTGTAAAAAAACAGAATCTTACGGGAAAAATAAACAACTTAAAAAAAAGATAAATCATTAATGCAAAATATAAACGTATATAACCAAAACAGAAAGAAAAAAAAGAATATTATCAAAATTAAAAAAAACATCTATAAACAATGAAGCTAGTAAAAAAAAACCGAACCCATAGATCAAAAAATAAAAAGTTATAACCCAACTTCATAGGTTAAAACTTAAAATAGGAAGATATCCTCTCTCCGAAAAATCTTCCACATAACATATAGTTCAAGTTGCAGTAGAAGATCGAAATTCTCCAACAAATTTCTTCGCTTCTTCCAGAGTGTTGAAAAATCGTTGACTGTAGTCGGGCAGCACGATTCTAAGCTTTGCTGGATACATTAAAGCTTGTTTAAGTCCGATAGAATGAATCTCTGCCATCACTGGTTTAAAAGCGATCCTGGCTCTCATTACTTCAAAAGAATAATCCTCGACTATTCGAAACTGAAAGTTTTTGTAGGAAATCATACCTTTTTTACGAGCTAATCGAATTAGAAGCTCTTTCTCACGAGGATAATGAAGGCGAACAATCACCGCTCGTGGTTTATCAGGCACAGACGAAAACCTCGCAACTCTGTGAGCGCGGTCGATAACAGGTTTAGTTTGCAAACCCTCATCACCGAAAATTTCCCATAGTAAATTAGAGAAAAATTCAGTTAAATCACCGGACTCAACTTTTTCGGGAAACCCGATAATACGCAAGTTCTGTCTGCGAGATCGATTTTCGAGATCAGAAATTTTAAACTTATACTGATCTACAGTCTTAAGAGTCGATTGTACCTTCTTATCCAACACTTCAATTGTACGTACTTTTTCAACAATTAATTTTTCAAGAGTCGCCAACTTATCTTCATGCTGCTGAATAACCGATGCCTGCGACTGAAACTTAGTATCAAGCGATTTAACAGCTCCTTCAAGTTCAGACATTTTCGTGGTAAACGTGTTTTCCAAACTTGCCATTTTACTTTCTAAACTTGCCATTTTACTTTGCAACTTGTTATCCAAACCTGCAAGTTTAGTGTCCAGAAGATTAGAAATTGTTTCAACAGATAACGGCTCCTTAGACGATTTCTTACTTGTAGCCTTTTTAAGTTCGGCAAAGTTAGATCAAATATAGTTTTAAAAGAAAAAAAAGTCAATCGAAAATATCAACTCATTTGATTAAATTCGAAAAGATTAGATTAAAGGGTGATTATAGTTAGAAAAGTGAAGAGCGCCTAAAAGGCAGATGTTTACGTCGCCATCTTGAAACTCCACCCCCTCGAGCTGATTTCCTCAACGTCCTTTAAAAGAAAAGACGTTGATTCTGTTCAAGGTCTCGATACATAACAAACATTGTGGGTGGGGTGGTGACCAGTTACAGAAAGCGACAGGCAGCATTGCAAAGCGACCACCATTATTTCACTGTGTGGGGCAGCAGGCTCGATGGGCTGAGTGGCCAATTTCTGCCTGGTCTGTGCACAAGAAAAGCTCCGACTACAGAGTTACTGTAAACTAAGTTAATAAGTACGGATCACGGCAAATAACCTACTGTTGAACAAAAAACAACTATTGCAGTAATTAAATCATCCAGAACGTTGAGCGAGATGATAAGCAACAATGAACCCAGCACCGACCCCCACTGCACCCCACGAGTCACTGGTCTCCAGTCAGAGAGTCAAACCATCTTCCACCACTTACTGGCTTCTGCCACAAAACCAATGTCCAAATCAATTTACCACCTCATTCTGAATGCCAAACCTTCTTGACTAATCTCCCAGGTGGGACTCTGCCAAATGTCTTGCTACATTGTACTGAACTATATAGTTTTAATTCAGTGAATTAACTGTTCTCTCTCCCAGAGCAGTAAGTGTCACATTGTTCCAGTTTGATAACTGACCAACAACATTCTTGCACAGCATATTTTCACTGCTCTGGGGAGAAACTAACCATGAAAGTTATGGGGGAGACTTTGCAGAGCGATGCTGTTGCCCAAGGCCCAGCGTCTGAGTCCAGGAGCTGATGACCCCGGGGCTGCTGCAGGACCATCCACACTGCAAGTGTCCTCTCAGGGCAGTGGAGCGAGTCTGTTTCAAAAAGCCTCGGGTATCCCTGTGAACACAGTCCCAAATCGGTAATGCTCAGAGTCTGGCTCTCTGGAAAGTGAAATGAGAAAGATGGTTTCCCATCACTGACAAGTGGAGCAGCGGCATTACTGCCCCATGACGGCTGTGATTGAGTCCCAGGGATGAGGATGTGATCTTTGTCCGTCTGTCTGCACAGTTTGTTATTGGGAAACAGAGAAGAACACGGGAAGCGGATCTTCAGCCTGATAGGCCCAATCAGGATTAATCCCCGTAGAGTCATCAGGAGGATGTGTCATATCACAGGCATACATCGTGAACGTTGTTGGCTTTGTGGCAGCAGTACAATGCAATATATAATAGTAGAGAAAAAACTGTATTACAATAAGTATCTGTTACTGAAAGTTCAATAAGTATTGTAACAATGAATTCAGTGAAGTAGGTTCGTGGGTTCCATGTCAATTCAGAAATCAGAAGGCAGAGGGAAGGAAGCGGTTCCTGACTAGTTGAGTGTGTGCCCTCAATCTCCTGTACCACCTTTCTGGTGATACCAATGAGAAGAGGGCATCTCCTTGGTGAAGCAGATCCCTAATGACTGATGCCACCGTTTTGAGGCATCGCTCCAAGACGATGTCCTGGATGCTACGGAGGCTACTGCCCATGATGGAGCTGACTGAATTGACAACATTGCTGAGAGTATTTCAATCCTGTGCAGTGGCTTCACCACTTCCCAAACCCCATCATATCAAGCGATATGCAGCCAGTTAGAACTATTATTACGGTACATCTGTAGAAATCTGCAAGTCTTCGGTCACGTCCCAAATCTCGTCAAACTCCTAATGAAATATAATGGCTGCCAAGCATTCTTTGTAACTGCATCGGCATGTTGGGCCCTGGAGATCCTCAGAGATGCTGACACACAGGAACATGAAGTTGCTCACTCTTTCTACTGCTGACTGATCAATGATGATTGGTGTGTGTCTGTGCCCTCGTCTTACCCGTTCAGAAGTCTGCAGTTAGTTTGTTGATCTTACCCATGTTGAGTGCAAGTTTGTTGCTGCAACACCACTCATTCAGGTGACGTATCTCGCTCCTGTTTGCCTTCTCCTCGCCATCTGAAAATCTGCCAACAATAGCCGTGTCGATGGTGATTTGCAGGCGTTATATCCAATAAGCACCAATTGTGGTTTTCCGGTGAGGAAATCAAGGATCCAGTTGCAAAGGGATGTAGAAAGGCCCAGCGGTTCGAACCTTTTGATCAGAACTGTAGGGATAATTGCATTAGATGCTGAGCTCTGGTTGAGAAACAGCATTCTGATGTAAGTATTCGAATTGTCAAGGTAATCCAAAGCCGTGTGAGGAGCCAATGAGATTGTATTGTGACCTATTTTGGATACAGGCAAATTACAGTGGGCCCAGGTCCTTGCTGAGAGAAGAGCTTGGGCACTGGTATAATTGTTAGCCTTTTAAGTGATGTGGAAACTTTCAACTGCAGCAAAATGACCCCATCTCTGAAGCATTCACAGAATACAACTCCTGTTTTTCTGGGGTGGCTGAAATCCCTTGTAAATCTGTGTGATGACAGCACCCACCACTTCCTCACTCTCCTGAAATCGATGCAAACACAATCATTTTCCCACAATGTCCCAGGATTAGTTTCAGTAAGGATCTCTATTGATGCCATCAGTGTCCTAAGATGGGGTGCAGAATGGTGCACCGTCATGCTATGCAAAGACCCAAGTGGGGCTTGGTCTCAGACACCAGTAATGCCATCAGTATCCCAGTATAGGGCGCAGAATGGGACCCCAGTAATCAGATTCATTATCTCAGGGGTGAGGTTATGTGGGGGAAAAACCCATTTGGCTGTGTTATGAGGTCGGTGCAGCTGGACTGTTTACTCCTGCCCCTGTTGCTGCCTACCTGTAGAATGTTCATTTGATAAATATCTCAGCAATTGACTCTGGATCTCCAGACATGCTTGGACACGCTCTGCACTGTAGTTTTATATCAATACAGAATGACGGTGGTAATTGTGGACAGTTTAACTCATTGTTGTTAATCTGTTAATGACGGTGGATTTAAAGTCTGGAAGGTAATGTCGAATGGGTCAAGGACAGTGGGGTCACCCAGATCAATTGTCTTTGCTCCTGCCATGTGCTTGGAGATGGAAACTGCCATTTTGTGGAACTGATTTACATCCTCCATTTTGTGAGACAAAGTTGCTTTGCTTTTTGTGTTTGAAAATAGACACAGTGCTGTTTCAGGTCATTTGCTAAACTAGAGATCCTTTCCAAAGAAGTTATCTGTGAGGTGTTCTTCGATATAATATTACATGCAGTTTTGTGAATGCTGGGGATGGTGCCTGCCTGATGTGATTCGAGCTGATTACTGAAGAGAACGCATTAGGGTTCTCTTCCCAGTCATCCTCCTGCTCTTGATGAATGTATTGAATGCCTTTGGATTCACCTTAATCCGAATTGCCAAGAATTTTTCATGACCCCTCTTGCCTTCCGTAACTCCCTTTTTTAGTTATTTTCTGGTCTCTCTGTCCTCCTCATGAGTTTCGTTTGATTCTACCTTCTGAAGCTTTACATACATTTCCATTTCCTTCTTGACCAAATCTATCACCTTCCTGGCCGTCTAACGTCCTCGTGTCTTTTCATCCGTCCTTTCTTTTAAGGAACTTTTGGTAAATATCAAAGGTTGAATGATTCACACAGTAATTCCCCAAGAATAGTCCCACAGCGTTTTGATGTCATTGTAAACTGCCACAGCAACTTTCCTCAGAACTGCTGCAATCAAATGGAACCGGTTCAACAATTCACCCAAAATTATTCGGGTGTGAACAAAGTCACTTTTGTATTGTATTTAACCATTTCTGCAGCAATGTAGTGATAAAGCCTTTAACATGACATAAAGAACATGACTTAGGGTCTCGAACCCGTAACGTTACCGGTTTCATTTGCTGCCCTGTTTGCTGTGAGTTTACAAAATTTTATTTTTACCTCAACTCTCATCATCTGCATTTGTGTTTTTTCCATGATTTCTTCAAATAAACCAGTTCATGCCATTCCCAAATGTGACAATATTTAAATTAAAGTATATTACCCTCGGGTATGGACCCACCAAACTTTTAATTGCTGTTGATATCAGTGTGAGTGACTGAGGGTAAGGGGGGGAGTGTTGGGGTGAGCAGGGTCAGGGGAAGGGCAGGGTGAGTGTGTGGAAGGTGGAGAGGGGGAAGTAGAGGGAGTAGAGAGAGTGGGGAGAGTGGGAGTGAGAGATGGGGAATGAGGGGAGAGGGCAAGAGTGAGGAGAGGGAGAGGGAGAGTCAGAGAAAGGGGT
This sequence comes from Hypanus sabinus, assembly GCF_030144855.1. Taxonomy (NCBI): domain Eukaryota; kingdom Metazoa; phylum Chordata; class Chondrichthyes; order Myliobatiformes; family Dasyatidae; genus Hypanus; species Hypanus sabinus. The sequence continues at coordinate 46,782 of NW_026779303.1, read as the reverse complement.
AAAAGTGATACATGGGGAAGGAAAGGGGGAGAGGGACAAAGGGAGTGAGGTGGGGAGAGGAAAAGCAGGGTGAGAGTTCTAGAAAGAGGAGAGGGGGACAGATGGGGAGAGGGTCAGAGAGAGAAAGAAGGGGCAGAGAGAGGGAGGAATAAAGAGGGGGAAAGTGTGGGGAGAGTGACTGAGAGGCTCAGAAAGGGAGTGAGAGGGATGGATGGATTGTGAGAGGCTAATGGGAGGCAGAGAGAGTGGGGAGTGGAATAGGAGAGAGGGTGAAGGAAAAGAGGCAGAGAAAGAGAGGAGCAAGAATGCTGAAGGATAAATGGTGGGGAGAGTGAGGGAGTGACAGGGAGTAGGAGATAGGGTTAGGGAGAATAGGAGGGGAAGGTAGTATAAATAGTGTCGAGGAGGAGATGAGTGAGTGGGATGTCGAAGGAGGGGTGTGCAGGAGGCAGTGAGGAATGGGTAAGCAAGAGGGGCAAGTAGGTTAGCAAGGAGAGAGGGTGGTGAGGAGGGAGGGGTGGGATGTACCGTGGAGGAAGAGAGACTGAGTTGGGTGGCGAAGAATGATGGGCGAGTGAGAATGACATCAGTGGCAGAGCAGTGAGGGAAATGGGATTGAGGCAGAAGGAATGAAGGTGAGGGGTAGGAGGGTGAGGACTGGGGTGATGATGAGAAAGGAGTGTGAGGTTGACGGATAGCGAATTTTGTGGTGCTAGTTGGGAAGAGTGAGGGAGAGGGATAGAGAAGGGAGCAGGGTTTAGGGCGTTGGTGAGGAGGCAAGGATGATTGAGGGAGGCCAGAATTATTGGACAAAATATTTATTCATCCACAATGGCAAGGACGTTCGTCATGGCTGATCACAAGTCACTGAACAACTCCACCATGAGGTTGTTGTTCCCGGTCTTGATATTCCACAGCAGGGGTGTTTACCACGCACATTTCCCGATCTCCGATTCCACACGAGAATTTCACTGCAAACAATTCCCAGTCTTTGGATCGTATCGCCCTCCAGTCCCAATCTCCATACCCCACACTGACTGCTTTACTGCGAATGATGCCTCTTCTCCCTTTCCCACACCGGGAGTTTTACTGTGCACGGGTCCTGGTCTCCCTGTCGAACTGTTAATCCGACGTGACCTTTTGACCTGCCCTCCACACCTCCCATCCATGCACCTATCCACGTTTCTCAAACAGATGTTGTTAAGACCTCAGACAAAGTCAGGAATCAAAGGTTAACCATGTTAGGACTAATGTTCTGAGTTGTGTATATTTCAATACAACAAGTATTGAAGGAAAGGCAGATGAGCTTAGGTCATGGATCAACACATGGCATTATGATATTGTCACCATTATTGCGACGGGCTTGCAGAGGACTGGCAGCTGAATATTCTGGAGTTCTGTTGTTTTAGACAGGACAGAGCGTGAGGGATTAATGGGGTAGGGGTGTTTTCACTACTCAGGGAAACTGTCACGGCAGTGTGCAGTAAGGGCAGATGGGAGAACTCATCTAGTGAGGCTTTATGGGTAGATCGGAGAAATAAAATTTGTTTGAACATGTTATTGGGTCTGTCTTATAGACAGTCCAAGAGTCTGTGGGATTTAGAGGAACAAATTAGTAGACGTCCGAGAGTATTGCAAGAAACATAATTTGTTATAATTTGATTTTAACCTTCCACATACAGACTGGAACTCTCATACTGTAGATGTACTCATGTAGTTGACAAATGTCTCACAGAAGTTTCATTAATCAGTACATTGATGTCCCAAAGACTCAAGTGTGATATTTGATCTCCCATTAGGGACTGAGACAGGACAGACGTAACAGAAGTATGTGTAGGGAAACTGTTTGCATCTGGTGATCACAATGCCATCAGATTCAAAGGAAGTATGGCGAACGATAGCTCTGCTCCGTGGTATTGAGGCCGTGGTATAGAAAAAAAACAGACGCATAACAGTTGTAGGCAAGTAGGAAAAAAATGAGGTACTTATGGAGTCGAGGAAATGCAAGATAAGATTGAGGAAAAAAACCAGGAAGGCTATAGGGTGGCATAAGGTTGTCCCAGCAGACAAGGTGAGGGATTGTACCGATATGTTAAAAGCAAAAGGATTTCAGGGGACACAATTGATTGTCTGGATTATCAGAATGCCAATGTATGCATGGAGCCAAAACAGACAGAGTGGATTTTTGCTTCTCTGTTCACTCAGGAAAGGAATCTATTGAAGTGAGGCAAAGGAGAAGTGAGGCCATGGATGTTATACAAATTATGGATGAGTAAGAGTTTTGTGCAAATTTGAGTATATAAGCCCCCAGCGACTGAGAAGTTCAGCCCTTGGACCCCGATGGAGGTGAATGCAGAAATTGCATGGATGTAGTTGATATGTTTAAATTACACTCAAAGACAGAGCTACTGGAGGATTGGAGGATAGCTAATTTTGATCCACTGTTTTAAAAAGGCTCTGAAATTAAACCAGGAAATTATCGGCCGGTGCACTTGACATCAGTCGTGTGAAGACATTGGAAGGACTGGAAAAAGGAGTATTTAAATAAACAGGACAGATTAAGGACATCCAACATGACTTTGTGTGTTCTAGACAATCTATTGAGTTTTTCAAAGAGGTTACAATGAATGTTACCAGGAAAGTTGATGAAGGCAAGGCTCTAGATATTGTCTACATGGACTTTAGCAAGGCATTTGACAAGGTCCTCCATAGGGTGTTGAACAATAAATTTCATTCTTTTGGCATTCAAGTTGATTTAGTAAATGGGAGTAGACATTAGCATAGAGGAGGAAGGCAGATAGTGGTAGCAGATGGTTGCCTCTCTGACTGGAGACCCGTGACTTGTGGATTTCCACAGGGATCGGTGCTGATAACCGTTGTTGTTTATAATCTATATCAATGATTTTGATGACAGTTAGATTATCCGGATCAGCAAATTTGCAGATGACACCAAGGTTTGGGGTGTATTTGACAGCGAAGAAGTCTATCGGAGCTTGCAGCGGGATCTGCGCCAGGTGTAAAAATGTCTGACAATGGCAGATGGAGTTTAATGCAGGCTTGTGAGCTCTTACACTTCAGTAGGATCAACCAGGATGGGTCTTAGACAGTGAAGGGTTCGGCACTGAGGGGTGCGGTAGGACAAAGGCCTCGGGAATACGAGTCCACAATTCATTGAAAGTGGCAGCACTCCTAGATAAGGTAGAAAAGAAATCTTTGGCACATTGCCCTTCATAAATTAAAGTATTCAGTACAGGAGACTGCATGATATAAGACAGTTATGAGACCTAATTTGTAGTGTGTTTGCAGTTTACGTCACCTACCCACAGGGAAGATGTAAATAAGGTTGACAGAGTACAAGGAAAATTTACAAGGATGTTGCTGCGATTGGGGGACCTGAGTTATAAGGGAAGATTAGATATGTTACGTCTTTGCTTCCTTGGAACGCAGAAGATTTTGGGAGATTTAATGGAGGTCCACAAAATCATGAGAGGTATGGATAGGGTAGATGGGGTAGAGGGATGAAGATAGTAAGGGTTAGGTCAGGGGATAGTATCAGGGGTTATGATTCCAAAGCAAGCTTGAGAAAAGCTGTTTAGCCAACACAGCTTCTAATAATAGAAAACAGAACTGTATTACAACAAGTATCTGTTACTAAAAGGTAAATTAAATAAGTATTGCAAAAATGAATTCAGTGAAGTAGGTTCATCGGTTCCATGTCAATTCAGAAATTGGATGGCAGAGGGAAAGAAGCGGTTCCTGACTAGTTGAGTGTGTGCCCTCAATATCCTGTACCACCTTCCTGGTGATACAAATGAGAAGAGGGCATCTCCTTGGTGAAGCAGATCCCTAATGATTGATGCCGCCATTTTGAGGCATCGCTCCATGACGATATCTTGGATGCTACGGAGGCTGCTACCCATGATGGAGCTGACTGAACTGACAACATTGCTGAGAGTATTTCAATCCAACAACAGCAAATTTGTCACTGGCAGTTGAGCTGTGCCATACCGCACAGCCATGGGTGCAGAGAAAGTACAGCAGTGGGCAAAGCACATATCCTTGAGGTGCACCGGTATCGATGGCTATGTGCAGGCGTTATATCCAAACCCCACAGATTGTGGTTTTCTGTTGAGGAAATTGAGGATCCGGTTGCAGAGGGAGGTAGAAAGGCCCAGCGGTTCGAGACTTTTGATCAGAACTGTAGGAATACAGTATGCTTTACATACTGAGCTCTGGTTGAGAAACAGCAATCTGATGTAAGTATTTGTATTGTCAAGGTAATCCAAAGCCGCATGAGGAGCCGAGGAGATTGCATTGTGACCTATTGTGGATACAGGGAAATTACAGTGGGCCCAGGTCCTTGCTGAGAGAAGAGCTAATTCTAGCCATCGCAAACCCCTCAATCATTTCATCACAGTAACTGTTATTGCTATGGACGATAGTCATTAATGCAACTCACACTGCTCTTCTTGGGCACTGGTATAATTGTTAGCCTTTTAAGGGATGTGAAAACTTTCAACTGCAGCCAAAATGACCCCATTTCTGAAGCATTCACAGAATACAACTCCTGTTTTCCTAGGGTGGCTGAAATCCCTTGTAAATCTGTGTGATGACAGCACCCACCACTTCCTCACTCTCTGTAAATCGATGGAAACACAAAAAAAATTCCCACGATGTATTGAAGGAAAGACAGATGAGCTTCAGTCATGGATCAACACGTGGCATTATGATATTGTCACCATTATTGAGACGGGCTTGCAGAGAACTGGCAGCTCAATATTCTGGGGTTCTGTTGCTTTAGACAGGACAGAGCATGAGGGATTAAAGGGGTAGGGGTGGTTTTATTACTCAGGGAAACTCACGGCAGTGTGCAGTAAGGGCAGATGGGAGAACTCATCTAGTGAGGCTTTATGGGTAGATCGGAGAAATAAAATTTGTTTGAACATGTTATTGGGTCTGTCTTATAGACAGTCCAAGAGTCTGCGGGGATTTAGAGGAACAAATTAGTAGACGTCCGAGAATATTGCAAGAAACATAATTTGTTATAATTTGATTTTAACCTTCCACATACAGACTGGAACTCTCATACTGCAGATGTACTCATGTAGTTGACAAATGTCTCACAGAACTTTCATTAATCAGTACATTGAAGTCCCAAAGACTCAAGTGTAATATTTGATCTCCCATTAGGGACTGAGACAGGACAGACGTAACAGAAGTCTGTGTAGGGAAACTGTTTGCATCTGGTGATCACAATGCCATCAGATTCAAAGGAAGTATGGAGAACAATCGCTCTACTAGGTGGTATTGAGGCCCTGGTAAAGAAAAAGAAATACGTACAAAAAAGCTGGATGAACTCAGCAGGTCGGGCAGCATTGGTTGAAAGGAACAGTCAATATTTCGGGCCAAGACCCTCCATCAGGACTGAAGAAGGAGGGGGCAGGGGCCCTATAAAGAAGGTGGGGGGAGGGTGGAAAACCAATCAGAGGAAAGATCAAATTCTCCAACTTCCTGTAATTCCCCCCTCCCTCTCCCTTCCCGCATCCCGCCTTCACTCTGTCTCCTCTTCTAGCTGCCTATCATCTCTCATGACCCTGCCTTCTTCTACTACCCATAGTGCTTTCCCATTAGATTACTTCTTCACCTCTCTTGCCTAACCCCTCCCTGCCTTCCCTCCCCCACCTTCTTAATAGGGCCCCTGCCCCCTCCTTCATTAGTCCTGATGAAGGGTCTTGACCCCAAACGTTGACTGCTCCTTTCAACGGATGCTGCTTGACCTGCTGAGTTCATCCAGCTTTTTTGTATGTCTTGATATGACCACAGCATCAGCAGTGTACTTTGTGCTTAGAAAAAAAAATAGATGCATAACCGGTGCAGGCAGGTAGGAAAAAATTGAGGTACTTATGGAGTTGAGAAATTGCAAGATAAGATTGAGGAAAGAAAACGGGAAGGCTATAGGGTGGCATAAGGTTGTCCTAACAGACAAGGTGAGGGATTATACAGATATTTTAAAAGCAAGAGGATTTCAGGGGACACAATTGATTGTCCGGATTATCAGAATGCCAATGTGCACATGGAGCCAAAACAGATAGAGGAGTTCTTCAGTGGATTTTTGCTTCTGTGTTCACTCATGAAAATAATCTGGAGAAGTGAGGCCATGGATATTATACAAATTATGGATGAGTCAGTGTTTTGGGCAAGTTGGGCAACTTTGAGTGTATAAATCCCCAGTGACTGAGAAGTTCAGTCTTTGGACCCCGATGCAGGCAGGTGCAGACATTGCAAGGATGTAACTGTTATGTTTAAATTATGCTCAAAGACGAGAGCTAACAGAGGATTGGAGGATAGCTAATTTTGATCCACTGCTGAAAAAATGCTCCAAAATTAAACCAGGAAATTATCGGCCGGTACACTTGACATCAGTCGTGTGAAGACATTTGGAAGGACCAGATATAGGAGAATTTAAATAAATAGGACTGATTAGGGACATCCAACATGACTTTGGGTGTTCTAGACAACGAATGGACAAGGGAGTCGTATAGGGAGCGATCCCTGTGAAAAGCAGAAAGAGTGGGGGAGGGAAAAATGTGTTTGGTAGTGGGATCCCGTTGGAGGTGGCGGAAGTTACGGAGAATTATATGTTGGACCTGGAGGCTGGTGGGGTGGTAGATAAGGACAAGGGGAACCCTATCCCAAGTGGGGTGTCGGGTGGATGGGCAGATATGCGGGAAATGGGAGAGATGCGTTTGAGAGCAGAGTATCCCTTCCCACCGATCTTCCTCCTGGCACTTATCCTTGTAAACGGAACAATTGCTACACCTGCCCTTACACTTCCTCCCTCACCACCATTCAGGGCCCCAGACAGTCCCTCCAGGTGAGGTGACACTTCACCTGTGAGTCGGCTGGTGTGGTGTACTGCGTCCGGTGCTCCCGGTTTGGCCTTTTATATATTGGTGAGACCCGACACAGACTGGGAGACCGTTTCGTGGAACACCTACGCTCAGTCCACCAGAAAAAGCAGCATCTCCCAGTGGCCACACATTTTAATTCCACGTCCCATTCCCATTCTGATATGTCTATCCATGGCCTCCTCTACTGTCAAGATGAATCCAAGCTCAGGTTGGAGGAACAACACCTTATATACCGGCTAGGTAGCCTCCAACCTGATGGCATGAACATTGACCTCTAACTTCCGTTAATGCCCCTCTTCCACTTCTTACCACATCCCTGAAATATTTAGTTATTTGCCTGTTCTCCATCTCCCTCTGGTGTTTCCCCCCCCCCCCTTTCTTTCTCTCTACCCCATCCCATGATCCTTTCCCTTCTCCAGCTCTGTATCACTTTCGCCAATCACCTTTCCGGCTCTTAGATTCACCCCACCCCCTCCGGTCTTCTCCTATCATTTCGCAATTCCCAATCCCCCCACTACTTTCAAATCTCTTACTATCTTTCCTTTCGATTAGTCCTGACGAAAGGTCTCGATCCAAAAAAATCGACAGCGCTTCTCCCTATAGATGTTGCCTGGCCTGCTGTATTTCACCAGCATTTTGTGTGTGTTGTTGATTATATCCGTAGTAGTTTGGTAAAATCAGTGGGATACTTGATGAGAAATAAAGTATCCTGCGGCGTCTTGACAGGGACATCGACAAACTAGTCCCTGTTCTGCAAGGAAGTGAAAGCAGTTGAAGACTCTACCCCCATCTCTCCCTCCCCTCTCTCCCCTCTCTCTCCCCTCTCTCCCCTCTCTCCCCTCTCTCCCTCTCTCCCCTCTCTCCCCTCTCTCCCCTCTCTCCCCTCTCTCCCCTCTCTCCCCTCTCTCCCCCCTCTCTCCCCCTCTCCCCCCTCCCCCCTCTCTCCCCCCCTCTCTCCCCCCCTCTCTCCCCCCCTCTCTCCCCCCCTCTCTCCCCCCCTCTCTCCCCCCCTCTCTCCCCCCCTCTCTCCCCCCCTCTCTCCCCCCCCTCTCTCCCCCTCTCTCTCCCCCGCTCTCTCCCCCTCTCTCTCCCCCTCTCCCCCCTCTCCTCTCTGCCCCCTCTCCCTCGCCCCCTCTCCCCCTCTCTCTCTCCCCCTCCCCCTCTCCCCCCTTTCCCCTCTCCCTCCTCCCCTTCCTCTCCCCCTCTCTCTCCCCTCTCTCTTGGTCTATTTATGTTACTCCTGTTGTTGTGTTTCCTTGCTATCACACATACTTTACAAATATCTGAGATGAGAGAATTGGAATGTAATGGTGAGGTTGTATAAGACATTGGTAAGACCAAACTTGTAGTATTGTGTGCAGTTTTGGTCACCTAATTTCAGGAAGAATATTAATAAGGTCGAAAGAATGCAGAGAAGGTTTACAAGGATGCTGCCAGAACTTGAGAAACTGAGTTACAGAGAAAGGTTGAATAGGTTAGGACTTTATTCCCTGGAGCGTAGGAGAATGAGGGGTGATTTGATAGAGATAAACTCAATCCCTTGATTTATGAAAGCTAACACCCCATAAGCTTTCATAACTACCCTGTCTACCTGTGAGGCAACTTTCAGGGATCTGTGGACACGTACCCCCCAAATCCTTCTGCTCCTCCACACTACCAAGTACTTTGTACTCTGCCTTGGAGTTTGTCCAGTGTACCACCTCACACTTCTCCGGTTTGAACTCCATCTGCCACTTCTCAGCCCACTTCTGCATCCTATCAATGTCTCTCTGCAATCTTCGACAATCCTCTACACTATCTACAACACCACCAACCTTTGGGTCATCTGCAAACTTGCCAACCCACCCTTCTACACCCACATACGGGTCGTAAATAAAAATCACGAGAAGTAGAGGTACCAAAACAGATCCTTGTGCGACACCACTAGGCACAACCCTCCACTCAGAATGTACTCTCTCTACCACAACTCTCTGCCTTCTGTAGGCAAGCCAATTCTGAACCCACCTGGCCAAACTTCCCTGGATCCCGTGCCTTCTGACTTTCTGAATAAGCCTACCATGTGGAACCTTGTCAAATGCCTTACTAAAATCCATGTTTGGAGAAAGAAGGAGGAGGATCCGAATGGGAGCGCGGCGGGAGCCATCTTGGATTTTCCTTATTCTCATTGGAGTTAAGAGAGGCGGGACTGCGCAGGCATGTGACGTTGGGCAGTGAAGCGGGGAGGATTTAAAAAGGACACAGCCTTATGCAGCGGGCAGTGTTGCTTTGTGGGCAGTGGAGTGAGTCGGGAGCAGATTGAAGGCTTAAAGGCTTTGTCTCAACGGGCTTAGGCGGAAGTGGGCGAGGCAAGGCAGGTTTAGGTTTCAGTTTTTCCTGTTATTTGAGGAAAGGCTAAGTATGAGTGTGAGGGCAACTTGTTGTTCTCTGTGTCGGATGTGGGAGGTCCTGGAGTCTCCTAGCCTCCCGGACGTCCACATCTGGGCCAGGTGCGGCGAGCTGCAGCTCCTAAGGGACCGTTAGGGAACTGGAGCTGCAGCTCGATAACCTTCGTCTGGTCATGGAGAGTGAGGAGTTGATAAAGAGGAGTTACAGGCAGGTGGTCACACCAGAAACATGGGAGGCAGACAGGTGGGTCACGGTTAGGAGGGGGAGGGGGAAGAGTCAGGTACTAGAGAGTAGCCGATTGGCTGTACCCCTTGACAATAAGTACTCCTGTTTGAGTACTATTGGGGGGTGGGGTGGCGGGAACAGCCTACCTGGGGGAAGCGACAGTGGTCGTGCCTCCGGCACAGAGTCCAGCCCTGTAGCTCCGAAGTGCAGGGAAAGGAAGAGGAAGGCATTAGTATTGGGGATTCGATAGTTAGGGGGTCAGATAGGCAATTCTGTGGACGCGATCAGGAGACCCAGATGGTAGTTTGCCTCCCTGGTGCCAGGGTTTCTGGATGTTACTGATCGCGACCAAGATATCCTGAAGTGGGAGGGTGAGGAGCCAGAGGTACCAATGACATGTAGGTACCAATGACATAGGTAGGAAAAGGGAAGCGTTCCTGAAAGGAGAATATAAGGAGTTAGGAAGTCAGTTGAGAAGAAGGACGACAAAGGTAGTAATCTCAGGATTACTGCCTGTGCCACGCGACAGTGAGAGTAGGAATGGAATGAGGTGGAGGATAAATGCATGGATGAGGGATTGGAGTGGGGGGCAGGGATTCAAGTTTCTGGATCATTGGGACCTCTTTTGGGGAAGGTGTGACCTGTACAAAAAGGACAGGTTACACTTCAAATCCTAGGGGGACCAATATCCTGGCAGGGAGATTTGCTAAGTCTACTCGGGAGACTTTAAACTAGAATGGTTGGGAGGTGGGAATCAATTTGAAGAGACTAGGAGAGAGGAGGTTAATCCACAAATAGAGAAAACTAGTAGACAATGTGTGAGGGAGGATAGGCAGGTGATAGAGAAGGGGAGCGCTCAGACCAAAGTTGTAGGGGAGAAGGAGGAAAAAGATAATAAAGTTGATTGCATTGTTAGGGATAAACAAGAGAGTAAGAAGTGGAGAGTTTCTTAAATGCATCGATTTAAATGCTAGGAGCATTGTAAGAAAGGTGGATGAGCTGAGAGCATGGATTGATGCCTGGAAATATGGTGTTGTACCTATCAGTGAAACATGGTTGCAGGAAGGGTGTGATTTCTGTATCTATATATTCCTGGATTTCTTTGCTTCAGGTGTGATAGAATCGGAGGGGCAAGAGGAGGTTGCATTGCTTGTCTGAGAAAATATTACAGCTGTGTTTGAGCAGGATAGATTAGGGGGCTCATCTAGGGAGACTATTTGGGTGGAAATGAGGAATGGGAAATGTGTAGTAACACTTTTAGGGGTGTATTATAGACCACCTAATGGGGAACAAGAATTGGAGGGGCAAATTTGTAAGGAGGTAGTAGATAATTGTAGCAAGCACAAGGTTGTGATTGTGCGAGATTTTAATTTTCAACACATAGACGGGGAAGCCCATTCTGTAAAAGGGCTGGATGGTTTGGAGATTCTAAAATGTATGCAGGATAGTTTTTTGCAGCAATACATAGAGGCACCAACCAGAGAAGGTGCAGTGTTGGATCTCCAGTTAGGGAATGAGATAGGTCAGGTGACGGACGTATGTGTTGGGGAGCACTTTGGGTCTAGTGATCTCAATACCTTCAGTTTCAATATAATTATGGAGAAGGATAGGACTGGACCCAGGGTTGAGATTTTTGATTGGAGAAAGGCTAAGTTTGAGGAGATGTGAAAGGACTTAGAAGGAGTGGATTGGGACAATTTGTTTTATGGGAGGGATGTAATAGAGAAATGGAGGTAATTTAAAGGTGAAATTTTGAAGGTACAGAATCTTTATGTTCCTATTAGGTTGAAAGGAAAGGTTAAAAGTTTGAGAGTGCCATGATTTTCAAGGGATATTGGAAATTTAGTTCAGAAAAAGAGGGAGATCTACAATAAATATAGGCAGCATGGAGTAAATAAGGTGCTCGAGGAATATAAAGAATGTAAAAAGAATCTTAAGAAAGAAATTAGAAAAGCTAGAAGAAGATACGAGTTTGCTTTGGCAAGTAAGGTGAAAATAAATCCGAAGGGTTTATTAATAGCAAAAGGATAGTGAGAGATAAAATTGGTCCCTTAGAGAATCAGAGTGGACAGCTATGTGTGGAGCCAAAAGAGATAGGGAAGATTTTGATCCATTTCTTTTCTTTGGTATTCACTAAGGAGAAGAATATTGAATTGTGTTAGGTAAGGGAAACAAGTTGGGAAGTTATGGAAATTATGACGATTAAAGAGGAGAAAGTACTGGCACTTTTAAGGAATATAAAAGTGGATAAATCTCCGGGTCCTGACAGGATATTCCCCAGGACCTTGAGGGAAGTTGGTATAGAAAATAGCCCGGGTTCTGACAGAAATATTTCAAATGTCATTTGAAACAGGGATGGTGCCAGAGGATTGGGATATTGCTCATGTGGTTCCATTATTTAAAAAGGGTTCTAAGAGTAAACCTAGCAATTATAGGCCTGTCAGTTTGACGTCAGTGGTGGGTAAATTAATGGAAAGTATTCTTAGAGATGGTATATATAATTATCTGGATAGACAGGGTCTGATTATCAATAGTCAGCATGGATTTGTGCGTGGAAGGTCATGTTTGACAAATCTTTTTGAATTTTTTGAAGAGTTTACGAGGAAAGTTGACGAGGGTAAAGCAGCGGATGTTGTCTATATGGACTTCAGTAAGGCTTTGACAGCGATCCGCACATTGGAATGTTCAATCATTAGGTATTAATATTGAAGTAGTAAAATGGATTCAACAGTGGCTGCATGGGAAATGCCAGAGAGTAGTGGTGGATATCTATTTGTCCGGTTGGAGGCCGATGACTAGTGGTGTGCCTCAGGGATCTGTACTGGGTCCAATGTTGTTTGTCATATACATTAATGATCTGGACAATGGGGTGATAAATTGGATTAGTAGGTATGCAGATGATACTAAGGTAGATGGCGTTGTGGACAATGAAGTAGGTTTTCAAAGCTTGTTTTAGGCTGGTTAGAAGAGTGCCCTGAATGATGACAGATGGAGTTTAATGCTGATAAGTGTGAGGTGCTACATTTTGGTAGGAATAATCCAAATAGGACGTACATGGTAAATGGTAGGCCATTGAAGAATACAGTAGAACAGAGTGGTCTAGGAATAATGGTGCATAGTTCCCTGAAGGTGGAATCTCATGTGGATCGGGTGGTGAAGAAAGCTTTTGGTATGCTGGCCTTTATAAATCAGAGCATTGAGTGTAAGGGTTGGGATGTAATGATAAAATTGTACAAAGCATTGGTAAGGCTGAATTTGGAGTACTGTGTACAGTTCCGGTCACCAAAGTATAGGGAAGATATAAACAAAATAGAGAGAGTACAGAGAAGATTTACTAGTATGTTCCCTGGGTTGAACAAGTTATGTCTTTAATCATTGGAGCATAGAAGGTTGAGGGGGGACTTGATAGAGGTATTTAAAATAATGAGGGGGATAGATCGAGTTGACGTGGATAGGCTTTATCCATTGAGTGTAGGGGTGATTCAAACAAGGGGACATGATTTGAGAGTTACGGGGCAAAAGTTTAAGGGTAACACAATGGAGAACTTCTTTACTCAGAGAGTGGTAGCTGTGTGGAACGAGCTTCCAGTAGAAGTGGTAGAGGCAGGATCGGTATTGTCATTTAAAGTAAAATTGGATAGGTACATGGAAGTTTATGGACAGGAAAGGAATGGAGTGTTATGGGCCGAGTGTGGGCCACTGGGACTAGGTGAGAGTAAGCGTCGGCATGCCCTAGAAGGGCCGAGATAGCCTGTTTCCGTGCTGTAATTGTTATATGGTTTTAATATAGAGTTTATAACGGAAGACTCAGACTCCAGGTGTGTCCATTCCTGCTAGTTCTTCTTAACCGGATCAAAGTTCTTTTTAACAACTCCATCTCGCCATCTCCTTCTCTAACCCGACTTTGCGACGACCTCACTTCCTCTCCCGACCACGCTCTTCTGCATGACGCCCTCTCTCCCCTCCTCCAACCTGACCCTCACTATCTCTGCCACCCTCTAAAGAATTCGACTTCCCTGCCCTCTTTGGCGCCCCTTGTCCTTCCCGATCGGGACCGTGCCTGCCTGCCGGTGAGAGATGCAGTGCCCTGGTGGGGATGCGGTTACACGAACGGCATACAGCCCGCCCTCTTTCCAGTCTGCATTCGGATTTAGATTGGCGCCAGAGCCCAGTGCAGACTAGGGCTGGACTGCAAGTGTGTAGGGGATATCTGGCTGGTGTCTCTGTCGTTTGTACCTTGAAGTACCCGTGTTCCCCCTCCACCCAGCAGATCCCTTTTACTTCCTACTCAATGCGGTGATTCACCGGTGCCTGTCCTCAACCGGATGCAAAACGTCCCCGAGCTCCTGCCTCTGTCCCAGGCGGTAAGGGTGCTGAAGGCGCAGGTGCAACCCGAGCTTGTGTACCGAGGGGCCTCGCTTGCGAGGCGTTTCGAGTCCAGAGGTCCTGAGGCTGAAGAGGCTGTGAGGAGGTGAGGGAAGGTTGGAGATTTACCTCACGTCCGTGATCCATGGGGGAGAGCCGGCCTGGTAGGTGGGTGATCAGAACACCCGGCACGCGTGTGTTTGGCGGTGCTCCTGGGCTCGGGGATTCCATGTCCTGGAGGTCAAAGGAAGGCTGGAGTGAAAACAAGGGAACGCGAGGTTGGGCCTCTAGGGGCAGCTACTGGATGGAGGGATGGGGCGGGGGAGCTCAACTTGTCATTCTAACTATTTATGGAACAACACTAACCTAACACGTGAAAAGTACAGTAAAATTTGTATTTTAGTGTGCTTCACTCTGTACTGGCACCCACCTTTCATAAACAGGGACACACACTAATCCCAGAGGCCTGTACCAGTACAAAAATAATGCCACCATCTCGCTGTCTCCCGAGCCTGGTGTCACCCCAAACTAATCCCTCTTCCCCATTAAGTCCCCGCTTATTCCCCATTGCCCTGTATCAGTCCATAATCAAATCCCACTGCCCCGCTCTCTCCCCACACAATCGTGTCAGTTCCCAAATGAATCCCATTACCGCAATCTCTCCCTACGAACCTATGTCAGTGCCCGAACTAACCACGCTGCCCACTCCCAACGGGCCCGAAGTTTCCAAATTAATGTATTGGCTAAATGGAATTATGAGGTTTTAGGCTGGAATCTCAGAATTAAAACTGGGAACGGATGCACCCTGGAAAATGCACAACGGAAATGAGAAGTTATTTTAGACAGCACTTGCATAGGGTTTTGGATAGATGAAGGAGCCATGTTTGACAGAGATGTGGATCATCAGGTCAAGAGGAAGAAAGAAGCTGACCAGGTTTAGAAAGCTAGGATCGGACACGGCTGTAGAGTTACAAGGCAGCCAGGCACGAACTGAAGAATGGAATGAGAAGAACTTGAAACTTCTACAAAAGGCCTGCAAAAGGATTAAGGAAAACCCCGCGACACTCTAGATGTGTGTGAAGAAGAGAGTGACTAGAGTGAGAGTAGGACCGGTCGGGGATCGAGATAAAACACACGGCTGGAGCTGCTGGAGGTGGGACAGGTCCTTAATGAGGACTTCACTTCAATTTTCACCAGTAAGAGAGATCCTGACGTTTGGCAGGACAGGTTAAAATGGGCTTATGTGCAACGACAGGACGTGAATTTAAAAAAAAAAAGTGGATGTACAGGAACTTTTGAGAAACATTGGTATAGATAAGTCCTCTTGTGGGGTTGCGAGAAACGCCAGGTTACTGTGGGAAGCGGAGGAAGAGATTGCTGCGCGCTTGGCGATTTCCTTGTGTTATCACTGCCGGTCTTGTCGTATCAGGGGATTGGAAATGGAAATATTATCTCTTTGCTCGGGAAAGGGAGTAATGAGAGCCTTGTACTTCAGTGATGGGAAAGTTATTGGAGAACATTCTTAGAAACTGAATTTGCGAGTTTTGGAAGACCCAGATTTCAGAGAGTCAGAATGGCTCTGGGAGAAGCAGGTCATAGACCACTGTTGTGATGGAAAATAACTGTATCTTTGGGTCCCAACAGTAGAGGCCTGGACATACACAGTTTCAATAATAAGGAATTTATTTACAAGGGGAAGTCGGGTCAACACAAGCAACTATAATATACTAACAAAAAACGTTTAGGGTTAACACATGTGGGGAAGGTCGGGTCGGCTGTACAATATACAGGAAGCGGTGTGGGGACAGGGTACGGTTACACATACAAAGAACAAGGGAAAAGCACTACGACAGCTATCCCCCTTGACTTTGGATATCTGCGGCTCCCTTACCAGGACAAACGATAGACCTTCCCAAACATAAATCAATGTAGTGGTCTGTAAGACAGACTGAGCCAGGCACGTCTCACCTTTTATCGCATGGGGCTGGGCGAGATAATGCAATTAAGGTGACCAATAATTTAGTTGTGCATTGATTAGTTGGCAGGGACCAAATGTTGATTGGCGTGTGGTGTGTCCTCCGACCAGCCAGATAGTGGTGCATCTGTCACGTGCCCGGTACCTCTGGATACACTCCACCCCTCGGAAGACGCACCACATAACCAACACACATAAGAGGGTGAAACAATATCACATACCAGAAATAACTATTTTTAAGCAGCTAAGTAATTGCAGAGACACTCTTAATCATCTGGCACGCACAACATAGTATACAAATATCTATGATTACAAGAATGAGTGCGATGGACCAGTGAATGACAGTTGCCCACCACCCACCTAGGGACCCAAACAGCCACCAATTGCCCCATGAGGTGTTGTGCTGGAGGAGCTGGTCCCTTGATTTTTGAATTTTAGCCACCGAGTACCGAATGTGAGCGGCCAAGTGAGTGATGTTGCTGGACTCATCAAGAACAGCATTCCTTACCAACCACTGCACACGTTCCACCAGCAGCGAGTAGGTAGTCCAGGGCCATTCTGTTCTGCAGGGTGACCATCCTGACAGCTGTCAGTTCTGCTGCCGTTCGGGTGAGGGCATCCTCCGTGTGTTGCAGTGCCACTGTCGTCTTGTTGGCCAGCGTCCCGAGCACACTGGTCATCTGGATCACCTCATGGGACAGCCGGGCCGTACCATAACTAGGAAAGGCTATCATCCTGAACCTCTCTGCCTCTGTAATGGCCCTCTTGTCCCGGTGGATGCTGTACGCCGGATGCTCCCCAAGGTCATTCAGGGGGTGGATGAAGGGCACCACATATGCTGAAAAACAGTAGCCGTACCAGATTGAGGGGAGCCACGGGTAGGCGCAGAGAGTGACTTGCTGTGGGCATGGTCTGGCCTGGCAGTCTGGGGGCTGTGGGCACCCCCTGCATCGGGTCTGGCGGTCTTTTTGTAACTAGTCTTCCCCCTGCAATGCTCCTTCCACAGGGCATATAGGTTGGGGGTGGGGATGCCATCTATCCAGTTACGATCCACCCCTGCACGTAGCAGGTCCGTGTACAGCTGCCTGCGTGTATCACTGAGAGGGATAGTGTCTAGGGTCCTTGTCTGTGTAGGTGCCCCCCTCTGCATTTATTCTAATCCCTCCTGGGGGGTGATGGCATCCTGTACAGTGCTACTGCTGGCTGGTGCCATGAGGGGAGGATTACAGTCTTCAGATCGGGGCGTGCGGTAGTGACCAGGTATCCCGCTAGGGCACCGGTCACTTGTGTGTTTTCAAGAAAGTTGAGGTCGCAGGCTTCTTGATAGATGCCGTTGACCAGAGCCCATTCCCTGATAACCTGGGTGCCCTCACTGACCGTACCCATTGCGGGCGCCTGTGTAGATCCCACTCCAGGAGTGTGGGATAGGGAGCTCGTACCGCGGTCACTACCCGATCCCACAGGGTTGAGCCGTTGCGGATTTCCGCTTGTGGCGACCGCAGCGCATTGTTTATGCTCTGCTGGTCAGAGAGGCTTCCCAGGGCGTTTGCCTCCTGATGGGAGAGGCCGAGGTTGCCCCCCCCACCCCCCCTCGTCCCACAGCCGGAGCAGCCAGGCGGCGAGGTGCTCTCCTGGTCATTGGCGGTACTGATACGCCAGTTGCGTCAGCTCCTTGGGAGAGAAGTCCTGGGTCTCCGTGGTCTCGGAGTGACTAGCAAAAGATCTGGGCGTCTCCTCCTCGTTCCCTTCCTCCCTGTGGTGAACCTGGGACCGCGTGGTGACGGGTCGGGCATGTTGGAGCTCAGGTGAGAAGGGGGAAGGGTGGTTGTGGGGCCATGGTTCCTCGGACACCCCCTCGTCCTCACTATCCAGCCAGATGTCCCCATCCCCCAGCCATGCGTCCAGCTTGTCGCCACACTGGACTAAGGCTCGAATCTTTAATGGGTCCGGCTGCCAGCCAGACCGACGGGCTGCTCTGGCCTGCTGAAGTTTTATGGGGCGACAGGCAAGTTCAGTTCCCCTAACTTCAAGGTCATTGGCTCGGGCCTGGGCAGCCTGTGCTGCTTCCTTCAGCGTGCAACAACGCTGACTGAGGTCTTCAATTTCCCTGTCCTTCAGACCACACAAGTGCTGCAGGTGATCAGTAATTCTAACCTGGCGTCTCAGCAGGGACGCAAACAACCAGAAGGCACCCCTTTGACTCCCCTTGGCTTTCGGGAACCCTGATTCCTTCAGGAGGGAGACCACATGATGGCCCAACTTCTCTCCACAGGGCTCTAACTGCTCAGACCAGTCCACTGGTTTTCCGTGGTCTGCCGGCCTGCTGGCCAGACTCTCAAATCCCTCCCTTTCATCAGCCCACCCAGGGATCTTATCCTGGGTGCCTGCACTGGCTTTCTTCCCCTTATTCCAGAACACTATCCCCTGTGCCTGTGTCCAGCCAAAACCTATGAGACCCTGCTCCGCAGCGCCAAGTGATGTGATGGAAAATAACTGGCTCTATGAGTCTCAACAGTAGAGGCCTGGACACACACAGTTTTAATAATAAGGAATTTATTTACAAGGGGAAGACGGGTCAACACAAGCAACTACAATACACAGAAAGCGGTGTGGGGGCAGGATACAGTTACACATACAAAGAACAAAGGAAAAGCACTACGACAGCTATTCCCCCCTTGACCTTGGACAGTTGCGGCTCCCTGACCAGGACAAATGATAGACCTTCCCAAACATAAATCAATGCACTTACCTTCAATGAGGTGGTCTGTAAGAGAGACCGAGCCAGGCACAAGTCTCACTTTTTATAGCATGGGGCTGGGCGAGATAATCCAATTAAGGTGACCAATAATTTAGGTATGCATTGATTAGTTGAGAGGGACTAAATGTTGACTGGCATGTGGTGTGTCCTGCGACCAGCCAGGTGGAAGTGCATCTGTCACGGGGCCGGTATCGCTAGATAAATTTCCTTCAGCATTTTATACGTCCATCAAATTGATGCCGTCACTCACATGGTAAACCAACTCCCATCAAAGATGGTGCTGGTGTGAAGCAAAGTATTCAGCAAAGTATGACATTCTTGCCATGGAGGGAGTACAGAGAAGGTTCACCAGATTGATTCCTGGGATGGCAGGACTTTCATATGAAGAAAGACCGGATCGACTAGGCTTATACTCGCTGGAATTTAGAAGATTGAGGGGAATCTTATTGAAACGTATAAAATTCTAAAGGGATTAGGCAGGCTGGATGCAGGAAGATTGTTTCCGATGTTGGGGAAGTCCAGAACGAGGGGTCACAGTTTCAGGTTAAAGAGGAAGCCATTTAGGACCGAGATGAGGAAAAACTTCTTCACACAGAGAGTGGTGAATCTGTGGAATTCTCTGCCACAGGAAACAGCTGAGGCCAGTTCATTGGCTATATTTAAGAGGGAGTTAGATATGGCCCTTGTGGCTAAAGGGATCAGGGGGTATGGAGTGAAAGCAGGTACAGGGTTCTGAGTTGGATGATCAGCTATAGTCATACTGAATGGCGGTGCTGGTTCGAAGGGCCGAATGGCCTACTCCTGCACCTATTTTCTATGTTTCTATCTCAGTCGCCGTACAGATGACCCTCGAATTGGTGCAAAAGTAGAAATGTCGACAGGGTGTGGAGGGTGAGTGGTGGGCGCAGCACAGGGCTGCAAATAATTATGTCGATCCATGGCTCCCTTATGTGTTAAGATGAGTCCACCCTCAGGGTGGAAAAGAAACGCCATAAATTCCTTCGAGTGCCCTCACCCGATTGTAGGAATATCGATTCTTTCTTCCAGTGCTCAAAATTTCCAACCGCCTCCCCCCACTCCTTATCCTCTTCCACACTCTGACATTTTACTTTTTCTCACCCGCCTGTTACTTCCCCTTGGGTTCCCTCCCCCTCCCCTTTTTCCTATCACCCACTCTCCTTTCATGTCAGATACTTTCTTCTCCAGCACGTTCCCATCCACCAGTCACCTGTCACTTTCCAGATCGCCTCTTTCCCCGCCCACCACATTTTAATTCAGGTGACTCCCCCCACACCCGCTACTTCCTTCAGTCCTGAAGAGGGGTCTCGGCCCGAAATGTCCACTCTTTTCCATAGATGCAAGCTGACCTTCTGAGTTCCTCCAGAAGGAAGTTACTTTTATAAAGAAAGGCATCAGAGAGTATTTATTTGGAGGGTGCAATAAAGATCGACCAGATTGAGCCCTGTATCGGTGGGGTCTTCATCTGCAGAAAGATGACACGCAATGAACTTTTATTAAGAAAATCGAGGACTGAGAGGTGAACATTGAAATGCACAACATCATTACCGGTTGAACCAGGGATCCCAGTCTCTGAAACAGGGATGGACTGTCCGGGACTGAGATGAGGGGAAATGTCTGCACTCCGAGGGTGGTGAACGTTTGTAAATCCTCACCACAGAGGGCGTTGAAGACTCGGTGATCGTCCCCACGTAAAACAGCTGATGTGTGGAGACTGAGAGATCGAGGAAATGAGGATCGGGCGGAAACATGTGGCTGAGATGGGAGAGCAGTCATGGTCATGTTGATGGTTAGATGGGGCTGAATGGCCAGCTTCTGCTTCTCAATTGCTGATGTGCCTGTGTTCCTGTCCATTGAGGCCTGAGGAATGTGAATAGAAGTCAGAGTTTATAAACACAGAAGTAGCTTAAAAGAGACATTTCCGATTTGGGTGTAAATTGTATGTCGGAATAGTATGAGGATCAGCCTTGTGACTGTGTGAAATGAGAGAGGACGGAAGAGGAAGATACCGAAGAAAGAATTAAAAATGTAGTTGCTGTAAATATGAAGTAATGTAGAAAATGCTGCAGGTGGGCCGGGCAGCGTGTGAGGGGCGAGAAGAGTCACCGAGTCAGGTGGGAGTCTGGTAAATCAGACACGTGATACCATTTCGCGCTCCAATTTTACTGCGCATCTGCAGCATCTGCGGGTTTGTTTCTCGTCTGTGTGCAGCTAATCTGTTACTCGTTCGAACAAAGCAACAGATCCAGATCTGTCATGTCCTCTCAATCTGACTGGGAATTTTTTCCTGACTCCTTTGCCGAAGAGCAGCTAGTATTTCCCAGTGTATGACCGTATCCTTCCTAGATTTAACAGCTTTTCCATTTATTAAGGATTCTCAAAAATGTTAACAGTATGTTTAAACCTCCCTGCGGATGATCCGGATCAACAAACCAAAATGCCTAATATTTCCACACAACTAAAACGGAGAATTGGCTAATTACGCTTTAATTTAAATTTTGTACTCTTATTTAATACACACACACACACTTTTTTCGTTTTCGATGAATTTGATTGTACTTCTGCCATAAAGATAACATGTTTCATGACATTTGCCAGTGATATTAAACCAGATTCTGAAATTGTCAGGGCAGACCCGCCCATCGGTCACGTGATCTAATTTTCCCACAGACCTGAAGCAGTTGACACTAAGATGTGGTTCCTCAAGAGTCTCGTCTTGCCAGTAATCCTATATGGTTGTGAAGCATGGGCCCTAAAAGCAGCTGATGAAAAGAAGTTGACAGCATTTGAGATGTGGACATAAAGACCGATCCTTAGGATGCCATACATTGAAAGGAGATCTAACAAATTCATCCTAGAAAAGTTTGGCACGAAACCAAACCTCTGGAAACCATTATCCAAAGGAAACTCCGCTATTTTGGACACAGCTTGAGGACTGATGACACACTGGAACACACTGTACTTGAAAGCAGAATGGAAGGAAGCCGCTCCCGAGGCAGACAGTGGACAACCTGGATCGACAACATCAAGAGAAGCAAAAGATTTGACTGCCGACAGAATGCAGTGGAAGAAAGTGGTCACTCAGACTCTGGCACATGATGTTAATGACAATGAAGCAGTTGCGGGTTTGTTTCCCAAGCCCTGTCGACCACTCTGCTTGACTGATCCGAGGGAGGGATTGCTGACTGCAGGGTGAAGACATCATGTTCACATCGCTGAGTTTTGAGGTCGGTCCCAAGCAGGGAGGCCTGATGTTGGACAGTCAGCCCCGTTAACTTCCCCGAACTGGTGGCCTCGTCCCGTTCCTGGAGCAGAACCCGCCGGCGTCAGTCCGGGTTGTGGGACCTTCACAGCGAACAGACTGAAATGAGCCTCGCTCAGTCCCTGTTGTTCTAGTCCTGATGGCAGGGGTGGAATGAGGTGGTGATGCTTGAACTAGACCTATCTTTTATCATCCTTCGCCCATTCAGACAAGGCGGTGGGGTCCAGATCAGTCACCTCCTCCCATTGTGGGTGGGCATTTGCTTCCATTCCACTGTTACGATCTACCGTAGTGCAGCCATTGTTTCCCGGTGTATGACCCTGCTTATGGGAGAATTGAGCCTTCTCCATTCATCTGTGCTTCTCAAGAATTTGTACACTTCAGTTAAGCCTCCGTCCAGAGTTTCAAATCAGCAACCCAGTTTGTCTAATATTTCCACACAGTTGAAGTGAGGAATCGGTTTATTATTTGGATGTTTTATTTTTATTTTTGCAATGGCCATTTAGCGCGCACACACACACACACACACGCATGCACACACATGCACACACAGACGTACGTATTGAAGTTTACAGTTTTTCCCTATTGTTATGTATTACTTATTACTGCTGTTGTAAAGACAATACATTTTAATGACACATGCGGTTATATTGAACCTGATTCTAATATTGACATGAGAGACTCACCAATCCCGTTCACCGCGGAGCTGCAGCATCTGCAGGTTTGTTTCCCTCCGCCCACCACAGCTCTGGAGAGGCGGAGCTCAGACGACGCATGTTCAGTCTCGATCAGCGGTGTCAAACTCATTTTAGGTCACGGGCCGGATTGGGCAAAATGCAGCTTCATGCGGGCCGGATCAGTCGGGCGTGTGCAAACGCAGCTTTCATTGCCTCCGTTCTTTCAGCCTGTTCTCATGTGTCTCAGTCTCTGCTATAACTACAAAGTGTTTCATTTCACAAATTCCGTTTCTTATGAAGACGACTGCTGAGCAAGCATTATTTTTATTATTGGTATTAACTTACAATCATAGGCTTCATATCGCCGGGCCATTAATAATTAAATTAAAATAATAGATCTATCTAAAATGATCTCGCGGGCCGGATATAATTGTACGCTGGGCCGCGGGCCTTGAGTTTGACACCTATGATCTCGATAGTCGGTAGTTTCCTTAACGTACCGTGTTGATGTAGATTGTCGGCGGGGAGCCGGGGGAAGATTTGCTGTCTTCCGGGAAAGCTCCCATTGGTGAGTCTGGAGCCCTATCCTGAGCGGGGATGTCTGACAATGGGTAGAGAGTCCTGTTAACTCAACCGAACTGGGGGTTAGGTCCAGGTTGTTGGCCAAAACCTGCCAGGGTCAATCCGGTTTGTGGGACAATCACACCGAGCCGCCTGAGATGAGCCTCCGCTCAGAGCATGATGAGGCAGGGATGCCGGAACTGCACCCATCTGTGGGTATGTTTTTTATGCAGAGTGCTGAGTACGTGGAATGGGTTGCCCTCGGCGCTGGTGAAGATGGAAACGCTAGGGTCTTTAAGAGATTCCTGGATGGCTACATGGAGCTCAGAAAAATAGAGGACTATGGGTAAAGCCTAGGTAGTTCTAAGGGAGGGACATGTTCGGCACAGCTTTGTGAGCCGAAGGGCCTCTGTAGTGCTGTATGTTTTCTATGTTTCTATGCACCCGGGGAACTTTAGAGGTATATTGAAAAACTAGTCTTGGGAACCAGCCATAGTCATCAATACATTACCACAGAACATTGAGGTGATAGAAATGTTATGATTTGTAATGTACCAGCCGCGAGGGATTTCTCACCGATTCAAGTTTTAACGTTAAAACCATGATCTTTATTAGTACCTACTTATACTATAGTAGTTTAAATGAGATAAATAAAAAGTTAACAGTGTTATATGGGAGTGTGTGTCACCCCAAACCATCACGTTTAGGAATAGTTATTAAAATCTTAAGCTGGCAAGTTAGTACGGTTCAGTGATCCACAGAATAAATTATGGGAGAGAGCTTTGTAATCCGCATAGAAGTAGGTAGAGAGAGGGCGATATGAAGATTTACAGGTTCCACTCTGGTAAAACAAAATACCAGACGTCGAAGATCTCGTCCGTCGAATCATTCCGAAATCCACTTAGAAATATCACCAGGTGACAGTCACAGGAATATCGTCTTCAAGTGGCTACCACAGAACACCCCGATTCCAGGTAAGGGACAACAAAAGTGATGCCATAGGATTCTCCAGTGGATTCACACATATGGATTATACGAAGTGACAGTCACACATCCTCTGTACACTATGAGCCGATGATCAACCCAACCATTTGGGCATAGGAGAGTTCCAAACCACAGTGACCAGCTGTGGTGCCACCGGCTTCCCCTCCCCTCCCGCCCCTCTCACATTCTCTCCCTCCCCCTCCCTCTCCCCCTCCCCTCCTCCCTCCTCCCTCCTCCTCCCCTCCTCCCCTCCTCCCCCCCCCCCCCTCCACAGCAAGCAGTCACAGCCTGTGACTGACATCATAGCCCCGCCTCACTCAGGTGCTCGTCAACTAACACTCACAGTAAAACGAGCCGGCGTCTCTCATAGCAGAAAGTAAAGCAATAACAGAAGTTAACAAATCATTATGGTTACAGAGAAAGTGCGGTGTGGGTAGACATATGGTGTAAGATCACATTGAGTTAGATAGCGAGGTCAAGAGTCCATCTTATTAAGCTATGTCTTATTATACTGGGAACAATCAATTTGATATAACAGCAAAATGGAGGCCATCCTTGAGCCCAGTGGTATGCTTTCTATTTTTTTTAAATTTTCGAACAGATGGGTGGGTGAGAGGTGAGAATATTTAGGTTTGTGGGAAACTTTAAGTGCATTTCCTGCTTTGCTGAGGCAGCGGGAAATATAGACACGGTCCATAGAGGGTGGCCAATTTCTATGTTGTGTCAGCCGTGTCCACAGTTCTCTGCTGTTTCATGTAGACCTGGGCAGAAAGGTAACCGTACGAAGCCGGGAACTATCCCGATCGGTTAATTCCCATGATGCAGTGATAAAAAGTTTGGTAAGGGGCAAAGGGCATCTGCCAAATTCCATATTGTTTGATCTAGCTTTGCCATTTTAGGATACATCAATAAGTACCAGCAATCTTTCTTCTGATCTATGTCTTCATTTATAAAGTCTCTCTTTCACCTTTTACCTCATCGAATTTTCCAGGAATCATTATTGTTTTATTTATTTTATTTTTTTGTGTGTGTTCTTGTTGCGTTTTCCCCTTTGTTAGCTAGAACTACCAGAGGTCTAATTGAATACAGCACGAGGCGGGATAAACGCAGGCATTACAATTTTAGATTCACCGTTACACAATGGCTGGAGAATTGATCCTTGTCACAATGAAACTCATAGCATATTATACTCAGTTTGTTATTCCCTTTCTCAGTTACTTTTAGTGAGCCACTTCTTCCGTGTCCATGGTAACGACCCGCCCGAGCTGCTAGAGGTGTCACCCATTAAATTGCTCTGTGGTCACTGCCTGTCAGCGTAGAGACAGCAGCCTCGGGAGCAAATGTAACAGAGTGATAGCGGGAGTGATAGCTGTGAGCATTGACTGTATGGGATGTGTTAGACCAGAGTCAGTATGCACTCAGTACTAACTAACCGGAGGAGTGAGGCTGACATTTACAAAAATGGATTGAACATTTTGGGGTGTCCCAAACATTTTGCAAACAGCCACTACCTGTGCATTAAAAATAAACACAAACTGCTGTTGCCTGAAATTTAAAGTAAAGAAGAGAGAATGCTGGAAACACTCAGCAGATCAGCAGCATCTTGAACAGTCCCAGATCTAATACTGGGTCTTCCACCATTTCCCTTTTCACAGGTGTAGCCTGGTGTACTAAGTTCCCAGCATTTTCTATTTTATAACTTTACATTTTGCTTCTGCTACCCTGAGGAAACATGGCAGCCAATCGTGCTGGACACGATCTCTCACGGCAATACGATAGTGATTAAACGTGCTCAGCTTCGCTTCTGGAGACAAGCTGAAGTGTATCCGTATCCTCTCTCAAGCTACAACCTGGTTAACCAGCCAGAGCACCGGCCCAGGCAGAGGGTCATTAGGTTCCAGTTCCACCTCAGTTTGAGAATTGAAAATGGCAGGAACATCATGGCAAATCGCCTGCAACAAGGCGTCTGTGAGTGGGTTATAATATGAAGATGGAATCTCTGAGAATATTGAACTGGCAATATACGGCCTTCAGTCCAGGTTGGTAATGCTACAGCTGGGATCGAAATTACCTGGCAAGTGTTCAGGAGATTTCTGAGGAGGTAACTATGGCGACAGATGAAGATGGTGCTGTCTATAAGGACTTTGGTAAAGCCTCGAACAAGAACCCGCATGGCAGCTGATCAGCAAGTTTTGGTCATGTGGGATTCACGGGGAGATAGATGGGTAGATTCATACCAGGCTCAATGAAAGGTGGCAGAGAATAATAAAGTTCTTCTTGTCCTTCAGCATCTGCAACATCCATCATATCCAAAGAGATCTTAAAACTGAACCTTCCTCGCTCCACCCCGCCCTCTTCTTTCATCAGGATCACTCCTTCTATAACTCCCTTGTTCATCCATCACTAATCTCCCTCTAGTCACTTATCCCAGCAAGCGGCCTAATTGCTACTCCTGCCCATACACCTCCTCCCTCATCTTCACTCAGACACAAAACCGTCCTTTCAGCAACATCTCACCTGCGAATCTGCTGAGCCCATCTGTTGTGTCCCGTGCTCCCGATCCGGCCTCCTGTACATTACACCATAAACTGGGGATCAGTTTTGTTGAGCATCTCTGTATCACCTGCCACAAGGGAGACTTTCTAGTGGCCTAAGATTTTAATTCTGATTCCCATTCAAAGATCTCGATCAATGGCCTCCTCTTGTGCCAAGATGAGACCGTCCTCAGGGTGGAGGAGCAACACCTTATATTCCATCTGGGTACCCTCCAACCTGATTGTATGAATATTGTATTCTCCTTCCAGTAAACAAATCCCATCCTCAACTAATTCCCAATGCTGAACTTTCATCTCTCCTCACCAGCCTATTATTTCCCCCAGGACCCTCCTTCCCTTTCCCCAATTGACAACTCTCCGATTCTTTATTCTCCAGCCCTTGTCATGTCTATCATTTGACTTCACCTTCAGCTCGCCCCTTTCTCCTCCAGCATTTTTATTCAGATATCTTCAACCCTCCCCTGTAATGAAGTAGATTCTTTGCCCAAAATGTCAACTGTTTACTCTTTTTCTAAGATACTACCTGATGTGCTGAGTTTCTCCAGCATTGTGTGTGTGTTGCTTTGGATTTCCAGCATCTGCAAGCTTTATCATGTTTGAAGTAATTACTTGGGCTTTGTTGTGATTGTACCTGGAATATGTTGCAAAATCCCGATCCCCATACTAACACGGGTTATACAGACCAAAGAACAAACTGCCGGAGGAACTCAGTGGGTCGGGCAGCATCTGTGGAGGAAAATGAACCGTCAACGTTTTGGGCCGAGACCCTCCCTCTGGACTGAGAGTGGACGGGAAATAGTCAGAGAAAAGAGGTGAGGGGTGGGGATGGGGCAAGAGCTGGGGACTGAGAGGTGGATCCAGGTGAGGGGGAGGTGGGAAGGTGGAAGTAGTGACAGGGTTGGGCGGTGTTTGGAGCAACACGGGGCTGCAGAAGATGGTATTTAATTCCATGGAGTATTATCTGAGAGGTTAGAGAGTGTATCAATTTTAGAGATTTACCAGACTGATTCCTGGAGAACGATGACGGTCACTGATCGTCTTCACATAAAACAGAGGCCGGCAGATGTGTGGAGACTGAAGGGATCGAGAAAATATGGATTGGGCAGGAAGATGTGGCTGAGATGGGAGAGCAGCCGCCATCTTGTTGATCATTTGAGGGGCTGAATGGCCACTTCTTGCTGTTTCTCACTTGATGCTTCGGTGTTCCTGCCCTGCGAAGTCCCGGAGGAATGTTAATAGAAATTTGTTTTTTGTAAATATAGAAGTGATTTGAATGAAAACAGCACAATTCGGGTTTGGGTCTGAATTGTGTATGGGTCCTGGATGGGAACCAAACCCGTAACTCTGAGAACCGGACGGTGGAGCTAAGGGGACGGCGAAGGTTCTGAGGGAAAAAGATAAGCTGATGTAATTATGAAATAACATGTAAAAAGCAGCAGGAATGTCAGGCAGCGGATGACACCGGTTCAGATGGGAGAACCTCCCCCGTCACGTGATCCACTTCTCGCTCCCATTGCAAACGCCGTTCCGAAGCCCCGCCCCCGCTCTCACAGTCCCCGGATGGGCGATGGTTTCTTTCCTTTGTGTCGAAACGGATCGGTCGGCGGGGAGCCAGGGCTCGGATCGCTGTCTGCGGGGCAAATTGATCAAGTTCCTATCGGTCAATATTGAGGCCGGTCCTGAGAGGGAACGGGACCGACAGTTTCCCATCGGTGAGTACTGAAGCCGATGCCGAGCGGGGAAAACCTCATGTTGTTAGGTGAGTCCTGTTAACTTCCTCGAACTGGCGGTCTCGACCGGCTTCCTGGGCACATCCAGCCCGGCTCGGTGGTCCTTAACACCGTATAGTCTGAGATGAGCTGCCGCTCAGTCCCTGTTGCTCGGGTCCAAGGAGCGGGATGAGGTGGTGTTGCCGGAACCAAATCCATTTGTTCCGTTGTAGCTGTGAAACTTTACCTCCATCACAAGGCCCGCTGTCGGATCGATGCCTGGGGTCGATCATTGTAACACGTATTTCCTTTCTTTTTCTTTTTCAATCTTTTTATTGATTTTCACATATACACAAAAAAAATAACATAGTAATAAGTAAATTATAAATACAATAGACTTGAAATCACATTGATAATAAGATAATAATATCCTACTAAACATCAACAAAAGAAAATACCTTAATCAAGTCCACATGATTATATGAAAAAAAAAACAAATAACCATTAAAAAAGAAAAAATAAATATTAAAAAAATATGTGAGAAAAAATATATATTAAAAAAATAAAACACTAAACTAAACTAACATAGGCAATAATAACAGTTTACAAGTATAAGATAGTGTCAAAGAACTCCGGAACTCCATACCTGAACATGAATAAGCAGAAAGGTCTGGAGAAGGCCAAATTAATTCATATGAAAATGTCGAATAAACGGTCTCCAAGTTTCTTCAAATTTAATTGATGAGTCAAAAATAGTGCTTCTAATTTTTTCCAAACTCAGATAAGAAATAGTTTGAGAAAGCCACTGAAATGTAGTAGGAGGATTTACTTCTTTCCAATTTTGTAGTATAGACCTTCTGGCCATTAATGTTACAAAAGCAATCATTCGTCTGATTGAGGGGGAAAACTGATTGCCATCTTCATTTGGTATGCCAAAAATTGCAGTAATAAAATGAGGTTGTAAATCTATATTCCAAATTGAGGAAATAGTAGTAAATATATCCTTCCAATAATTATGTAAAGTGGGACATGACCAAAACATATGGGTCAATGAGGCCACTGCTAAATGACATCTGTCACATAGAGGGTTAATATGAGAATAGAATCGAGCAAGTTTATCTTTAGACATATGAGCTCTATGTACAATTTTAAATTGTATTAAAGCATGTTTAGCACATATAGAAGAAGAATTAACCATTTGCAAAATTTTTTCCCATTTATCTGTTGATATGTTGTATTGAAGTTCTTTTTCCCATTCTTGTTTAATTCTAACTGATATTTCTGGTTGTATCTTCATAATCATATTATAAATAAAAGCTACTAATCCCTTCTGACAAGGATTTAAGGTAAAGATCAAATCTGTAGTGTCCATCAAAGTTGAATTAGGAAAAGATGGTAAAACTTTATGTAAAAAATTTCTAATTTGTAAATATCTGAAAAAATTAGATTTAGGTAATTCAAATTTATTAGAAAGTTGATCAAATGACATCAAAGTATCTTCAAAAAAGAGATCACGAAAACATTTTATACCTTTCCTTTTCCATATGTTAAAAGCTTGATCTGTCCAGGAAGGTTTGAAAAAGAAATTAAATAAGATAGGGCTATCAAGAACAAAGTTTTTCAAAATAAAAAACTTACGAAATTGAAACCAAATTCGTAATGTATGTTTAATAACAGGATTAAATATTTGTTTATTAAATTTAACTAAATCCGCAGGAAGACAAGAACCAAGAACAGAGAATAGAGAATATCCCTTTACCTCATTACATTCCAAATTTACCCACTGTGGGCACAGTGGTGAATCCAAATCTAATTTCCAATACAATAAATTACGAATATTATTTGCCCAATAATAAAATCTAAAATTAGGTAAAGCTAAACCACCATCTTTTTTTGATTTTTGTAATTGCTTTTTACTTAACCTAGGGTTTTTATTTTGCCACACAAATGAAGAAATTTTTGAATCAATGTTATCAAAAAAAGATTTAGGAATAAAAACTGGTAGGGCTTGAAATAAATATAAAAATTTCGGTAAAATCATCATTTTGACAGCATTAATCCGACCAATTAATGATAAAAACAAGGGAGACCATCTTGTAGTAAGTTGATGAATTTGATGAAGCATAGGTAAAAAATTCATTCTAAATAAATCTTTATATTTCTTGGTAATTTTTATACCTAGATAAGTGAAGTTATCAGTAACAACTTTAAATGGTGTCCTATCAGTCAATAAAGTTTGTGCATTTAAAGGAAATAATTCACTCTTATCTAAATTTAGTTTATAACCAGAAAAAGTACCAAATTGAACCAACAAGGATAAAATAGCAGGAATAGACCTATCAGGGTCAGAAATATATAACAGCAAATCATCAGCATAAAGAGATAATTTATATAACTTCTCATTACGGGTAATACCAAAAATATTAGGAGATTCACGAATAGCAATAGCTAAAGGTTCTAATGCAATATTAAATAATAAAGGACTTAAGGGACAACCTTGTCTCGTACCACGAGATAATTGAAAAAAAGAGGATCTGTGGTTATTCGTAAAAACAGAAGCAACAGGTTTATGATATATTAATTTAATCCATGATATAAAATTAGGACTAAAATTAAAATTTCTCAATGTATTAAATAAATATATCCATTCAACTCTATCAAAAGCTTTTTCAGCATCTAATGAAATAACACATTCTGGGATTGTGGGTGGTGAAGTATGAATTATATTAATCAATTTTCTAACATTAAAAAAGGAATACCGATTCCTCATAAAACCAGTTTGATCTTCTGAAATAATCTGAGACAGTACTTTTTCTAATCTAATAGCTAAAATTTTTGTAAGAATCTTAGAATCTACATTTAATAATGATATAGGGCGATAAGATGTACATAAAGTAGGATCTTTATCTTTTTTAAGAATTAGAGAAATATTAGCTTCATAAAAAGATTGAGATAATCTCTTCTTAGCAAACGCATCATTAAAAATTTCACATAACCAAGGAGAAAGCAAAGAAGAAAAAGTTTTAAAAAATTCTACTATATAACCATCAGGACCAGGAGCTTTCCCTGAGTTCATTGATGAAATAGCCTCTCCTATTTCCACTATAGAAATAGGAGCATCTAACAGACTATGATCTTCATCAGTCAGTTTAGGAATATTCAAATTGTTAAAAAAATTATCTATCATGGACTGGTCACCATCAAATTCTGAATGATATAAAGATTTATAAAAATCTTGAAAGGTATTATTAATTTCTTTATGATCAGTAGTTAAATTACCGTCTGATTTGCGAATTTTAATAATTTGTCGCTTAGTCGAGATAGCCTTTAATTGATTAGCTAACAGTTTACCAGTACGGTCACTATGAATATAAAATTGAGCCCTGGTCCTAATTAATTGATTTTCAATTGAAGAAGATAATAGTAAACTATGTTCCATTTGAAGCTCAACTCTCTTCTTATAAAGTTCTTTGGTAGGAGTCACGGAATAAATCTTATCAATTTCCTTAATTTTATCCACCAATAAAGCAATATCTAAATATCTTTGTTTTCTTTTACCAACAGAATATGAGATAATTTGACCACGAATAAAAGCCTTAAAAGAGTCCCAAAGTATTCCTCTGTCGATTTCTTCAGTACAGTTTGTAGAAAAGAACAAGTCAATTTGCTGTTTTATATAAGTAATAAATTCTGTGTCTTGAAGCAAAGTAGCGTTAAGTCTCCAAGATCTGGTGTTATTGGAATAGTCCGAAATCTTAATAGATAACTTCAAAGGTGCATGATCCGAAATAGTAATAGAATCATATTTACAATCAATAACATCCGTTAATAACCGATGATCAATAAGAAAATAGTCAATTCTAGAGTAGCTATGATATACATGTGAAAAAAAAGAAAATTCTTTATCTTTAGGGTTCAAAAACCGCCATATTTCTGTAATTCCCGAGTCAACCAAAAATGAATTAATAAGTAGGGCTGATCTATTCGGAAGAGTGCGAATAGGTTTAGATCTATCCATCGAAGGATTCAAACAACAATTAAAATCTCCACCCATTATCAACATATATTCATTTAGATTAGGAAGAGAGGTAAATAAACGTCTAAAAAATTCAGGGCAATCAAAGTTTGGAGCATAAATATTAACTAGAACAACTTTCCGATGGAAAAGTAAACCAGTTATCAACAAAAATCTACCCTGTGGGTCAGAGATAATTTCATGATGTGTAAACGATATTGAGGGATCTATAAAAATAGACACACCCCTAATTTTGGCGGTACAATTCGAATGAAATTGTTGACCCTTCCAGAACCTAAAAAAATGTTGATTATCCTCCCTCCTGATATGGGTCTCCTGTGCAAAGATAATATTAGCATTCAGTCTATGACGTATTTCCATCACACTGGAAGCGGCCGTTCGGCCTGTGGTGTTCTTGCAGACTCGAGGGTTAAACAGAGTAATCGCACCCTCGGGAGACTCCTCCACATGTATGAGAAGTTTCATCTTTCCCCATTCAGACAGGACAATGAGATCCAGATCTCTTACGTCCTCTCGGGGGACTGGGAAGTTTATTTCCATCTTCTTTCCATTGCTACGACTTGCCGAAATGCTGACAGTGTTTCCCGATATCTGGCACTATTATTGCGAGAATTAAGTCTTGTTCATTTATCTGGGTTTCTCGGAAATGTGTACACCCTCCACAATTTCCAAAGGAGCAACCCAGGCTGTCTAATATTTCCACACGGTTGAAATGGGGAATCTTTATTTTGCTTTCCATGTACAGAGGTTGAGTGAAAATCGTGTCTTCGGTATTCTCCACACAGATCAATACATTGCAGCAGTACATTGAGGTGAAACAAATCATTCTGGTTACAAAGAAAGTGCAGTGCAGGTAGATATGTGGTGCAAGGTCACATTGATATAGACAGTGAGGTCAGGAGTCCACTCATCACGCTGTTCGCTTCTAACAGCAGAATGGACACCGTCCTTGAGCCTAGTGGTGTGTTACTGTGTTATTTCATCTTCGCCCCGACGGGAGGGTGAGAATTGAGAATATTCAGGGTTGTGGGGATCTTTGATTATGTTGGCTGCTTTACTGAGACAGTGGGAAGTATAGACAGAGTCCATGGAGGGGAGGTTGGTTTCTATGATGTGCTCAGCTGTGTCCACAGTTCTCTGCTATTTCATTCAGTTAAAGGAAGAGCAGTAGCCGTATGAAGATGTGAAGTATCGGGATGGGATACTTTCTGCGGTGAATTGATAAAGTGTGTAGAGTAGAAAAGGGCATACACCAAAATTCTTCTTGTTCTTTTTTCTGGCTTTGTTATATTGGAATCTGTTATCTACTAGAGCGTACTATTTCTTCAGGATCTGTGTATTGCGTGAGGATAATCAGAGATCGCCCTTGATTCCTTTTCTCCATCTGGTTCCATCTGCTCATCCTCTGCCCATTTGGGTCAAACTCGGTCCAGCTTGCAACCCACCACCTCGGTGGTATATATCAACCACATTGTTCAACCTTTTTCCAGCTTGTATCCCACCACCTCAAAGATATATATATATAAACTATCTTGTTCGATCTCTGTCCAGTCTGTATCCGACCATATCAATGATATGTATCTACCATCATTTTCCACCTCTGCCATTGCTGCAATGAAATATTTCAGCAATCTCTCTTTCAAAATTTGTCTTCATTGTGAAGTTTTGTTTTTCATCCTTTCCAGGGTTGTTGTCTTTTTTTAATAGCTAGGACTACCTGAGATTTAATTGAACACAGCATGTGGCAGGGTAAATGCAGCCATTTCAATTTTAGTTTCAGCATTACAAAATGGCTGCAGTGTTAATCTTTGTCATAATGGAACTCACAGCATCTGATGTTGAGTTTGTTGTTTCCTTTTTCGGTTATTTCCAGTAAAAAACTTCCTCCGTTTCCAGAGTAACGGCCCGTCAGAGCTGCAGCAAGTGTTGCAGTTTTTTATCGCTCTGTGGTCACCGCCTCTCAGCGCAGAGACAGTGGCCTCGGGAGCAAATGTAACAGAGTCATAGTGGGAGGGAAGGATGCTGTGAGCATTGTCTGTATAGGATGTGTTACACCAGGGTCAGAATGAAGTCAGATCTAAAAGAGTGGTTGGGGTGGGGTGGCATTTACAATTTAGGGTAGCAATGAGTTACTATCTTTGCATTAAAATGAAGGGGTTGAAATACTACAGTTGCAGGAAATTTAAAGTAAAGAGGAGAAAATACTGGAGACGCTCAGCAGATCGGCAGCATCTTGGACAGTCTCAGCTCTGGAACTGGGTCTTCCACCATTTGTCCTTTCAGAGATGCAGTCTGATGTACAGAGTTCCCAACATTTTCTACTTTATAATTTTACATTTTGTTCCTGCTACACTGCAGGAAAGATGGCAGCCAGCTGTGCTGGGCAAGATCCCACACAGCAGGAATATTGTGATCAAGTGTGCTCGGTTTAGCTGCTGGGGTCAGGCTGAAGTGTATCTGCATCCTCTATACAGACCGGGGAAACAGCCTGAGCACCGGCCCCGGCAGAGGGTCATTAGTTTCCAATTCCACCTTAGTTTGTGAATCGGAAATGGCAGGAGCACCACGGCAAATCACCGGCACCAAAGCGTCTTTGTATGGGTGATGATATTGGGCCGGTGACTCTGAGGATATGGAACTGGCAGTATACGGGCTTCAGTCCAGGTTGGTAATTCGACAGCTGGGATCGGAATTTTCTCAGTCTGCAGTGAAGCTGAAGTCTTGGGCGGTTGGGTATTGGTTATGGGGAAATCACTGTCTACACTCTCCAATAGGACATCATATCTGCCAAGTATTTTGGAGATTAGTTAAGAGTTAACTAGGGAGTTAGGTGAATTTGGGCACTGATGTGTCCACATGGACTTTAGAAAAGTCTGTAACAAGATTCCGCATGGCAGCTGATCCGGAAGGTTTGATAACGTCACATTCATGGGGAGATGGCGAGGTTGATTCACTCCAGGCTCGAGAACAAGAAGTAGAGGGAGTTGATTGAAGATGGTTTTAGCGAATGGAGACCTGTGGCAAGTGGGATGTGTGTGTCAGTGTCGAGACCTCTGTGGTTCATTATTCATGCCACTGATTTGTATATGGATGTACATGGCACGATTAGCAAGTTTGAATTGGATTGAATTAAATTGTATCAATTTATTTCATCCTTCACTTACATGAGGAGTAAAAATCTTTATGCTACGTTTCGGTCTAAATGTCTAATGTGCAATCAAAGAAATATATAATAATTTATAATAAGTTGATCAGTCCATATCATGGAGCGTATACTCGAATGAGCATGAGTTAATTAGTCTGATTGCCTGGTGGAAGAAGCTTTCCCAAGCCTGTTGGTCCTTGGGAATTGGGATATAAATGTTATTTTTTCTAGTCTAAAGGCCGTTGTCAGGTTTACCAGATTTGCTGGCAAATTGCATGCAACACTTTTACATCATCACCTTTTAAAGTTTGAAACAATTCAACTGGACTCCTGTCACATCCTGCAGCCTTATTATTGGCAATGTTTTCCATTGCCCATTCGACTTCACTTCCTAGAACGTCCAGTCTAGATCGACGAGGGAGTCACTGCAGGTGTCTTCGCTGTTCGGCTATTTCCTGTACAATTGCTCTATGTATTTCTGCCATCTCTTTTTGATGTATCATGCTTCTGTAAGGGCCTCCCTTTCTTTGTCTTTTACTATACTTATTTCTGCGTGAATTGTTCCTTTGAATTTTCCAAACTTCTTGAATAGATCTCTTGTTTTTCCAATTCCGTTGTTTTTTTTTTAGCTTCTTTGCATCACTCCTTTAAGTAAGTTTCCTTTTCTCTCCTTTCTACCTGCTTGAACCTTGTGTTCATTTGGAAGTATTCATTCCAATCTCCGTTGACCGTCACTCCCCTTCGTTGCACAGCTTCCGGAGAAATCCATTTTGCTTTCCAGGTCTTCGTTCTGTTTGCAATAGTTTTTGTTGGCACCTCTTGTATAAAGATCCTTACTTCTATCCATAACTCTTCTGGCTTTCTCCCTACCAGCTTTAATCCATGAATCTGTTCTTCACCTCTGTGGCATATTCCTGAGGGACACTGTCAACGTCAAACTTCTCTGGTGCGTTGGTTTTCCTGGTGCTCTTCAGTTTCATTCTGAATATTGTCACAAACAGCTCATGGTCTGAGATTGTTGCAGAACAGAGGGAGTGAAGAGATTCAGTGCACAGATCGCTCAATGCAGCAACACGGGGTGGTGAGGAGGTGTTTACCACGCCACTCTTCAACAGTCAGGGTACTGAGTGCAGGAGTTGGGACATTATTTTATTTATTTTTTACTCAGATACAGCGAGCCGCTCTGCCCAATAAGTCCTCCAATCTGACGCTAGTCTTGTCACAGGACAATTTACAATGACAAACTAACCAGCCCACTGGTACGTCTTAAGACTATGGGGGGTGGGGACAGCCAGATCACCCGGAGGAAACACATGCGATCACCTTGAGAACCTGCAAATTCATACAGGCAGCGGAGAGAATTTCAACCGGGCAGTTCCAACTGTAAAAAGTTGTGTTAACCGCTATAGGGCCGTTGTCCAAGGCGTTGGTGATAGTGTGTTTGTAGTAGAAAGCATATTTCTAGCCGCTGTGTATTTGAAAAGGCATGGTTAAAGTGGAAAGAGTACGGAGATTTGTGAGCGTGTTGTCAGGGCCAGAAGGCCTCAGTCCTGGGGAGAGGATGCCACTCTATGTCTTTACTCCCGGGAATGTAGGAGACTGAGCAGCGACCTAACAAAAGTGTTTCAGATTTGAAGGACAGAGTAACTGAATCATACTCTTTTTGTTTGTGTAATTCAGATTATTGCCAGCAGGAGGTGCTTAATTCCACCCGGACGGCAGACAAGCAGACAACAATCAACCAACCCCAGTCAGAGTCAGAATGGACACAGGTATGCTCACTGGGCTCTTTCTCATTAAAACTCTGTCCTTATGGTACACGTGTAGTCAAATCATCAATAATTCTGAGGGAACAAAGAATTGGGCAATAAAGGGGCACTGCAAAACTGCCATCATTGATTCTACTGGTAAAGTGACCTTGAGCACTGGAACAATTTACCAGCTCCAGTGCAGGGGCCTAACAGCGGGAATGGTCGAATCACTCCGCTCACCATACAAATCTTCACTTGAGTGAATGGGAAGGAGCTTCTGAAAATACAGTGGATGTGAATGAAACTCAGATAGGAATACAAGAGCGGGCAATGTAACAGTCCAGGGACCAGACAGAATCTCTGTCAGTACTTGTGGGAAATGCTTCCGACAGCCAGTGAGAGAAACAGATGTTGTTTTATCTTTTCGAAGGTCAGTGGTGAAATCTCCCTGGATTTTCGGGTTTTTGCTCAATGGAGAAGAGGGGAGTTTCCTGGTATCTGTTTTCTGTGGCCGAGTAACGGAACGTTATACTGTGGGAGAACAGGCTGGGTGCTAGAGACAGTGAACAGGAGAAATTTTAAACAGAAAATCGAATGGGCTACCGAGACAATGAATGTCCCTGGCGAATAAGATTAAAGTAAAACAAGAGAGTAAGTAGAAAGGGCAACGCACAAAATGGTGGAGGAGCTCAGCAGGTCAGGCAGCATCTATAGAGGGAAATGAACAATCAACGTTGTGGGTTGAGGAATCTTCATCAGAGACTTTGTACATTGATTTCAATGTTGTCTTGGTCACATAAAATAGAGTCAGGATTGGAGGATCACTCTTCTGGGTGATGGTCTGTGACCAGTATTCTCTGCAAGGATCACTGGGTCGCTATGCGTCGTGTGTGATGTAAATAACTTAATAATAAACTATGTATTACTCAAAATGATAATATAGAAAGAATAACATTGGTGGACTGATTCGTCGATTTACAGACTCGGCCGAGTTGTGTAAATTTTCGACTGTTGTCAAAATATTCAGCATCCAATTAGAGATATGAACAGATAGTCACCAAGTGCAGTTAATTCGGGCAAATGTAAGGAGTTGCACCTTGGGAGGTCAAGTTCGCGAGCAATGTGCGCAGCGAATGCTGGGAACGTTAGGAAAGCTGGTGTACGGATGGGTGTTGTGATGGTGGTGCACAGCTCCCTGAAAGTGGCAATGCAATTCACAGCGTGCTAACGACAAGTTGATGTGTGAGTCTGTATTTTTTCCAAAGCTGTGCTGGAACTGGATGAACTTTGGTTAAGAGACCATCTCAGTATTGTGCACAAGTCTGGTAGCCATATCACGAGGATGATGTGGAGGCTCTGGCGAGGGTGCAGACGAGTTCACCACGATCACAGAATATACTCGGTTACCCAAATTAGAGAATATTGGCTTCCGGGAGAGGTTGATCAAGCTTGGATTGCTTTCTCTGGAGTGACGGAGACTGAGGCCTCAATCTCAGAGAATTCATAAACTTATGAAAGACATGGCACAGTTCGATAGTCTGTGACTTGGTGCAAATATCAAGTACTGGAGTGAATAGATTTAAGATTAGGGGGTAAAGTTTAAAGGGGATTTAGGATGCAGTTTTTTTTACAGAGAGTGATCGGTGTCTGGAATGAGCTGCCGAGGGAGGGACTGGAAACAGATTCTCAGCAGCGTCTGAGAGGCGTTTGAACTCATGAGTAGGCTGGGAACGGAGGGACATTCACCAGGTTCCTGAAGATGGGATTGTTTTAAATTGGCATCATGTCTGCATACACATGGTACATTCTACTATTTTATGTTCCATGATTGACTACAGATCTGAACTCCACCATCTCCGCCTTTCTGTCAAATTGTGAGGATCACCAACTGTTCCGGTTGACGAGATTCTACAAGGAGCGACTGGAGCAGGCGATTGAGGAGGGTGTGGAGGGAGTCAGCTTCATGTTAATGGGCGAGGATCACTTCTCCGGGCCAGAGTATCACGTAAGTGTAAGGAACATAGACGAAGTGTAAATTCTACTGAATCTATCACAGACCGACAGAACCGGTGTAATGGCATCTCTGGGCAGTGAAAATCCTGTAATCTTTGTGGTCAACATCAAGAAAAGATTTTTCGTTTTCAGAAACCCTGAACTTTCATTAACCAATACAAGCCTCTGTCCATATTTCTGAACACATTCACTTATAGACAGGTTAGGATACAGGCAATGATTGAGAGGTGAATTTCGTGATGTGACACTTGCCGGACATTGCAAGTGGACAGAGAACCACTCTACACCACTCAGTCTGACATCACATCATGTTCCCAATTTTCGACCTTAATGGCCATCACCAGACTCTCTTGATTACCCTCGGGTTCCCCAAAAGTCGAATATATAGTGACTTAATTATCAGCTAATTTCTCGAGTCTACCTTCAACCCCATCGTCAATTGAACAGGCAGTACTGAATATCGTCTCTCTTTTCAATTGCTGACCCTCTTGCATTTGATCAAGTATCCCAACATGCCTCAGGGTTCAGTTACCTTCTGTTCCTTGTGACTGTTCCATTTGGAGTTTGTAATTACCACAACACAGAGAACTGCAAAATAATACAATTAGAAATATTCCAAGCTTCTGCAGCTGACACTGAATTGCCGAGAAACACCTTTATAATGATCCTCATGTTACTGGGACACACTCACCATATTGCTCTCCAGAATGAATTTTAGTGAAGAGCCAAACATTATCCCTAACCCTAACAATCCACAGGAGACAGCTGACAATTTCAATCCAAACTTCCTTCGCTGAATTACTGCCATTTGACTTTGGTCTTTCACACATGCATAAACGCCCTGAAATCGTGTAGCTCCTCACTGTCAATTCCTGGCTGTAGGCTGACACTGGACCCTCATGGAGCCTGGCATTGATGTGTGAACATGCTGTGGTTCAGCAGGGAGTAGCCAGGAGAAAATCAACAGTCACCCTGTCATAGTTTGACCTAGTCATAGTCATCGAAATCTGCAGTGCAGCAACAGGCTCTTCAGCTCATCAAGTTCGCACTGACATATTATATGTCGAATCCCAGTCATCTGCACACCGCCAAGAGACATCCATACCCCTTCCATTTATGTACATATCCAAATTGTTTTTAAATGTTCAAATCGAATGCACATATACCATACCGATGGCAGCTCCTTCCGCACTCTCGGTAAACTCTGAGTGAAGAAGTTCCCCCTTATGTTCCCTTTCATCTTTCATCTTAGATATGAGGTTGTTTTGGCAAGTAAAGTGAAAGTAAATCCGAAGGGTTTCTACAGTTATATTAATAGCAAATAACTAGTGAGGGATAAAATTGGTCCCTTAGAGAATCAGAGTGGACAGCTATGCGTGGAGCTGAAAGAGATGGGGGAGATTTTGAACAATTTCTTTTCTTCAGTATTCACTGAGGAGACGGATATTGAATTATGTAAGGTAAGGGAAACAAGTAGGGAAGTTATGGAAATATGACAGTTAAAGAGGAGGAAGTACTGGAGCTTTTAAGAAATATAAACGTGAACAAATTCCCGGGTCCTGACAGGATATTCCCTAGGACCTTGAGGGAAGTTAGTGTAGAAATAGCAGGGGCTCTGACAGAATTACTTCAAATGTCATTAGAAAAGGGGATGCTGCCGGAGGGTTGGCGTATTGCTCATGTGGTTCCATTGTTTAAAAAGGGCTTTAAAATAAACCTAACAATTATAGGTCTGTCAGTTTGACGTCAGTGGTGGGGAAATTAAATTAAAGTATTCTTAGAGATGGTATATATAATTATCTGGATGGACAAGGTCTGATTAGGAACAGACAGCATGGATTTGTGCGTGGACGGTCATGTTTGACAAATCTTTTTGAATTTTTTGAAGAGTTTACGAGGAAAGTTGACGAGGGTAATGCAGCGGATGTTGTCAATATGGACTTCAGTAAGGCCTTTGAGAAGGTTCCGCACAGAAGTTTAGTTCAGAGGGTTCAATCGTTAGGTATTAATATTGAAGTAGTAAAATGGATTCAACAGTGGCTGGATTGGAGATGCCAGAGAGTAGTGGTGGATAACTGTTTGTCAGGTTGGAGGCCGGTGACTAATGGTGTGCTTCAGGGATCTGTATTGGGTCCAATGTTGTTTGTCATGTACATTAATGATCTGGATGATGGGGTAGTAAATTGGATTAGTAAGTATGCAGATAACACTAAGGTACATGGCATTGTGGATAATGAAGTAGGTTTTCAAAGCTAGCAGAGAGATTTAGGCCAGTTAGAAGAGTGGGCTGAATGATGGCAGATGGAGTTTAATGCTGATAAGTGTGAGGTGCTACATTTTGGTAGGAATAATCCAAATAGGACAGGCATGGTAAATGGTAGGACATTGAAGAATGCAGTAGAGCAGAGTGATCTGGGAATAATGGTGCATAGTTCTCTGAAGGTGGAATCTCATGTGGGTAGGGTGGTGCAGATAGCTTTTAGTATGCTGGCCTTTATAAATAAGACCATTGAGTATAGGAGTTGGGATGTAATGTAAAAAATTGTACAAGGCATTGGTAAGGCTGAATTTGGAGTATTGTGTAGATTTCTGGTCACCGAATTATAGGAAAGATGTCAACAAAATAGAGAGAGTACAGAGGAAATTTACTGGAATGTTACCTGGTTTTCAGCACCCAAGTTACAGAGAAAGGTTTA
Source organism: Hypanus sabinus (assembly GCF_030144855.1). Lineage (NCBI taxonomy): Eukaryota > Metazoa > Chordata > Chondrichthyes > Myliobatiformes > Dasyatidae > Hypanus > Hypanus sabinus. The sequence continues at coordinate 4,756 of NW_026779303.1, read as the reverse complement.
ACAGGAGAGGTCTTTATTCTTTGGAGCGTAGGAGGTTGAGAGGGGACTTGATAGAGGTATTTAAAATTATGAGTGGAATAGATAGAGTTGACGTGGATTGGCTTTATTCATTGAGTTTAGGGAAGATTCAAACAAGAGGATATGAGTTGAGAGTTAGTGGGCAAAAGTTTAGGGGTAACAAGAGGGGAAATCTCTGTACTCAGAGAGTGGTAGCTGTGTGGAACGAGCTTCCTGTAGAAGTAGTAGAGGCAGGTTTGGTATTGTCGTTTAAAGTAAAATTGGATAGGTATTTGACAGGAAAGGAATGGAGGGTTATGGACTGAGTGCCGGCCAGTGGGACTGTGTGAGAGTAAGCGTTCGGCATGGACTAGAAGTGCCGAGATGGCCTGATTCCGTGCTGCAACTGTTATATGGTTATGTGGTTACTACAATGTCATGAATGCCAAGCGAATTAATCACCAATTAATCAATCACCATTAACCAAGCAAATAAGGGATTGATCCATCGATCCATGAGGGATCGTGTCAATGGCCTTGCTGAAGACAACATCCACTGACATTCAATTGTTGTCATTACTTGTTTGGGAACTTGCTTGAGAACTTCTTGGAGACACTGTAAGATTGGCTGGACAGGATCTACCAGGATCAGATCAGTGTTCACTATGCCTGATCAATCCTTGTCCGTCCATATACTCATACCCAGTTCTTTACAATACCTGTCAATAACTTTATCACCACTTGTATCAGGCTCACAGACCTGTAATTTCCTTGTTTTATTCTTACATCCTTTTCAAACTGCAAATCAACTTTCGCTACCATCCAATACCAACACATCTAACATTTTAAATATCTTTACTGGATCACCTGCAATCTCTGACCTAGCCACAAAAAAGGTATGAAGGAAACCCTGGGGTTTTACCCTCACTAATCTGCTTCAAGACAGCAAACATCTCCTCCTCTGTACTTTGCATAGAGTCTATGATCTCATTGCTATTTTGCCTCTCTGTAAATACTCTGTATGCCTCCTCAGTAAATATAAATGCAAATGAATCAATTTAAAATCTACCACACCGTGTTCAGCTTCGTGCATAAAGGCCCACTCTGAACATCAACAGGACAAGTTTTATCCATTGGTATGCAATTGTTCTAAATATATTTGATGAAGAGTTTGGTGTTCTCTTTTTTCTTGTCTGCTAAAGCAAACTCATGCCATACTCTATCCCTCCTGATTTCCTCCTTTTGTAACTCTTGCATATCCTGTACTCATGAAATTGATCCTTCGACCTTGTACTGGCCATGCGCTCAGGGCGTCAATATCTCTCAAAACTTGAGGTTCCCTAAACATCTTACCCTTGCCTTTTATTCTTTCAGGAACATTCAAACTCTGTACTTGGGTTCATTTATGCATTCAAACTCTGTGCTCTCAAAATTTCAGTTTTGGACGTCTCACACTTACCAGTCACATCTGTACCAGGAAACAACCTGTCCCAATCCACTTTCGTCAGATCCTTTCTGATGCCATTAAAATTGATCTTTCTCCAATTAAGAATCTTAACCTGAGGACCATAACTATCCTTTTCCATAATGATCATCAAACTATAGTTCCAAAGTGTTCCTGTGCACACACATCTGTCACCTGCCCTGTCTTGTTCTTTAGTGGAATTCCAGTACGCACTGCCTAACGTTATGACCTCAATATATTGAGTACGGAAACTTCCCTGGAAACTCCCATCCAGTCCTTAGAATATGGGTGACCCAGTCAATAAAAGGAAATCTAGAATTGTCTACCATGAAAACCTTGTGTTTTTTGCAACTGTCTATGAACTTTCAACAAATTTAATCCTCTAAATCCCATTGGCTATTCAGTGCTCTATAATATAATCCCATAATCATGGTTCTCCATTTCTTATCCGGTAGTTTCACCCATGGAGTCTCATTGGACCAGCTATGAAGTTTTTATTGTCCGAGTAATGCAGTGACATTTTTTTTCTGAATAGTTATGCCACCCCTCCTTCTGTAATCCCTTCCGCTCAATTGAATCGTGTCTAACGCAACGGAACCCTGGAAGACTGAGCTGCCAGTCCAGCAACTCTTCCAACCAAATCACATTATTGGTTATTCAGGTAACTGATCCATGCTCTAAGCTCATCTGCCTTTCCTACAATACTCCTTGCATTGACATAATATGCATTTCAAATCGTTAGTTTTACCGTGAAACTAATCCTTTAGTTTCCAGACTTTGTATGTCAGCTTACCAACATCTTTCACACACAACCACTCAATTATCCACTCTAGTTCTTCATCCTCCTGCAACTCAAGTTTAACACATCCGCTTTCCCCATGCAGCGCTAATAAGCGGGTATCAGTCCCTCTCTTGTTCGGGTGGAAAACAATCATGTCTGTCCAGGTCCCATCTTCTTCAGAAAAGAGCCCAATCATCTAAACGTCTGAAGTCCTCGGTCATGCACCGTTTCATCAGCCACATGTTAGACTCTATTCACGTCCTATTTGAGGTCTCGCTGGCACTTGATATGGGAAACAATCCTGAGAACACAACCATGGAGGTCCTGCCTTTAGCTTATTATCCAACTCCATGAACTTACTTTGCAGGATCTCAGCACTCTTCCTTCTCTTGTCATTGGTATCAACGTGGACCGAAATCTCTGGCTGCTCCCCCCCCCCCCCCCCCCCCCACCGCCCTGAAACTGTTTCAATTTCGATGCGAGATATCCTGCTCTTGGCAATATACCATCTAGAATTCTTGTTCTCGTCAACAGAATCTCCAGTCTGTTCTCCTAACCATTGAATTCCCCCTCTTAGTGCATTCTGCTCTGCTCACCCCTTCCGAGTCACAAAGCCAAACTCAGAGCCAGAGACATAATCACCGTGGCTTTCCTCTGCGAGGCCATACCCCGAAACAGAAAGCCGTATACCTGTTACAGAGGAGTTTCCTGCAGTGGCTGTCTATCTCCTCTACCACTCCTGATGGTGTCCCAGTTACCTGTGTCCTGCGCCTTGGGTAGATCTCCCTCCCCGTACAGACTGTCAGTCAACCTCAGCTTCCTGAGTGATTCCGGGTTCATCCAGCTTCAGCTCCGATTCCTGAGCACAAACTGCAGGAAGCTGTAGCTGGATGCAATTCCAGAAGGTGCAGATGTCAGCGACACTGGAGGTCTCCCTGACGCCGCACCCAGTAGGAAGAGCATCCCACTATCCTGCCTGGCTTTCCCACTGTTCTAACAGTGAAAAAGAGAAGGGAAATTTACCCAAGATCTATCTAAATCCTCCGCCTCTCCTCACTGAATCCTCTCTGACACAAAGCCTCAATAACCTACTCTATCTCTGGCTCACTCACACTATGTCTGCTCCTTTTAATCCTTGCCAAATGGGTAAGTACTCTGCAATCTGTGGCGTTCAGAAAGTCATGACTGACCACGCTAACTTCTTTTAAAATCTCTTTCCTGCAACAAACACTTCAATGGCTCTCAGTGATCTTTGTCCTGCAGAATGTGCTGGGTCAGTCCATGTTCATGGTTGATTTGTACCCATCCCTCCTCTCCTCAGTATATTCCCCATTGTTCATTACAGAGCGTGACTGAGCTCGCGGAGAAGGGAAACCGAGCGGGCGCTTCCAAAATCCTCCTGGATCTGGTGATGGAGAAGGGCTCCGGGGCCCGGAGGGTGATGTGGGAATCCTTTCTGAAACTACATCACCATTTACCGAAGCTGAGCAGAATATTGAATGAAATACGGGAGCGAGGTACGGTGAACAATACACTGTGTGTTACAGATGTAAATGCTGATGAATTTACAGTATTACACGGAACAGACTTCATGCAGGTTAATCTGTTTGAACAGGTGACGGCCAGTTCGCCTACATGGACACTGAGCGGGTTTTATCTGAAGTGCCCGCGCATCTGAAAGGTAAGCGATGGAATGGAAATCTCAATGTCTTTACTTCACTCTGAGTGTCTGAATACGTGTCTTTAGAGGCCTGTTTAGAGACTGTCTGGATCTGGGAGACTTTTTTTTTGTTGTGGCTAGAGGACAGGAAGTGATTTGCAATTGTCACAACACCCGCCACCTTCCCAGTCTCGGGATCTTTACCCAGAGGCCTCTATGAGTTTTATAAACAGGCATTCCCATCAGTCAGACAGAATCCTCGGCGTTCCCCTTACTGTAGGGGCGAAGTCTGAAGTCTGCTCCGCCATTCCATCATGGCTAATCTCGGATCCCACTCAACTCCATACACCTTCCGTCTCGCATTATCCACTGATGTCCTGACGTGTCAGGAACTTCTGCCTTAAAAATACCCATGGACGTGGCCTCCTTTGCATTTTGTGGCAGATACTTCCAGAGATTCATGACTCACTGGTGCAAAAATCCTCCTTACCTGTTCTAAAGTATCACCCCTCAAATTTGAGGCTGTGCCCTCTAGTTCTGGATACAACCATCATGGGAAACATCCTCTCCATATCCACCCTATCTGGTCCTTTCAACATCTGTTAAGTTTCAAAGGGATTCCCTCGCATTCCTCAAAATTCCAGTGAGTACAGGCCCAAAGTTGCCAAAACGCAGCTCATACGTTAAGCCCTTCAATCCCAGAGTCGTCCTCTTGAATCTCCTCTGGACTGTCTTTAATGACAACACATCTATTCATAGATACGGGATACAAAACTGTTGACAATACTTCAAGTGCGGCCTGACTACAGTTTTGTAACGGCTCAGCATTTTCTCCTTGCGTTTATATTCGATTC